>NW_012267232.1:16731331-16765683 GCF_000151885.1 Dipodomys ordii
AAACCATGGGACCTATGTTTCTTTGGGCCTGGCTTACTTCACTTAATATAATTTTTTCCAAGTCTTTCCATTTCCTAACAAATGGGGCAATGTCATTTTTTCTGATGGAGGCATAGAATTCCATTGTGTATAAATACCACATTTTCTTGATCCATTCATCTTCTGAGGGGCATCTGGGTTGGCTCCATATCTTAGCTATGGTAAATAATGCTGCAATAAACATAGTTGTGCTGGTAGCTTTAGTATGGCCTTGTTTGTGATTGTTTGGGTGAATGCCTAAAAGTGGATTGCTGGGTCATGGGGGAGCTCTATGTGGAGTCTTTTGAGGAACCTCCATACTACTTTCCAAAGTGGTTGAACCAGCTTACATGGTGTAGCAGTGTTCCCTTTTGGCCACATCCACTCCAGCATCTGTTGTTATTTCTTGATAATGGCCATTCTAACTGGGGTGAAGTGGAATCTCAGTGTGGTTTTGATTTACATTTCTTTTATGGCTAGAGATGTGTTTATTGGCCATTCGTATTTCCTCTCCAGAGAAGTCTCTTTTAATTTTTCACCGGATTTATTAATGGAGTGGCTCTTTCTTTGAGGATTTGCTGTTGTGGGGGGAGGGTTAATTTTTTGAGCTCTAGGTATATTTTTGATATGAGGCCTGTTGTATAGCTTGTCTATTGTATAGCTAGTGAAGATCTTCTCCCAACCTGTGGGCTTTGTATGTATCTTCCTAGCTATGTCCTTTGCCATGCAGAATCTCTGCAGCTTAATGCAATCTCATTTATCCAGCCTTTCTTTGATTTGTTGTATTTCTGGATATTTATTTAGGAAGTTTCGACCTGTGCCAAGAAGCCTAGAATTTTGTTTTATTGCCAAGCCTGTATATCATTAATGTAATTTTTACTTTCCTAACATGAAATAATGGTTTTATTCCACAAATACAGTTATTGGGTTGCTACTGAAACTTCTTTCCAAATTCCGTAGTGGATTTGGAGGAATGGTTCTTTTACCTTTTTATTTTGGGGCTGGGAAGGTGGCTCAGTGGTAGGGTGCTTGCCTTGTATGAGTGAGGCCCTGTGTTCGATTCCTCAATACTACATAAACAGAAAAAGCCAGAAGTGGTGCTGTGGCTGAAGTGGTAGAGCACTAGTCGTGAGCTGAAGAGTAGAGGGACAGTGCCCAAGCCTAGAGTTCAGGCCTCATGACCCACAAATAAATAAATAAAATATAAAAAAAATTATTTTGAAGTGACACATAATAGTCAAAAATATTTATGGTATAAGAAGTAGTTGTTCTTTTTTTTTGGGGGGGGGGTCCAGTCATGGGGCCGGAACTCTGGGGCCGGGCGCTGTCCCTCAGCTCTTCAGCTCAAAGCTAGCACTCTACAACTTGAGCCACAGCGCCACTTCTGGCTTTTTTCTTATGTGGTGCTGAGGAATCGAACCCAGGGCCTTGAGCATGCAAGGCAAGCACTCTACCACTGAGCCACCTTCCCAGCCCCTGAAGTAGTTGTTCTTATAGGAGTCATCTTGTCTTGATGTCACTTCACTCTTCTAAGAAATAGTTTCTTGTTTGTTTTGTTGTTGTTAATAAGAAAAGGAACTTATATGTCTGTAAATATTCTATTAAATTCTAAAATTTCCAGTAAGCTTTCAGGTAGAACACTTGCATATTATTTAGAGTAAATAAAATATTATCAATCATTATACTCACTAAAGACCTTGTCTTTAATATAAATTATTTCTACTCTCTAGAGAGAAAGAGACATTTAATTAACAACTATTGATTTATATATTAACAAGGACCTATCTTTTCTTCCCACTATTTACAGGCAACATAATCCACATTTATAATTAGGTGACTCTTTTTCTCATTACTCTGCATTTATGTTTCCAGTCCCTCAATGCTAAGTATGAGCTATATGTCAGGATCTATCCTGGCTTCCCATCAACTCATTCCACGATTTTCTAACTCTATACATAGTTACCTAATCTGATTTCTTAAATCCTTGATTTTATTCTTGGAAAATAAGAGCTAAACATTGTTTAATTTACTTTGTTTTAGGTTGATGTGTTAACTATTCACACTGAATCAATCTCTTTAATAGGCTCCCAACTATTCCTTCCATCAAATACAGTTTAAGCTATGTTAGGAAAATCAGGAAAAAGATGTTTTGAGCCAGTTATGAAATCGTCCATCTGCTTTATTGGCCCAGAACATAGCACAAGTACAACAGATATCTTTCAACCTTATTTTTCCATCCTGTAAGTCCTCCCATAGCATAGCTTTCTACTAATGCATGAATAGTTAACAAATCAAATATGTGTTCCCCTTCACTCTGATTTCTCCAACACACACACACACACACACACACACACACACACACACACATTCATGCATATATGCACACAAACATTCTGAAGCAGATAAACATACATGTATCAAAATACCTGGGCCTTAAATGGCTGTCCTGTTCTTAACATATTGACATTATGATTGTGTTACTGTGTCTATAAACTGATTTTTAAAATGTATTTTTCAAATCAGCTCTCCCTAATGTCCATGAATTCATTTAGAAAACATTTCTTGAATGTTTTGTATGTGCCAGGTCCTGTGATAACAGGTTCATGTTGCTGGTCTGATTTTAACCATGTGGAATATGTGGAGTAGAGAGGATGGGAACAGTTAGCAGAGCTTATTTCCAGAATGGGGGTGCTTAGCTCACCAAGCTTCACTAAAATTTGATATTTTGATTTTTGTAAGCTGGTTAGAAGCATTGCATGAAAATACTGCCAACTTTTGTCCCTTTTTGTTCGAACGTTTTCAGCTTGCAAAGGAATCTGTGTGTAAAAGTTTCCATTATAAGGCCACCTGTAAACTTTAAACAGTCAAACTGTTTTTTCAGCTGCCTGTAGCTCCTTTCCCAACTGACTAAAACTGACAGATAAAGATGGCTTTCCCCTGAGATGGACTGTTTTGTTTGTGGTTATTATGTCACTAACAGGAGGGACAGCTCCCCTGATCCAGAGGGAATACAGAGATACCATTTACAAATAGAGTCTTGTGCTGACTGGCAACTAAAAAAATAATAGTCAAATAATGATTTCATTGTTCCTTCCTGTGTCCATGACAACTGGGAGGTAAGCTGTGAGACCCACATTGCCTGGGAGAATGTTTTGCCTCAGACAGAGCTTTGCCTCAGACAGAGGTTTTTTTTTTTTAATTTATGATTCATCTTGATGATTAAGTTGAGGGGATAAATGGACATTTCCAATCTCTGGTTTTAGTGGTTTTAGATACTTGAAGATCTTCTATTCACAAGTATTCTACTTTTTGATGCAGTTTTTACCAACTTTCCACAGAGTTGATCATGCTGGAATTGGCAAAGCTGTTTTGGTTCTATCTCTTCAAATTAGCATCAGTGAAATCTTAGACAGGTTTCATAACTTCCTATTTCTCATATCCTTCTCTACAAAATAAGAATGAAATAGAATCTTTCCCTTTGAGTTTGTTGTAGGTTAAATAAGGTAAGACACCTAAGCACCTACCTACTATTTAGCACAAGGAAACATACTAGGAACTGGTGATTTGTTCATCTTTCCAACAATATTTCCACAGTCATGTTCTCAGCCTGGACTATACTTTAGAATCATTTGGTTAGATTTTTCTTCTTTCGTCATGGAGCTTGAACTCTGGGCCTGGCCGCTGTCCCTCAGATCTTCTGCTCATGGCTAGCGCTCTATCACTGGAGCCACTTCCAGTTTTCTGGTAGTTTATTGAAGATAAGATTTTTCCCGAGGTCCTCAGGATTTCAGGCATGAGCCACCTGCGCCCAGCTTTCTTTTCTTTTGTCAGATGTAGGCCTTGAACCTCAGGGCCTTGGTACTGTCACTGAGCTGTTTTGCTCATGGCTACTGCTCTACCACTTGAGCCACAGAACCACTTCTGGCTTCCTGGTGGTTAATTTGAGATGAGACTCATGCGAACTTTTCTGCCCAGGGTGGCTTTGAACCATGATCCTCAGATCTCAGCTACTGGCACTTGTCCACACAAACTTTCTATAGTCGATGTTTTGAAAAATAAGTAAGTCTCATCTAGGAAATACAAAAAGTAACATACTTTTTATTTTTTTTGGGTCCAGTCATGGGGCCTGAACTCTGGGCCTGGGCGCTGTCCCTCAGCAATTCAGCTCAAGGTTAGCGCTCTACCACTTGAGCCACAGCGCCACTTCCAGCTTTTTTCTTTTGCTTATTTGGTGCTGAAGAATCGAACCTAGGGCCTCATGCATGCAAGACAAGCACTCTACCACTGAGCTACCTTCCCAGCCCCTAATATACTTCTTTCGTTATACCTTTTTTTTGGTATATTCTAAGTAACAATAAAAAATAAATTAAGGAAACTGTCAACATTATGACATACTAAATCTACTAGAAAATAAACGGGAAGTTTTAAAAAGTGGGAATCCAAATTTTGTATAAATGAGGTAAAGTTTCCACAAATAAAACTGTATTAACACCTTTTTATATTTAAGTTTTTTAGGTAAATTGAGTTAAATAAAAGAAATAATTGGGGATTAGTGATTTAACTGAGTGGAAGAACTCTTGTCTAGCAAGTGAAAGACACTGAGTTCAGTCCTGAGCAACACACACACACAAATAAGAAATAATTATGAAGAGAATTCTATGCTACTTTAATATAAATATGAGTATAAATTCAAATTTCACTTAGATCATATATATGTTTACTTAAGTCATAGGAAAAATATGTAAACATGTAAAAGCATGTAAAAACATGCATTACATATTTGATTTACTATCTTTAGCTAATGATTACAGTATTAATGCTTTGGAATAAGAAGCTAAAGTCCAGGCTAAACCCAATTATATTATGTTATTGTAATACTATTCTTCTATTGTATTATTATTCTTTTGTATTATTATTTTTCCTGATAGTGCAAAAGATGCTAAGTTCTTAAGATCTTATAAAGTTTCAAAAATAACACCAATTAATTTTCTAAAAGGAAAAATTTTCTAAAGAATCCCTAGTTCCTTAACTGCATGTTGCAAAGAGAATTTTTTTTTTTTTGGTTGGTCATGGGGCTTGAACTCTGGGCTTGGGCACTGTTCCTGTGCTCTTCAGTTCAAGGCAAGCGCTCTACCCCTTGAGCCACAGCGCCACTTCCGCTTTTCTACTGGTTTATTGGAGATAAGAGTCTCACGAACTTTCCTGCCCGGGCTGGGTTTCAACTGAGAGCCTCAGATCTAAGCCTTCTGAGTAGCTAGGATTATAGGCATGAGCCACCGGTGCCCGGCGAAAAGCGAATTTTTTTTATATTTTACACATGCCATTATTTTGGTAAGCATACTACTTTAATTTTAAATTTGTTCCACAGAATATTTTCTAAGTGACTACATTAACAACATCCAGTATTTCTTTCTGAGTATATGATTTTGAAATGGATAGGTTGTTGGTTAGGTATATTATTATTTCACTTATTTACTACTGTTCATTTTACAGTTTTGTATATTTTACACTCATTTAATTCTATCAATATTTCAGTGAGAGGACAAGATCCTCACTTTGTAAGCTCAAAAAGGAAGGTCATTTATTAGTAGGCAGTTCTACAGAACCAGGAAGAAGAAAAATCTTGGGTTTTAGTTAGAGGTCCCTGTTCTATTAACTGAGTCATGCATTATCAAGTGTGTTCAAACTATATGTACATGTTAGATGTAATTCTATGTGACAGATGTCTAAAGTAAGTTATAGTTTTTGCACACAAGTGTTCTAAATGCATTTTAAAGCTCATTGCTAGTATTGACCAAGTTAGGATACATGATTTGAAAACTAACATGTTACAAGCTAGAAATACTGCAATATAAGCAGGAAAAAGAAATGAATCTAGATTATATTTTATGTCAGGCAGCTAGATATAAGATGAACCTGAACACTAATATCTCTCACAGCTGGATTCTCTGGTGAGTTCTGCTGCATTGGAGAATGCTATGCTGTTTTTCTAATAATGTATCATTTGATTATATTTTAGTTTCTTTCTTTCCATCTTTCAACTGTTAATATTCAATTTAATTTTGGTAGCAAATTTTTTAAGTAATTATACTACTTGATTTATTTTTAATGTTAATTTATCTCAGAATTGATCTGTTTTCTGAAATATCTCTGTTACTGAATTTAAATGCTAGTATTTAGTAAACACATTAAGTTCTGCAATGAGGTATAAAATAAGCTTCATCTAAAAACTACATTTTGCTACCTTAATCTAAAAAATAAATTTTGCTACCTTTTGCTGATTAGAAAGTCATGGAATATATTTAGTGCCTTAATTGTCTTTTGTAATTAGCAATCTTTTTCTCTTAAGTATAAAGCAAAGGGTCATTAAATAAATTGAATTATTTTAGTTCTTGATGAAGATTTATAGTTCTCATAATGAAAAGAAAGCTCAGGAAGAATATTATTGTTCTTTCTGTCACTGTGTGGAAAATTTTATGTGTTGAGATATTTTTCTTGAATATTCTATAATTGAAAAACTTATGGATAAAAAATTAACATTTTCATTGTGAGTAAAAATTTGTGAAAAGTTAAAATATACATATTATTAAGGATCAAATAAATAAAGTATATCTTTTAGTCTTCTTTGAAACAAATTTAACTTAATGTCAATAAAGTTTAAATTAGTTCAGACTTTTCTTATTAGAATAAATGTTTCCTTTTAAAATGCATGATAATCATAATCAAGACAAAATTTGTCCTGTTATTTATTTTCAAAATGATTGTACATGTTTAGCAGACTTTTGATTTAAATCCCCAGTGATATATTGGAGACAGATGTTTAGATGACCTCATGTTTAAAGTAATGTTATATTTGGACACAAGATTAAATTTTCCTTAAAATCTTTCCTTATAAGCTAAACTATGTGGCAGTATACAAAAACTAATCAATGATTTGTAGTGGATTAATGTGATTTCTGTATTTTAGTAAAATTTTCTCTTTTATGGAATTCCACATAGCACAAAAAAGCTGATTATGAAACAGCTGTTTACAAATGAAAATATTGTTTTTGGCTGTCCAACTAAATGGGAAACAGATTTGAAAAGTTCCATGAATTTGAATGCAAATTTACCATATCATTTATACTGAATGAAAGAACATTGGTAAAAGACTGCATCATAGTTTATAAAAAATTCGGTTAAGGACTGTTTTGTAAACATCGCAAACAGGTTTTTTTTTTCTTTCTTAAGTCTATTTCTTCCTCATGAAAATATAATATACATGATGTAGATTGGAATATCCAATGATTTTACGGGGCTCATAAATAATATTTATCATTTTACTGTAGAGGAATTAACAAGTATACGTATTAGGAATAATGTATGGATAATTAAATAAAGTAGACAAAATATAAAAGATGTTTAAAGACAATAAATGAATGTGATCAAGTGTGCTTAAGACAACTATTTAAATATTAGTATGCTGTTACTACAGTTAGGGTGCTACTGTAGTGAAAACAACATTGTTATGGAAGTTTTAATTAAAAATGTGTACAGTGCAAACCTTCACATCTCCCCCTAATTTTTAGTATTTATTAAAAAATAATTTTGGAAATTAGCTTATGTAAAAAGTAAGTGTTATGAATATTGTAAGATCTCTTTTGCACGTCCATGTACAACTTAAGGTAGCTCATGAGTTTAAATATCCAGACCTATTGCTTTTCTTTTCGTTTATGTCTTCTATTATTTTTTCCATGTTTCAGGTTTCTGAATACAGGATTATGTTTCTTCATTAGTTCAAAATTCACTTGAGGAAATAAATGCATTTTGTGGGATAAGACATGCTTTTAGGTCTGTTGTCACCAACTAATGTCCCAGGTGCTTGCTTTAGAGAGAAGCAAGTGGAATACATAAAAACATATTAAGAAACAAGTTTGGGGATCAAATGAAAGAAAGATACCTGAAAGATTGCAAGTAACATAAATAAAAGCACATTAAAACAGAGTACTAAAATTTTATTGGCATTTATGAATGTGTTCTAAGTAGATGATTCAATGATAACACACTTTTAAGCCATGTGCTAGTAGTTCATGACTGGATTGATAGCTCCTCAGGAGGCTGAGATGTAGGGATTGTGGTTCAAAGCAGAAGTAAACACTATGAGACTCTTATTTCAAATTAACTACTAAGAAGTTAAAAATGGAGCTGTGGTTCAAATGTAAGATAGCCAGTATTCAGCATAAATGCTTAGGGACAGCTCCCAGGCTTGCGTTCAAGCCTCAGGAGCAGCACAAAACAAAAAAATCAAAGCCTGATGCCAGTGGCTCAGGCCTGTAATCCTAGCTACACAGATGGCTGAGATATGATCATGGTTGGAAGGAGTCTGAGCAGAAAAGTCTCCTTGAGACTCTTGTCTCCAAGAAACCACTCAAAAACTGGAAGTGGCGCTGTGGCTCAAGTGGTACAATGCTAGCCTTGAACACAAAGAGTCCCTGGTACAGTGCCCAGTCCCTGAATTCAAGGCCCACAACTGACCAAAAAAGAAAAAAAAAGCCACAGAATGGGGAATGTAGCTTAGTGGTAGAGGCTTGCCTAGCATGCATGAAGCCCTGGGTTCAATTCCTAAGTACCATATAAACAGAAAAGCCAGAAGTGGCACTGTAGCTCTGGTAGAGTGCTAGCCCTGAGCAAAAGAAAGCTCAGGGACAGTGCCCAGACCCTGAATTCAAACCCCAGGACTGGCATACACACAAACACACACACACACACACACACACACACACACACACACATACCACACACACACACACACGCCCTAAAACAATACTTTTATATTTTTGGTATGTTTTTGGTACCAGTAGTTAATGGATGCCTATAAATTAGTTCATTTATACCAAACATGTTAAATGGTAGATATACATTTAAAGGAAGAGTCAATGCCTGATGACTCTGTTGATACGTTTTTTTAAACCTGGAGACGAGAAGAATTAATTACCACCTCTTAGATGAGGCAACTTACATGGCTTATATCATACTGTTCACATACTTTTTGGCTTCCATCATACTAAATGTAGTAACATGCAACTCAGCTGCCACAAATGAGGATGCATTTGAGAGCTATAGAAAGGAGTTTTCTTATTTACTTTACATTTCATCTTAATATAGTCATATATATATTTATATAATCAGCAATGAGATATTTCTTTTTTTTTTTGGTCCAGTCGTGGGGCCTGAACTCTGGGCCTGGGCACTGTCCCTCAGCTCTTCAGCTCAAGGCTAGCGCTCTACCACTTGAGCCACAGCACCACTTCCGGCTTTTTCAGCTTATGTGGTGCTGAGGAACTGAACCCAGGGACTCAGGCATGCAAGGCAAGCTCTCTACCACTGAGCCACCTTCCCAGCCTCAATGAGATATTTCTTTAAGAAATGAACTGATGTCAGTGCTTCTAACAAGGAACTAAAATGGAGATTTTAGCATATTGAGTGAAATTAAATTTTGAAAAGAAATTGACATCAATCAAAAAATACCTTAGCACAAATATGTTAATACCAGTTTTTGTGTTGTTTAAAAACACGATTATCCTAATTTTGCCAAATGTACAATGTCATTTAGCCATTATTCCAGACATTTAGAATAGTTTCATTCCCCTAAAAAATCACTTGGGATTATCTTTATTCCTTTCTCTATATCTCACTGTCCTCAAATATGCACGTTTTTCACAGAATGTACTATATAGTAGGGATCTTAAAGTATGTAGCTTTTTCAGAGTGCCTTCTTTCACCAAACAATATGTATTTAAATTTAAATTTCCACCTCTTTTTTTTGAGGGGGGGGTGAGGGGTGATCATGGGGCTTGAACTGAGCCTGGGTGCTGTCCTCACCTTTTGTGTTCAAGGCTAGCACTCTTCCACTCTGTCAGAGTGTGTCTGCCTGTTTTATGACCTCTCTATTCTACTCTACCTAAAGGAGTGTAAATCTATATATAAGAAATATAACTGTTGGGCTGGGAATGTGGCTTAGTGGTAGAGTGCTTGCCTCGTATGCATGAAGTCCTGGGTTGGATTCCTCAGTACCACATAAATAGAAAAAGCTGGAAGTGGTGCTATGGCTCAAGTGGTAGAATGCTAGCCTTGAGCAAAAGAAGCTCAAGGACAATTTCCACGCCCTGAGTTCAAGCCCCAGGACTAGAAAAAAAAAAAAGAAAAGAAAGAAAAGAAAAAGGGGCTGGGAAGGTGGCTCAGTGGTAGAGTGCTTGCCTTGCATATATGAGGCCTTGGGTTTGATTCCTCAGCACCACATAAGCAGAAAAAGCTGGAAGTGGCGCTTTGGCTCAAGTGGTAGGGCACTAGCCTTGAGTTGAAGAGCTGAGGGACACTGCTCAGGCCCAGAGTTCAGGCCCCATGAAAAAAGAAAAAAAAGAAAACAAATATAACTGCATTCCCGTGTTTATTGCAGCTCTGTTTACAATATCTAAATTGAAATGCTCAACAACAGATGAATGTATAAATAGACAACTTGATATATATACACCATGGAATATTACACAGGCATAAAGAGAAATGAAATCATGTCATTGTCAGGAAAACTGTTGGAACTTGTTATCATTCATGATGAGCAAGATAATCTATGCTCATAAAGCCAAATATTTCATGTTTCCACTCATTTATAGAGGCTAGATTTAAAGGATATAAATATACATAGACATTTTTACATATTTTATAATTATACATGTATACATACATAATGAAGAAAATGAAAGATAGGAGTGTAACAACAGTCTATGTTGAGGAAGGGTAGGCACCAGTGGGAGTGGGAAGAACAAAAGGAGATGTAGATGCAGGTGAATATAAAAAGTATTTTGTTTGCATATATGAGAATAGAGCAATAAAATATATTGAAATTGTTTTAGAAGTGTGGAGGAGGATAAAGGAGAGTGATAAAGGGAATAAGTTTAATTAGAATATATTGTATACATATTTGGAAATGCCATAATGAATCCCTAATAATATATGCTAATAATATAAATTATTAAATTAGCATCAGGTGAGGTATGCCTGTCATCTCAACTTGTAGGAGATGACAGAGATATGGAATTTTTAGGCTAGGTTGGGCTATGTAGTGAGACACTGTCACTCAAACTGCACTAAAATAAAATAATAAAAATAACTTTATTGAGTCAGATATAATGGTTTATTCTTATATTTTTAGGACTCAGGAAGCTGAGACAGGAGAATCATAAGTTCAAAATAAGCCTGGACTGCAATGAATTCAAAGTAGGCTGAGATTCATAGTGAGACCCAGTCTCAAACCAAAAACAAATCAACAACTATACACACACACACACACACACACACACACACACACACACACACACACACACACATATGTTGTTGACACACACACACATCTCCTTTCATTCTCATGAAAGTAATTTATATGCTAGCATATCTTTTTTTTTTTTTGTCAGTTGTGGGACTTGAACTCAGGGCCTTGGCACTGTCCCTGAACCTGTCTGTGCTCAAGGCTAGGACCCTACCACTTGAGCCACAGCACTACTTCTGGTTTTTGATTGATTAATTGGAGATAAGAGTCTCAGGGGGACTTTTTCTACTCATGCTGGCTTCAAACCCTGATCCACAGATCTCAGCTTCTTGAGTAGATGTGAGCCACCAACACCCAACTATTAGCATATCTTAGTATGTAATGACCCTTAAATGGGTGGAGGCATAGGATTCCATTGTGTATACATACCACATTTTCTTGATGCATTCATCTACTGAAGGGCATCTGGGTTGGTTCCATATCTTAGCTATTGTTGGACAAATGGGATTGCATGCAGAGCTACTGCATGGCAAAGGACATAGCTAGCAAGATCAATAGAAATCCCACAGATTGGGAGATATTCAATAGCCATACAATGAACAAGGGCCTCATATCTAAAATATACTTAGAACTCAAAAAATTAAATCCCCCAACAACAAATCCTCAAAGAAACAACCACCCAATTAATAAGAGGGTTAAAGTTTTAAAGAGAGACTTCTCAGAAGAGGAAATAAGAATAGCCAATAGACACATGAAAAAATGCTCAACTTCTCTTGTCATAATAGAACCTACATTTTCCAACAAATATTTTCTATGAAACTCTTTTCTATCTAATCATTAACTCAAGAGATGTTGAATCAGTACTCAAAACACAATAGCAAATCTGATAGGATTAGTGCTTTAGCATGTACGTAGAAGCCGACTGGGAGTAGGAGACTATATGTATGACATCTTTAGGTATCTTTTGTAGGGCTAGTTTGGTGGAGACATAATGTTTCGATTTTTCTTTGCTGTGGAAGGTTTTTATTTGACCTTCCATTATGAAGGCGAGTATAGCTGGGTACAGTATTCTTGGTTGATAGTTGTTTGTCTTTAGGGCATGGCATACATCTTTCCAGGCTCTTCTTGATTTAATGATCTCTGCTGAGAAATCTGAAGTTATTCTGATTGGTTTATCTTTATAGGTGATTGATCTTTTCTCCTGACAGCTTTGAGGATCCTTTCCTTAATCTCAATTGAACCTGTGTGGATTACAATGTGACAGTGGTATATCCTATTCTGGTCTGGTCTACCTGGCGTTCTAAAAGCTTCTTGTATCTGAATAGGCCTATCTTTTTGCATGTTTGGGAAGTTCTCTGCTAGGATTCTGCTAAATAAATTTCCTAGACCTTTAACTTCTGCCTCTAAGCCCTCCTCTACACCCATTAGCCTTAAATTTGGCCTTCTGATGGTGTCTTCTAAACGTTGAATAGATGTATCATATTTCTTGGATTTGTCTTGAATCCTTGTCTGTGCTTTCTCTGTAATGTCTAGGCTGTCTTCAGTCCCAGAGATTCGATTTTCTGCATGGTCTAACCTACTGTCAAGACTTTTTACTTTGTTTTTTATTTTTATTTTTCTTCTAATTGGTCAGATTTGATGGCTTCAAATTCTTTGTTGGAGCTTTGTTTTAGATCTTGTATGGACTTCTTTACCTCCTTAATTTGGTTTTCAGTGTTCATTCTCAAATCCTTTAGTTGATTGGTTATAGTTTCATTGGACTCCCTTTCCTTCTGTTGGGATTCATTCAGCATTCCCTTTGTGGCCTCCATCGATTCCTCCAGCTTTCCATCTGTAGATTATCTTTGTTTATTCTCAGCCATTCACCCAATTTCTCTATTAATCTTTAGTTAGCCTCCTCATGCTCATGAAATTCCTGTACTAATATTTGGTTAGCCTCATCATGCTCATGGATTTTCCTATCACGCTCACTCAGAGTCTTTTGCAGGCTTTGAATCTTTTCATTCAGCATGTTTACCAGTAGTGTTTGTAGAGCACTTTGGGAACTCTACTCTGGATTATTCACTACTCTGTTGCCTGATTATCATTACGGGGAGTTGAGATACCTGGACTTGCCATTTTTATTGTGTTTCTCTGGATTGTTCTGCACATTTGGGTACGAAAGCAGAACCAATTTTGTGCTAGAATACTATTTTAAGGCTAGAATCAACCAGAGCTCTGTAGTTGCCCAGATTTTTTGACGCAGTCAAAATGAGTCCAGATACAATCTAGTCCAACAGATACAATCTTGTTCAGTAACCAACAACTAGGGATCAATGGACTAAGAAAATCAAGAAGACCAGAATTAATAGGTTTAGGAAGAATTGTGAGGAGAAAATAAGATAGAGGAATATGGGGAAGGAAAGCGGGAGAGGGAATATAACCAAGACCTAAATTCAGAGAGAGGAAAAGAATAGAAGGAAAAGAGAAGAGAAATAAAGAAAAATGAAAAATGAAAAAAATTAAAAATGAGGGCTGGGAAGGGGGCTCAGTGGTAGAGTGCTTGCCTTGCATGCAGTAGTCCCTGGATTTGATTCCTCAGCACCAATTAAGCAGAAAAAGTCAGAAATGGTGCTGTGGCTCAAGTGGTAGAGTGCTAGCCTTGAGCTGAAGAGCTGAGGGACAGTGCCCAGGCCCAGAGTTCAGGCCCCACAATCACCAAAAAAAAATTAAAAATGAAACACTTAAAAATTATGCCATTATAAAGAATACTACAATTAAGGGAGTTAAAGCTGAGAGTTCGTGAAGTGAGTAATCAATATCTGAATTAAGTATGCACACAATGAAGGATAGGGTCTAATAATTGAAGATGAGTATATATCTGGGGATGAACAGAACAGCAATTAAGTAAAGCAAAACAAACAAAAAAACCCAAACCCAAAACCCAAAAAGGACCAAAGGGGAAAAGAGTAAAAAGAGAGTTTAAAAAACAACCTAAAAAATGATGCAAAAAATAGAAAACAATTTTTTAAAAAAGTAGGTAGAAAAAAGTTCTTTGATTTTTTTTGGGGGGGGAGTGGGGGATCTTGTGTCTCCCCTGTGTCCATAACCAGTCTCTTGGTAGACTCTCTGGTTTGCTTGTGGTGTTTGGTTTTCCAGTGCCTTGATTGGTTCCTTCCTTCCTTCCTTCCTTCCTTCCTTCCTTCCTTCCTTCCTTCCTTCCTTCCTTTCCTTCCTTCCTTCCTTGCTTCTTTCTTCCTTCCTTCCTTTCTTTCTTTCTTTCTTTCTTTCTTTCTTTCTTTCTTTCTTTCTTTCTTTCTTTCTTTCTTCCTTCCTTCCTTCCTTTCTTTCTTTTTTCGTCAGTCCTGGGTCTTGAACTCTGGGCCTGGGCGCTGTCCCTCAGCTCTTCAGCTCAAGGCAAACACTCTACCGCTTGAACCACAGCACTACTTCTGGCTTTCTAGTGTTTTATTGGAGATGAGTCTCACAGACTTTCCTGCCAGGGCTGGCTTTTAACCGTGATCCTCTGCTGCCCGGCTTTGATTGGTTTCTTAAATCAGTTTGCTTGAGCAAGCAGAATGAAGCTCTGCTTTACCCAGGACTTTGTGATCCTCTTCTCAGGCTAGTTCAGTGGGAGGGTGATCTGCTTTGAGTATCACAAAAGAGGGAGATGGCTGTTTCCTCTAGCTTGGAGTTGGTGTGATGAGGCTAGGTTGTGGGTAGAATTGAGACCTGCCAGCAATCAGTAGCTTTTCCCTGAGAGGCTGGCTCCTGAGACACTCACCCAGCCCCATCTGTAGCCATTCTGAGGATTTATTTTTACTGAGTTTCCAGTTGTTTTTCTTCTATCTTCTGCCAGCTGGGTCTGCTGCCTGTGATACAGTGGGGTGGGATAGCTTCTGGATCTGTTTACCCAGTGAAGAAAGTCACTCCTCCATAGAGGGAGCTCCCTCTGCGTGGAAAAGGCAACTTTTCCCTGGGGTGGAGCTTAGACTCACAGGTCAAATTCCTTTGGCCTGTTAAATGGTTCCTACTGTCTTCCAAGGCCTGAGTTATGGGCTAGCTGCTCTGTCCAGGGTCTTTGTCAGTATCAAAGATGGAGTTCTCTAGTGGTGTGGGAGGGACTACCTTCCCACCACTGCTCTGTAAAAAGAAGTAAGGATGTCTTCTGTGGTACTCATGGCTTTCCCTTGGTTTCCGGGCTGTCCATGGTCTGAGACTATCTATAGTCAGCAGGATGAAGATTTCTGCTTGTGGATTCTTGCTGGTGGTGAGTAGAACCTGCTCGTATAAGGCTTCTGGTGCCTTTGTCTCAGGCTCTCTCTGTTGATATGGTGTTTGCAATAGCACTGGCGAGTGCTTGAATCTGTCTCCTTAACCAAGCTGCCTGAATTTTTCTGCTCTGGCCAAACTCTCTGTACTATGATGGCACACTTGGTGTGACTCTCTAGCCTTGGACTTTTCAATGGAACACTAAAACTGGTTTTTACACAAGAGCTTGTTTAGCCTCCAGCTTTTCCTCTGCCATCTTCCTCCTGACTCCCCCTATTCTGTTTTGTGTATTCTTCATTTTAATTATGTCAGTTACTTCTAAAGTTCACACCTCTTTCCATTTTGACCATAATTATTTTGGTTTCACCCAGTTTTATGGCTGGATGACCTCATTATCTCCTTAGTTTCTTGGGTCACATTTCTCAGTTTGTAAAATGAAAAAATTGAATACATAGGGTCTTGGGTCTGCAGAAACCCACCAGTAATATGAGATCAAGAAGAGGTCAGCAATGATTTTTTTAAGGAAGTCAAAATTGTTTGAATATTGAAGAATGAGTTGGAGGACTTTCCTGAGTGAACAAGAATGTTCCAGGAAGATAAAGTAACATTTGTAGTGTTTTGGAAACATGAAAAGCTTATGGTCAATATGTAGAAGGATAAGCTTAGTATGATACATGTCTACAATCTGAAGGACTGGAAGGGAGCAAGGAATGATGAGAGATAAAATTACAAAAGATGTGGATTGGGGAGGGTGTAATGGCTTCTTTTATGCTACCTTTTTGCATCCATTATATACACTATAGAGAACTATGAAATGTGTTTACAAAGGAGAATGTGGAATCTATTTAGGAAAATATGTTAGTGATGATACTTAGGTCAAAGTAGCATAAAGGGACTTGTGGAAAGATTGTAATTGTTATTCTAAGGTGGAACAGTGGCCCTATGAAAGAGAAAGAGCTGGATTTGAAAAACACTAACTTGAATTTGGTGTTAGATTGGATTTGGAAAATTGATGAGAAAGAATCTTATAGTTTAGATACCATTTGAATTCCATTTGTTGTTAGTCAACATTATTATAACCTGAATTCAAAAGAGATTCCAAGACACTCAGTTAAAGGAGCTAGGAACTATATTTTAGCTGTGTGGGGACTGAATCCAGTTATCAGGAAAGTAGGAGAATGGCTCCAAACTCAGGATAGGATGTGTTTTTATAGGGGTAGGTTACATAAGCGGGCTATGCAAGGCTTTGTTATAGAAATAGCCCTAGTTCTCTTAGGACCTCCTCAAAATTGTATAGTATAAGGCAGTAAAGCCACCTAATTATAAATTTATCCTATCATTATTTTATGGACTACTCCAAGGTTCCCTATAAGATGTGCCATCTTTTGATCCAGTAACTTAGTAACTGACTTTGTCACTTAAAAAAATTAATAACTATTAGAGAAACCAGAAAGGCACATTTAAAACCCTGAAAAATACCAGCACAAGAGATGAAGAGCAAGGAGAAATTTCATAATCTGTTATTTAAGGCTTCCAACTTTTTAGTTTTGTACTGTGCACGCATTTGTATTCTCTCAATTTTTCTGTGACTATAATTGTTAATAACAGAACCTGGCTTTCAATCCCAACTTCTCAATGCATTAGCAGTTAATATTACCTAATTTTCCTTCCTTATTGTTCAGTGATTTGTTTTTGTGGTGTTACTCTGAGGACTACATGAGTTAATAAAGTGTTTCTGCCACATAATGAGCATCATTCAATCATTTCTTTGTTTTTTCTTTTTTGTCAGTTGTGGGGCTTGAACTCTGGGCCTGGGCACTGTCTCTGAGCTCTTCAGCTCAAGGCGAGTACTCTGCCACTTAAGCCACAGTGCCAATTCTGGTTTTCTGAGTGTTTTTTTTTTCTGGAGTCTCACAGGCTTTCTGCTTGGGCTGGCTTTGAACCGAGATCCTCAGATCTCAGCCTCCTGAGTAGCTAGGATTATAGGCATGAGCCACCAGTGCTGGCTCATTCAATTATTTCTATGTGTTGAAGTGAAAACATAATTGTTACAAGTACAATGGCATGCTCCAAAGAACTAACAATATAATCTTAATGTCTTCATTATTTTGGATAGAGAAGAAATATACATATATATATATATTTATATTGTTTAGGATTAGAACTCCCCTTCCTTCCTTCCTTCCTTCCTTCCTTCTTTTTTTTTTTTTTGTCCTGGGGCTTGAACTCAGGGCCTGAGTTTTTTTTGCTCAAGACCAGCACTCTACTGCTTGAGCCACAGAGCCACTTCCAGCTTTTTCTGTTAACCTAGTACTGAGGAATGGAACCCAGGGCTTAATACATGCTAGGCAAGCACTCTACCACTAAGCCACATTCCTAGTCTCTCCTTTCCTTTTCCTCGCTTCTTTCATATGACCTACAAAGATTCTGAGGTTATTCTTTACAACTACAACTCTCATTTGAGCTAGAGGAATATTTAACCTTTACATTTGCAAAATTTTTAGTATGGCATGCATATATACATATTTTCTCTTATGGATATAAACATGCATGTAGGCACATACAAGACCATATGTGTAGTATCTCTATATCTACAGAGATAGATCATAGCTGCAGAGATTGCTAAATTATTAAAGGTGTACAGTTTACAGCCTTGTATAGCCATCACTCCAGTCAAGAAACAGTATGATTCCACAAATCTAGAAGATTGCCTTGTTTCTTCCTCTTATTTTTACCTTTTCCCTTCCAAAGGCAAGACATTTAACTCTAGATTTTTTTTTTTGGAACCTAGGCTGGGTTTACTTGAAAGTTACAGCTGAGGTAGCAATGGCTGACACAATGGCTGACAAACTAGAAACTGAGCCACTGTAGGATTTTTTTTTAAAGGTTGTTCTTAATGTTCAGAGTCCTAGACAAAACTTAATTCTACCTATAGGTGGCAGAAATGTTATGACAGTAAATCTAGATGTTGAACGGGAATGGAATCAAGGGTCACCATCATCTCAGGGACAAGGAACAGCTTACTTTTTGCCAGATTTCTTAATTCCACCTGTGGTGAGGGGTCTCTTCCCCGCAGCCTTTGCTTTCAGTTCCTCGAGTTTCTTCTGCTTCTCTTTCTGTTTCTGCTTGAAGGCCTTGTCTTCCTCATCCATCTCCTTGGCCTGCTGCTTGGGCTGCTTCAGGGGCTTCTTCTTGCCACCTTTGAGGCCAGACATGACGCATGAAGTATGTCTATATCTATATCTCTTTCTCTCTCTATATATATGGGTGGGTTTTTTTTGCCCATTAAAAGAACCTTGTACAGTTTGTCCAAAGCCAGAAACCTTTTCTATGGTTATTTTCCCCATCTGTATAGAATTCTCATCCACATTGCATTGAGGCCTCATCTAATCAAATAAGAGAATGTCTCAAGAAATGTGCTCCATAAACTACTTAATTTTCTGAAATACTCATTGCCAGGAACTTAATGAGAAGCCATTAAAACCTTCATTGGTTACAAGTTCCTCTCAGGAATCTATTTCTCAGAGTTGTACAGTGCATGCAGGCCGCTGTAGATTCTTTTTTTTTTTTTTTTTTTGTGGGGCCTGAACTCTGGGCCCAGGTGCTGTCCTTCAGTTCTTCAGCTCAAGACTAACGCTCTACCACTTGAGCCACAGTGCCACTTTTGGCTTTTTCTGCTTATTTGGTGATGAGGAATTGAACCCTGGGCCTCATGCATGCAAGGCAAGTATTCTACCACTGAGCCACCTTCCCAGTCCCTGCTGTAGACTTAAAAAAATAATTATCTTTTTCTTTTCTTTATCTTCCTCCTCCTCCTCCTCTTTCTCCTCCTCCTCCTCCTCTTCCTCTTCCTCCTCCTTCTTCTTTTGCTGAACTTGGGGCTTGAAGTCCAGACTTGAATGTTGGTTCTGAGCCTCTTTGTGCTTCAAGGCTAGCACTCTACCATTTGAGCCACACAGACTTTCTTGCCTGGGTTGGCTTTGGCCACAATCCTCAAATCTCAACCTCTTGAGTAGCTAGATTTACAAGTGTGAGCTACTGGTGCCTGGCTAATATTTTTCTTTTATTATCATTTAGGTTAGAGTTCTTGTCATGTATGTAATATACTTTATATCACCAGGTTCTGAACTCATGGCCTTACATTGACACTCAGCTTGAGGGCTATAGACAGCTTGTGGAAATTTGACTGGCTGCCTTCTTAATGTTTTGTTTTTGTAATCACTGTTATTTAAGAATTATTTAACACAGTGTTCTGTCTTAACGAAAGTTTATGACTTGTGATCATTCACAAGTTTCCTCTATCCAGGGTCAATTCTATCACCTTGAGAACTTATTATAGTTGTTTATGAAACTGCTGTGTGAGATATGAATCATATTCACTTAAGAACAATCCTAAAAAGAACATTGGTTAAACCAGTCATTGCTGAAGCTGAGTATCATCTTGTTTTCCATTTTTTCACCCCAACTATTTTCTAATCCAGGTGAGAGAAAATACACAACATCAACTTGGGAACAAAAAGGCCACAATAGCATAATCTCCAAACTGGATGCTGAAATGCTACTATGCATAATAAAGAGTCAATTCCCTTTCTCTAGTTGTAAATCCAACAAAGTAACATTTGTGAGATTGAGGTATAGCTGTCATTTTTTGAGTTATGAAGTCACTCTTGCATAAGAAGTAGGAAGTTTCTTTAAATAGGAAGCTGTGATTCTGAATGTCTTATTCTTCTAAACCAGCACTTCCCAGTAGTTTTTCTGCATTCACAACAATGTCTTGTATTTGTACTGTGCAATACAATAGCTATTAAACACAGGAGGCTGTTGAAAAATTGAAATGTGGCCAGTGGAATTCAGGAAAGAAAAATATAACGTTAGCAGTTGGGAAGGTGGCTTAGTGGTAGAGTGCTTGCCTTGCATGCATGAGACCCAGGGTTCGATTCCTCAGCACTGTAAAAGCAGAAAGAAGCTGGAAGTGGCACTGTGGTTCAAGTGGTAGAAAGCTGGCCTTGAGCTGAAGAGCTGAGGGACAGTGCCCTGGCCCAGATTTCAGGCTCATGACCGACCAAAAAAAAAAAAGTAATTTATTTAACTTTTTAATTTTTTTTGAAAAGGAGAACATATTTATTGTTACCTCAAATTTTCTGAAAAGCTGCAATGCCATCATTTGATTCAAATTTCCATTATTTTTCTACATAGTGTCATTCAGTGCACATAAACGCAAATATGAGCTGGGTGCTGGTGGATCACGCCTGGAATCCTAGCTATTCAGGAAACCAGATTATTGTGGTTCAAAGCCAGCCTGGTCAGGAATGTCCATGAGACCCTTATCATCTTCTCTTTTTTTAATTTTAATTTTTTGTGAACATACTGTTCAGAGGGGTAATGTTTTTTTTTGGCCAGTCCTGGGGCCCGGGCACTGTCACTGAGCTATTTTTGCTTAAGGCTGGCACTCTACCACTTGAGCTACAGCACCACGTCTGGCCTTTTTTGTTTATGTGGTGCTGAGGAATCAAACCCAGGGCTTCATGCATGCTAGGCAAGCACTCTATCACTAAGCCACATTCCCAGCCCTTATTTAATTTTAATAAACATAAGTAGCCTCAGGTGGTGGCTGCTATGTTGGGCAGCACCATTTTAGACTATGACTTTATTCTAGCCAAGAAATAATCCTTAAAATGAAGAATGATGGACTAAACTGACTTGAATATTTACTTTGGAGTCAGGAAATATTTATAGGAAATTAATATTGTTCAGTGAATCTCATGCTTCACTTTCACAGATAAATTTTTCTAAATATTCTTTAAGACAGAGAAATAGTTTATGTCATAGGAAACTAGGACAAAATCAATATGTGGCAGGACTACTGCCTCTGAATGTATTAATGAAGAATTAGTTCTATGCACCTTTCTTAGCAATTTTTCAGAAATTTTTGGCTTCAAAACATTATTAACATATTTGGCAATAATGTTACTTACACATATTATAAAATATTAAACATGTATGTTCATATAATACAGGTATGTATATTAAGTAAACATATAAATAATATTGCTTAAATGTATTATTTAACCATATTATGTAGCATATTTGTTAAAACTTTGTGGTGTGAGCATTTTAAAATGATAAACGCTTATTTAAGTTAAAAGTAGGGAGGTAAAAATACATATCTGTTTTTGTAGAGATGGATATATTTAGTGTGCAATAAACAAGGAAACTATCTTCTTATTGTCTAAATATAGATTATACAAACTCTTGTAAGTTTATTTGTTGAATTTTTAGGTCTCTTAAAATCACATTCTCATTACTTTTTGTCTGATAGCAAAATATTTTTCTTCCCTTAGTCCTTATGTTTTTAATAGTCTTTCTCCTTATAAGAGCTGGATATGACTTTTACTGTCAATGTATTCCATCCATACCAAACGAATTCCACCATCATCTAAAACTGGAATAAAAAATTATCTTGGCTGAAGTCTACTTCTGGCTTCTGGAGCAGGTTTCTAGTTTTGAGGTTTTCATGGTTCTGTTTGTACTATTTAAGAGAAATGATTGAATATGGCAGTCCACCAGAGAATTGGTCTTTATGTTCTGGAAGTTTTATTGCGAATCTGACCAAGGAAGGTCCTGTATTTTAGGTTTATATAAATAAAGAAGAACACATTGAGACTTACTCTGAGTCTGCTTGTATGGTTAGTAATTATCTGAATTTTCACTTGGGCTTCCCTATTGATGAAAAAATAAGCACTACCGGTCAAAGACAAAGATTTTGATGCAGAAAAGGTGTTAATTGAGAAGGACCTGGAAAGACATTTAGAATATTAAGTTGAAGTCAAAAACTTTTTAGGCAAATAGTTCACATAAGTATTCATCTTTTCTCTGTAGTGGCAACTGAGGAGTGGAAATTTGTGATGTTTTGAGTGAGACTTCACTGGGGTAGAATCCTGATTCTGCCACAACGGTGCTGTATGACTTGGAGCCTCAGTTTCCTTGTTTATAAGCCAAATTCAGAAGGACAAGGGGCACATTCTTTCTCATATGTTACTGTTAGACCTAAAATGTGAACATACATGAAAATACACAAAATCATAAGTATGTATGTGTATGTGTATACATACATATGATCTAACTGACTGAAGTAGGCATATGCAGGAGTGAGATCCCAAGGTGTAACCCTTTTGAACAATTAACAGGCAGATTAACAAAAAGAAGCTAAAACATGTCTATTCGGAGGTGAGGGTGCTAGTGAGGGGGGAGACAAATGTGGGCAAATATGATTATAATGCTGTGCATATACATGAAAGTGGAACAAGAAAGCTTGATGAGGCTGTTGTGGGAAGGGGGAGAATGATAAAGTGACTTTGGTTGAGATGATCGTATATATTAATGAAGATGTTCAAATACCCTTTGTATATTGTTTGGGGATCATTTAAAAATACCCCCTTCACAGTGTTAATAGTATAACATTTTTGACATGTAGTGAACCTAGTTGTCAATATGTGGTAGATATTAGTATTTATCTTACCTAAGCTAGTACTATATAATAGGTTTCATCTTTCACATTCCCTTGGATATTTTTTCTTTTTCTTTTACTGCCCTAAACCTTATGTTTTCAGAAGCATGTTAGAGATGGGCAAGCAATATCCCCATAATAATAGTGTTATAGAAACACATGTTTTTATAGTTTACAGAGTTTTTGTTAATATTAACTAAGATCAGTTCTGTGGTTCTATTTTGACAGGCCTGTAGCAAATATGTAGTTCATTAACTTTAAACAAAATCTTTTGCTGAAAACTCTGAAAAATGAGTACCATGCCTTTAATCTTGGCTACTTAATTTAGGCTGAGGTCTGGATGATCATAGTTTGAAGCCAACCTGAGCAGCAGCAAAGTTCTCTGGACCTTATCTCCAAAATAGCCATGCTAAAAATAAGGCTGGAGGCATAGTTCAAGTGGTAGTACCAGTTGAACAAACAAGTTAAGCAAAGTAGGACCATAGAACCAACAGAATAAAATAAAATACTTGACGGTCTCATGTTTTATATGTAAGGGAGAATAAATAATCCCTATAAGTTTCTTTCTTTTCTTTTCCTTTTTTATTTTATTTATTTATTTATTTTGCCAGTCCTGGCGCTTAAACTCAGGGAGCTTCTTTTGCTCAAGGTTAGCACTCTATCACTTGAGCCACAGCGCCACCTCCAGCTTTTTTTTTTGTTTGTTTGTTTGTTTATGTGGTACTGAGAAAAGGAACCCAGGGATTCATGCATACTAAGCAAACACTCTAGCAGTAAGCCACATTCCCAGCCCCTCTGTAACTGTCTTGAGAAATGATTGCTTTGAATGTCTATCTGTGCCTTGTTTTTAGCAGACTCTTTGTAAATGTTTGTTAAATTGAATTAGACTGACATTCATGTAAATTTTGTGCTTAATTGAACACAGTATATTTTGTTCATGGTTGCTTGCATTTGTTGTATATTTTTTGCCAAAAATATAAAATTATATATCTACACATTTTCCTCATTATGCATTATTTTCAGTGTCTCAAAACTTGTAATATATTGTTAGGTGCTTGTGGCTCAGCCTTGTAATCCTAGCTACTCAGGAGGCTGAGATATGAGGAGTGCTGTTTGAAGCTAGCCTGGGCAGGAAAGTCTATAAGACTCTTAGCGCCAAGTAACGCCAAAAAGCCAATGGAGCTGTATGTCAAATGATAGAGCGCTAGGTTTGAGCAAAAAAAAATCTCAGGGACAATGCCCACTCCCTAAATTCAAGCCCCAGGACTGGTGCTCACAAGCGTGCACGCACACACACACACACACACCACACGGGAAAAAACGGAAAAAAAAAGCAACCTATAATATAGGCTTGACACTGTGGCTGGCTTGCACATAACACTCCTATCTATTTGGAAGGCCACATTGGGAGGATGGTAGGCTAAGGCCAACTTAGGAAAAATGTTTGAGAGACCCTTACCTTAACCTATAAAAGCTATATTTGGTGGTATACCCTTCTCATCACAGCAACTTAGAAAGCATAAATAGAATGACAGTAGTCCAGATGGAGCCAGAAATAAGTGTGAGACTCTATTTAATTAAAACTAAAGTGGAGCAAAAGGCTAGTAGCATGTTTCAAGTGGTAGAGTGCCTGCCTAGCAAACTCAGGCCTTGAGTTCAACCCTAGTAGTGGCAAAAACAAAAATAGAAAGTTGCAGTGGGTAATCTGATATAATAAGAAGATAAATTATAAATAATGTATATATAATTAAATAAATTACACAAAAGAATTTGCTCCATTAATTTGGGTATATGACGTTAGGGGCATTGAAGTTGATTAAATTCCATTTCAGTGACTCTGGTAAAGCACCAGTGTTGTCATGCTCTGAGTAATGATTTTGTGGTTTGTTGCTGATCCAATGTCAGTGAATTGTTAGTTCTATGACAGTCAGCATAGCCAACATTTATTGCAATCCTTGATAATGACAATGCTGTTTAATTCCTAGTTGTGGTATACACATTGCAAATGTGTAAAGAGACAAACCACCAACCAGGCCACAGTTGAACAACATCCTGAGTAATGACTAAAATGAAAAGAGCACAGTATTTTTTAACTTAAGTTTTATATGATAAAAATAAATGTGATAAAAGATTTGAGGACTACTTGTTTATATATTATCCATATCTTTGAAAATTATTATATCATTCAATGTTCAGTGGAAATAAGTAGAAAACATATGTGTTCCTAATTTATATGAGAAAGAAAATTCTTTTTATTGTTGTGCTGGGTATTGAACCTAGGGTTTTTATATATACTAGCTCTCACTTGAGCTATACATACCCAGTTCTTTGGTTTAGTTTTAGAGACAGGTCTTACCACTAGCTTTGCCCAGCATGCTCAGAACTAGTGATCCTCTTTATCTGTCTCCTGAGTATCTGGAATTGAGAAAAGGAACACTTCTTTTGAATTGTTAGATATCTTGTATTTCCTTTGACACTTAACTCACTACAATGGAATTTTGTTGCAGTATTTGGAAAGCCTTAAAAGTAACTGAAATATTATGTATCCCAGTTGCCTCTTTCTCACTGTGCTAGACCATAAAAACATAATGAGAGTTTAATGGGTCCACGGAGTGAGTGTGTTTTGAAACAGAAAGGAAAGGGATTTCTAAGACTAGATTCATCCATTGAAGACTGCCTGTTCATAGTCTATCATCATTCAATTAAAGCCACAGTAATCATAACACATAAAATAACTATTTTAGTGCTTTTAGGTTGCCAGAATATGCAGTATGGTCTCTGCCTTCTGTCATTAATTATGATTTTTGTAAATTAATAGTTAACACTTGGATAATTGTTGTTTTTTAACCTCTTGACTTGTTGCTTTAAAAAATTTCAATCCTACCATTAGTTGAAATAAAGTGGGTTAGCCTCACTTTTCTCTCTAAAAAAACCCCCAAACCCCCAAACAAGAAAAACAACAAAAACACAGCTGAAGAAAATCTAACAGTATAAAACAGGGAAATCAAAGAATTCATGTTTATTATTTGTTTTTTGAACTTTTGGCCTGAGTGCTGTCACTGAGCTTTTATGGTCAAGTCTAGCCCCTACCACTTGAGCCACAGTTCCACTTCTGTTTTTTTATGGTTAGTTGGAGATAACAGTCTATGAACTTTGCTGCTAGGCAGGCTTTGAACCTCAATCTTCAAGTCTCAGCTTCCTGAGTAGCTAAAGTTACAGGTGTGAGACACTGGTGCCAGGCTTATTTTATGTTTTGTTTTTTTTTTTAATTTGTTTTGGGTTTTTCTTTTTACTTGATTTACTTTTGTTTTCTCTAGATGAATTTCATATCACACACCTTTGAGTTTTAAGAGGCTTAGCAATAATGGAGTCTGCCTACCTTGTAGTGTGCAAAGAAATTAAATGGTTTTCAGAAAATTATACCTAGTTAGTGGCAGACTGAAGACTAAAAGAGTATAGATTTAGGACTTTTGAAGAATATATATATATATATATATGTATTGGTGGGGGGTCCAGTCGTGAGGCCTGAACTCTGGGCCTGGGTGCTGTCCCCCAGCTCTTCAGCTCAAGGCTCTTACTCTACCACTTGAGCCACAGTGCCACTTCTGGCTTTTTTTTTTTTTTTTTTTGCTGCTTATGTGGTGCTGAGGAATCAAACCCAGAGCCTCATGCATGCAAAGCAAACGCTCTACCACTGAGCCACCTTCCCAGCCCTGAAAAATATTTTAATAAGTGTTGATATTGGCTTAAGTATCACTTTTAATCTATATGTGACTTTCAAATATTCATACATTTATAGATGTTTTCCCCTTATTAGATGAGTGCTAAGACAAGTGAATTATCTCGTTTCCTGATTCTACACATGTGGAGACTGTTAGTAGTAACTTGCAAAAGTCACATAACTAGACCTTTTTTGCTTTTTTCCTTTTTTTTCTATTGAGTAGCCAGCCATTTAGACTCCAGTCATAATTACCTTACATTTGAAATAGATAATACTTCTAACCAAAGAATATTTTATACGATTATTTTCAGCCCTGGAAATCAAAACCTCAAGATTAAGATGGGAAACATTTATATCACAACATTTTCAGACATGGTTTTTTTTTGTTTTTGTTTTTGTTTTAGTTTGGTTTTTGGTTACAAGCAATTGTAGTATATTGGGGAAATCTGTGTGAAGGTATATATACTTTGCAAGCTTTAGGTATGATGTCAATTTAACTTGAATTTAAAATGATGGAAGTGATATTGAAGAGCCTAAAAGTTATTCTCATAGGGATGTTTAGTTTGGAAAGTTGAACTTATTAAAGATTATAACATGAAAAACTGATTAGACTTTGGCATAACTCTAGAATGCATAGTTAGAATCTATGGGTAGGTATTACAAATTGGTGCAACACCAGGAAGGGCTATTATATAAAAGAATGTTTTCTCATCAAATGACTCTATTATGTTAAAGTTTGAATAGTAATAGAACAAGGCACCCTCCTAATTGTTTTGGAGATAATTAGTATAGTTAACTTTCTTATAAAATAAAGGTTCATTATAAAATATGGAAGGGGTACAGAGAGAGATGATTGTTAGTGGAGAATAGAAAACTGTACTTCTATCTCTGGTAAGGGCTTAATTTTTTTTTCTAATTCTGGTGTTTCTCAGGGCCTCATGCTTGCTAGGTAGGTGCTCTATCACCTGAGCCACATACTCAGCCAAGGAGAAAAACTAAGTCTTTTTTGTCATACTAGGGTCTGAACTCGGGGCCTTGCACATTCTAGATAAGTATTTTACTTGAGCCATAACTCCAGCCTTTGAATAGTTCTTGATTGAAAAGACTGGAGCTTGAGATAAGGTGGGATCGAACAAAAGAAGTCAATTTGTCCGTCATTAATCCCCCAATTATATTTTTTAACTCATTAAGAGTCATATATTGATAGCTTGTTACATGCCTTTCTCATCTGGATTTGCATACCATCTTATTCCTACCCAATAAGTCTATGGATTTTCATTAGTTGTATCTAAGAATAAGTGTGGTTGTTAAGCTTTTTGTTGTTGGTTGTGTGGCTGGAACTCAGGGCCTGGTGCTGTTTGTTAGCCACTCTGTGCTTAAGGCTAGCGCTCTACCAATTGAGCCACAGCACCACTTCTGGTTTTTGACTGGTTAAGAGTCTCATGGGGACTTTTCTGCCCCAGCTGACTTTGAACCATTATCCTCAGATCTCAGCTTACTGAGTAGCTAGGATTACAGGTGTGAGCTACCAGTGCCCGGTTGTGGTTGTTAAACTTTTTAACAAGCTCAAATAATAAGGAATTCTGAAGAAGGTTGAAAATTATTTTTAAGTGTTGCATAGTCAGCCTTAGTATGTCCTTTAAACATTTCTATATGTCGCCCAAGGTTAAAAAGTTTTGTCCATAATACATTCTTTCGAAGAAATATTTGGCCTATTTGTTTTGGGTCCGGTCGTGGGGCCTGAACTCTGGGCCTGGGCGCTGTCCCTCAGCTCTTCAGCTCAAGGCTAGCGCTCTACCACTTGAGCCACAGAGCCACTTCCAGCTTTTTTCTTTTTGCTTATGTGGTGCTGAGGAATCGAACCCAGGGCCTCATTCATGCAAGGCAAGCACTCTACCACTGAGCCATCTTCCCAGCTGGCCTATTTGTTTATTTAGCCAGTCCTGGGGCTTTTATTCAGGTCCTGAGTACTATCCTTGAGCTTCTTTTGCTTACAGCTTGCGCTCTATTACTTGAGCCACGCGCCACTTCTGGCTTTTCTGAGGAATCGAATTCCAGGTTTCATGCATGCTAGGCAAACACTCTACCACTAAGCCACATTCCCAGCCCTTGCCCATTTATTAGTTTCTGAATGATGTCATTTAGTGAGTGATTTCAGTCCCGTAGCATCCACATGGATTCTTTCGGTTTCCCCTTGTAAGAGAAAAATAATAGAAGGATGTGTCTAATAGAGGGATGTGGCTAAACATTTTTATCCTGGTCAGAATATTCAAGGTGCAGAATAAAAAAAAATATATATATATGTGTATACACACACACACACACACACACACACACACACACACACATACTGTTTTATATATGGATAAATTTCAAAGTAGTCTTCTCATTGCTAGGAATGATATGGGCATGCTACCACTAATACCAAGAAGAAGCACAGGTGAAACATTTCTGCCCTGAGTACTTTTCTTTCTATCCATTATTGAGCAACAAGTTTGTTAAAGCTGTTTTAGGAATGGCAGACAATGGATTGTACAGTGTCCTTTTATTTAAGAACCCAGTGAAGCAATCAGATCTGTGTTTCCTATGTTCTTCACCCATCCTGTGCACTGCAGAGTTTGATAAGTGTATTCACTCTTCTTTCTAAAGCAGAAAGGACTTTGATTTCGCTTTCGCAAACAATTGTAGGCTATATTGATGAACATAAAGTAAGCTTTCTTTCATCATTTAAAAATAGGTAATTTTGCCTTTCAGAGCATAATTTATAATAATTTTTCAAGGCAGATTCTTTTGAGTGATGATCACATGTAAAATATATGCTTACAAAATGTTTACAACAGTTCGATTAAACTTGGAGGTGGTGGATGAGGAAATAATTTTCCCCAGTAACTTTTATATGAAGATTGCTAGTAATGAGAGGAAGGGGAAAGCTTCTCTTAAGCTTGATTTCATTTCATAGTTTACTTAAAAACTATCTTGAAGTTTTGAATTATTAAATTTGGAAAGTATAAAACATTATCATATTATATTTTGTGGTTAGATTTTAATATAATTTTCATGGCTTACATGAAACGTGTCTTTGATAGATTCACAGGAATGTTTCTTTCTTTTTTTCTATTTTTGAAGTCTTATTAGTTAAGCTCTTTTTATTAATCATGGTCTTAGAGTACTGGCTTCTTTGTCTTTGGTAACAGCAATTACACCATACTTTTCTTTTTTCTTTTTTTCCGTCTGTCATGGGGCTTGAACTCTGGGCCTGGGCACTGTCCCTGAGTTCTTCAGCACAAGGCTAGTGCACTACCACTTTGAGCTACAGCGTCACTTCTGTTTTTCTGGTGGTTTATTGGAGATAAGAGTCTCACAGACATTGCTGCTGGGCTGGCTTTGAACCGTGATTCTCAGATGTCAGCCTCCTGAGTAGTTAGGATTATAGGGCATGAACCACAGGCACCCGGCATACACTTTTACCTTTCTATTTTGACTCAACTCTTTCTTGAGTTTGAACCCCACATTTAAAGATGTGGCCTTTTTTTTTCATATTACCAGGGCAAAATAGCTATTTTGTCAACTTCTCAAACAGTTAATATGACAATAAAGTCAATTGTTTCCTTTAGGATTCAGCCACATATTTCTCTACACTACAGTGAGAAAAGGTATTCTTCTCAAGAGGGCATTAGTACATGTGGTTGATAAGCTCTCCCCTGGCTGCCCTATGCTTCTTTCAGACTGATTCTGTACATAGTCCTCAGTGCTCTGGATCTGAGAAATGGCTATAGTAGTTATCTGTTCAGTTTGTCAAGACAGATTGCAAAATAGGACCTTTATTCTTTGGCAAAAGTATAAATAGTTCAAAAACATAGTGATAAAATTAATCTGTTGCTCCAATAGATTTCTATTAACCAAATAAATTTTATAATATAACAATAGGTGGTTATTTTGTTTTTCAAGTCCAAAGTTACAATTAAATAGAGTGGTATACTATACAATATTTCGTTCAACAAAAAAAACAGGTTTATGATGGTAACTATAATGGGACTGTAAAGATTCTGTCACCTTGTGTCCTGCCAAATATTGTAGTGCAGTACGTTATGTGTTTGTGATAATGCTGGCATAGACAAATGTATTACAGTATTAGTCATATAAACATATTACATTCACAGTACATATTGTACATAATATTTAATAATAAGCAATGTAGATTTATGCATAATATTATGCTGTACTTTATATTGTTATTTTGTAATATATTCCCCCTCCAATATAGAGATTTTACTGTAAAACAGTATGTTGTGCCAGAAGCAGTCTCAGATCTTTCATACTTACTGCACTACTTGTTGGCATTGTCATTTGCAGTGATTGGCTATACTATTTAGGTTTGTATAAGTACACTATTGTCTAGCAGCACCATTCTTAGAACTTAACCCAGTCATTAAGTAAACTAGGACAGTTATTCCCCAAGAAGCACTCCCCCTCACCTATTCTAACTTTCCACCTCCCTTTTTTGTCACAATGGTCTCCACTGTTCTGCTAAACCCTACCTTCAGGATAGAAACAAAGAGCAGAATAATCATATAGTATGTTAAGATTGAAGGTGGAGTTTTAAATAATTGTTCTGGGACATCAGACAAAAACTGGCACTGTTCAGAAATTTACTCTACTTGAAAACCATGCACAGTAGGATCCCTGTAGTTGATCATATATTATAAATTTACCTTTCTGTGAATAATTTGTACATTAGTGAAGCCAGAAAGCTTTTTTTTTTTTTTTGGTCGGTCGTGGGGACTGAACTCTGGTCCTGGGTGCTGTCCCTGAGCTCTTCAGCTCAAGGCTAGTGCTCTACAACTTGAGCAACAGTGCCACTTCCGACAGAAAACTTTAAAGAAAAAAAAAAAACCCACCACATTCTTCTGGTTGATTAAAAAATACTATGTGGTAAAGAGACCACCAAGTTAGCAAGTAATGAATCAAAAAGTTTTAAAATAACAATAATATTATGACTTATTTGGCCTAAGTTTATTGCTAACTTTGTGTACAAGAGATTTTCAAAATAAAAAAAATGGGAATAATGCAGTGAAAAAATTAGCTGTATATTTTGTCTTTTTGAAAATTATTTGAAAATGTTATAATTTAAAATGTTTTTTAATAAAGTTTTTATAAACCATATTTAGTGATGGGGCCTTCCTTCTGAAATTGCAGAGATGATGTGTTTGATGTATCCAATAACCACTTCCTTTTGCTTTATTATCCTTCTTTTTATCCCGAGACTACTTCGTGTATTTCTCCATTTTAGATGGAGATGGCAGTATTGAGCCTTGGCCCTGACTTCATACCACTATTTGAAGGAGCTTAAAATCCTTCCTGGAGAAGTATCATTTTAACTAAGCTTAGTTCATCTCCTGGGATTTCATAGTCTACCCTTCCTCTTTCCCTTGTATTCTCATGTGGAAGAATGACAGACACTCTGTTGTATGTTATATTAAATCTGTTTCAAAAGGATACTATTAAATTACGGATTCTCATTTCTACAGATCCAAGAATACTGACTTAAGGCACATATAGAAACAAAATGTTTTTCTAAAATAAAATGGAGGCCAGGTTTAAAATGCAGAAGTATTTTTATGATGTGCTTATTTTCCTAAGACTTTGACAGGAAGAAATAACTACATTTCCAGTACACAAAACATTTAACTGAGCCACATCTTATAGTAAATAAACTGTTCTCTGGGAATAAAATTTTCATTGCTTTTTCATCTTAAGGGCAATAGGCCACTGCTAAGAAAATGACTTTTTTTTTCAAGCGCTAACCCTGAAAAAAATTTAGATGATAAAAAATTTATATTTAGTTTTTAGTCATATCTATTCTTTTGCCTTCATTCCAAACTCATTTCTTTTTCTTTTTCTTTCTTTTTTTTCGGTCGGTTATGGGGCCTGAACTCTGGGTCTGGGCTCTGTCCCTAAACTCTCTAGTGCTCTACCACTTGAGCTACAGCACCATTTCCGACTTTTTCTGCTTATGTGGTGCTGAGGAATCGAACCCAGGGCTTCATGCATGCAAGGCAAACACTGTACCACTGAGCCACCTTCCCAGCCCATTCATTCCAAATTTCTAAAGGATGATTCATGTATCTTTCATTCCTGTGTTGGAAAATGAAGCGAGTTATTATTGTCAATATCAGAAGTAATTAAATAGTGCATTTTTAGACTATATATTATGAAACAAGTAGAATGTTACCATGTAAATTTATAGTAAGCTGTTTTTAAAAGTATAAATTAAAATTAGCAAACTAAGCTACCATGTCAAGGATATGTGTCTGTAGCTGGAATAATACCAACTTTTGCAAATTATGTTTTGAATGGCTGTCCTGCCTTGCTTATACTATGCAAAAGAAAAAATTATATTTTCTAGAGCTGAGGATTGAACTCAGGGTCTTGCACTTTTCAGGCAAGTGTTATTACACTGAGTTAAATCCTCAACCCCTAAAAGAAAAAAAATTAGCACATGAGATTATGTGGCTTTCTTTGAAATCTGGGCAAGTAAATCACATACAAAATACTGTATAATTGTTTAGTTCAATTATCATAGATAGTGGATTTTTTCTTATACCTAAACTTTTATGGAAATCACTGTAGAAATATTATGTGATGAAGAATTTATGGATTAAACTAAGCCAGGTACCCTACTTGATTTTCATCATAAAGGAGGACCCAACAAGAACATCTTCATTTCATATTGTTCTGATAAATTTAATGACATTATTTTTTAACCAAAAAGAAATTTCTTCTCAGTTGGATTCTTTTACTGTAGTTTTTAATCACAAACTTTGAAGATGAGAGCATAGCTATTTTGTTTTTATTAAAAGGATATGTTCTGGTTAGTTTGGGAAGATCTAACTAGTAAGGGCTTCCAACAGTATGTCTAAAAACTTTAAATGTAATCCTGAATTTAGAGAAAGTACAATGCTGTTTAGTATCAGTGCATCTTAAATGTTGAAAGATGAATCTATAGACTGGAAAGAGAATCTATAGACATTGTAAGGAAGGTCTGATTTACTCTCAAAACTCCAATTAAGGTTATGTTATTAAAAATTAGCTACCTTGGGTAGGATATAGGCCTGGATATTTAGTACCAAGCTCATCCTGAAAGACAGATAGGAGCAAGAAGCTCTATTATGTGTCATGATAATTAAAACATGGTTTCTTATACATAACATGTGCTCTCTTAGCCTTTACTAACTTGTTTGTATTTAATGACAGTTCTTGTTTTAACAATATAAAGCATTTTAAAGCTTATTTTTCTTATTAATTTGTTTTCAACTTGACTCACTTTCGTAAACATGGGCCAGTATTTTACCTGAAATACATATAAAGCTTCTCTTTTAAAACTTAAAAATTTTCTTCTCCTTTGTATATTTTCCTGGACAAGTTTTACTTTAAATAAATAGATCTATAATATGAATTTCTTTTGAGGTTGATTTTAGTACATATAATATTTGTATTTTAATTCTTTTTTTTTTTGGGGGGTCCAATAGTGGGGCCTGAACTCTGGGCCTGGG
>NW_012267232.1:16765868-16766882 GCF_000151885.1 Dipodomys ordii
GCTTTTTTCTTTTTGCTTATGTGGTGCTGAGGAATTGAACCCAGGGCCTCATGCATGCAAGCCAAGCGCTCTACCACTGAGCCACCTTCCCAGCCCTGTATTTTAATTCTTAATATCACTTTTTTCTTTCTTTTTTTTGGGGGGGGGGTCCGGTCGTGGAGCCTGAACTCTATGCCTGGGTGCTGTCCCTCAGCTCTTCAGCTCAAGGCTAGCGCTCTACCACTAGAGCACAGCGCCACTTCCGGCTTTTTTCTTTTTACTCATGTGATGCTGAGGAATCGAACCCAGGGCCTCATGCATGTAAGGCAAGCGCTCTACCACTGAGCCATCTTCCAGCCCCTTAATATCACTTTTAAGTACAAGAAGCACTCAAAACTTTGGGAAACAATCTGAAACTTTTATTGGTTTTTAGCTCAATTAAAAAACTTTAGATTTGCTATATAGTATATCTTACATATTAGAATGAAGCACTTCACAAAAAGTTGGCATTTTGGTTGTGATTTAGTTGTCTTTCCACTGTTTTATCCTTGTCAATATTTTTGAGACTGAATACTATTATCAGTAATATCTTCTTAAATTTTTTTCTGGCTGTCTGCATAAGTAAATTTCAAAGTCAAATATACTTTCCAAGGATGAATACAGCTGACATATATCATCTGTAACTATGAAAATAGAACAGTGAAACTTGTTTAAATTGTTTGGGGAAAGGAAAATCATAGAAGAGATTGATTGAAGTATACTATAAACACATAACAGTGAAATTCCCCTCTATATTATCAATAGAAGCTAAAAAAAATTAAAAATGCATTGTATTCCAAAATGACATGTTGAATGAAACCTCTTTGTCTAATTTTTTTTTTTTTTTGGGTCCTGTTGTGGGGCCTGAACTCTGGGCCTGGGCGCTGTCCTTCAGCAATTCAGCTCAAGGCTAGCACTCTACCACTTGAGCCACAGCACCACTTCCAGCTTTTTTCTTTTTGCTTATGTGGTGCTGAGGAATTGAACCCAGGGCCT
>NW_012267232.1:16767087-16833472 GCF_000151885.1 Dipodomys ordii
TGGTTGGGGGGGGAGGGGGGGAAGGGGGGAAGGAGAAAGATTGGGATTGGGGGAGAGGGGGGAGGCTGGGAAGGGATGTGAAGGGTAAACAAAAGGAGGAGGCTGCAATGCTTGGTAAGAAATGTATGCATTATCCTGCCCATGTAATTGTAACCCCTCTGTACAGTATGTTCACAAATAAAATTAAATTTAAAAAACAAAATAAAATAAAATAAAACGGACTGGGATGGTGACTCAATGGTAGAGTGCTTGCCTAGCATGCATGAGGCCCTGGGTTTGATTCCTCAGCACCACATAAGCAGAAAAAGCCAGAAGTGGTGCTGTGGCTCAGGGGTAGAGCATTAGCCTTGGGCTGAAGAGCTGAGGGACAGAGCCCAGGCTCAGAGTTCAAGCCCCATGACCAATAAAATAAAATATAATAAAGTAAAAATAATAATATAAAAAACAAAGCTTATCTAGGCACTGTAATCCTACGTGCTCAGGCTGAGATTTTAGGTTTGAGGTTCAAAGTCAGCCCAGTCAGACAAAACCTTCAGACTCTTATCTTTAATTAGCAGGGAACAGAAACTAGAGGCATGACTTAGGTTGTAGAGTACCAACCATGAACAGCAAAAGCCAGGCAAGAGCTCAAGGCTCCAAATTCTTGGCTAAGGACAGGCACAAAACAAAACAACAAAAACAAAAGCAAATATACTCTTGCAACCCTAGATAAATTTCTTTTTTTTGGGGGGGGGATTTTTTTTTTATTGTGAAAGTACCATACAGAGGAGTTACAATTACATGGGCCTAGATAAATATCTAGCAGGAACAACTGCTGTTAGGAACATGCAGTGCACTTAAATTTGTTATTAGTGTTTCCACATAAAGTAAATAAACTGAGAAGAGCTCTTTAATAGGTTAAAGTTATACAATAAGGAAATTTAAAAATTAGTGAGCTCTCTGCTTTTCCAGTCTTCCTGTGCCTTCCATGTAGGTGCAGGCTTCATGCACTTTCATTGGTGGCATGTGATACTTATGGAGAATCAGTTTCACTTTATATGTATTCATTCAAGTGTTTACCAGAGTTTTCTCTGCACTAGCGGTATAGAGAACTGACGACGGCCTTGTCCTATTTTCAATACTCTAAAGCTACACTATAACATTAATTCTTGGCAAACTTCAGTGGGACCTTGGCAGTATTGCCTTCCTGGACCTTAGCTTCATTATGGTATGTGAAGAGCTACCTCTCTTAGCCAGGCTTGTTAGGGCATAGCCTCAGAGAAAAGACGCCAGAGAGTCTAGGACACTTGGTTTTAGAGATACTCTCCTTGATTGAGTGGTCAGAAAACATGTATTAGCCAAGGACTTGATGATATGCTGGTATCTAGCCATCCCACATTTGGAGCTGGATATTATTCAGGAGAGCAGTGTCACTAGTTTAGTCTCCTTGGAGCCAGAGCAATTGCTATACCTAGCCAAAGTGACTGTTGTATCTATAATATGTACCTAAGAGGATTCCCATGATATAATTTTACCTAAGTTTTTGTAGCACTCTATAGAAACTTGATGTATCTATGAGGAAACATCTAAATCAATTGTAAAACCAGTAAAATGGATTATGTTTAAGTTGACCCACTTATTGTAGTTCCTTCTTCACATTGCTAATTAGAATAAAAACTATGGCATACTGATAATGTGAAATTAAACAGACTTGTTTATTCATTCTTAAAAATAGCATGTTTTATTAAAACAACTTCCAAGGAGCATTAAATAATATGAATTAAATATTTGTGCAGTAACAAATAATAGAGTCTAATAAAATGGAAGTTTTTTAACTTCAAAGTTTCTAATATACTTGGTCTATTAGAAAAAATATTTAATTGTTTCCATCTCTTAAATATGTCTAGTGAGTTCAGATTTTAGTTGCTGAACAAATAAATTGGTCTTAGTTGCTTTGCTTTCTTTCAAACATCATTTCAAATTCGGGCTTAATGTGGTTTGAACATTTTGCCAGTAAAAAGTCATCCTACTTTTTTGTCTGGGGTGTTTCATGACATCCATCTTTTCCAGCTTACAAATGCCAATATATTTAGAAGAATTTAACTCAACCCTGAGACCATTTATCATCACACATTGATTGTAACTCTAAGTACATAAGCGAAAAACCAAACAAATATGAAGAAAAATGGAAAGTTAAGTCATGCTATACATTTTTGGTTGAATCATCATGTTTAGACTATTTTTTTCTGTACTGTTTTCATGCTTATTTACTTGGATTATTAAAAATATACAAGCAGTTAAAGTATTAGGCTCAAATACAGCTTTCAAATATCATAATAGTGAATATACAAGAGGAATAAAATATAATGAATGAAACAGTTGAACAAGTTTTTTGCAAGTCCTGAGGCTTGAACTCAGGGCATGGGCCCTGTCCCTGAGCTTGTTTTCGCTCAAGGCTAGCACTCTACCACTTAAGCCACGGCACCACTTCCAGCCTTTTCTACTTATGTGGTACTGAGAAATTGAACCCAGGGCTTCATGAGTGCTAGGCAAGCACGCTACCACAAAGCCACATTCTCAGCCCCAAAGTATAAGTTTTATTAATTATATATTTTCCTCAGATACCTACATAAAAGGCTGTGAGGAAAGAAAATAATCCCAAAGATTAAATAGTTGCTTTGTATTTGCTTATACACTGTGTACTAAAAGCTTGTACATGCCTAGTGTATGTAGTTTTTATGATCCACTCTGTTGCCCCTTTCTTACTATCATGAAGAATGGATAAGAAGAGTAAAAAGACTAGAAGTATTTTATGGTTTTTTTGTTGTTGTTGTTGTTTTTGTCAGTCACGGGGCTTGAACTCTGGGCCTGGGCGCTGTCCCTCAGCTCTTCAGCTTAAGGCGAGCGCTCTACCACTTGAGCTACAGCACCACTTTGGGTTTCCTGGTGGTTTATTAGAGATAAGAATCTCACGGTCTTTTCTGCCCAGGCTGGCTTTGAACCTCGATCTTCAGATCTCAGCCTCCTGAGTAGCTAGGATTACAGGCGTGAGCCACCAGCGCCCGGCTAGAAGTATTTTGTGTTTACTCATTCCATGCCAAATCCATCTATTAAACAAAATTTCCAAGTAGAAATGTTTGTGTAATAGCAAAAAAAGATGTGATTTTAAGCTTCATGTAATATGAAACTAGCAGACAGCCATAGCTACCATGTGACTATAGTGAGTGATTTCAGACTTTGCTGAAGTTCCTTTTGGGTTTTTAAAAGTTGGTCTACCTGAAATGTCCATGGAAATCCTCAGAATCACATTATGAAGCTTTCTCAGTGTGACTTGACAGTCTAAAAACTGAGCTAGAAGGGCTGAGATGTAGCTCAGAGGCAAAGTGCTTGCCTAGCAAGTGCAATGTCCTGGGTTTGATCCAAAAAAGAAAAGACAAAAAAAATAAAAATAAAAACTGAGCTAGAGTTGAGATTCCCTGAGGATTTTTAATCCTTGTTACATAGAGGCAGAACACACTAAGACGCTTACCAAGTATTGTCTCTGCATCTATTCTTATATTTTTCTCATTTCTACAGTTTTTGATGAGGGAAGAAAAAACATTAGGATGTAAACTCCCTTACAAGCTTTGTTTGGAGTACCAATGAGATTGAAATACAGTGACTCTAAAAATTAGAAAGGCATATTGGAATTTCTTTTATAGTGTCAAGGAATCCACATTACTTTAAATTTTCTCTTTCTTCTCTAGACTCCCAGCTGCATTAGAAAAGATGAAAGATCACCACCATGTTCTAATTTCAGCCTGAGTTTCATAAGGGAGAGGAAACATCTTCCTTGATATGGATATGACTTGCGTAGCTTTCATCATTTTCATATCCTATAGGCTGGAGCTTTGTCATATGATTAGTTGCAAAAGACTCTAGAAGTATAGGTGGGGATAGACTGTTATGTTTACAGCTAAAAATAAGAGGTAATAGAGGAGTGTGTTCCATTACTGAAAGGAAGAAGAAAATAAATATTGGAGGAAAATTGGTTGTCTCTGCCTGAGTACTCAAATTAAAATTTCTGATTTCTTCCTTCCTCTCTCTTTTTCACTTCCTTTCTTCTTTCTTCTCTTTGCTTAGAATTTTTATAACCCTTAAGCATATTTTGACTCTCCTCAAAGGAGAAATGAGCCTGTATGGGTAAGAAATTAAAAAAAATTATTGCAATTAATTTATTCTTTTATATTGTTGCTTTCTCCCCCCTACTCAGGCTTGAACTCAGGCCTTTTCCTTGCTAGGCAATTACTCTGCCACAAAGCCACACTCCCGTAATATATTATTTTTAAATGATTCTAAGATTTGACTTGCTCACTTTTCAAGTTGGCAATGAGTAATTATAAACTAGAAGAGATTATCCAAAACAAGGCTCCAGTAGACAGAAGGTAGAATCAATGAGACTAGGCCATCAATTCCTCCCCGCTTTGTCTTTATTTAAACTCTGTTCATGATACTCAGTGTTGGCCTTTGAGGACTGACAGCATTTGTTTTATTTATTCCCTTTGTCATCTACCTCAGAACACAGAAAGAACCTCAAAGTTTTAAAGCTTTGTAGTTTGCCATGGGGAATGGGGACTGAGAAGCAGTAGGAAGGTAATGGGTATACTTGAGTTTCCTACCTTCCTTTCAATTGGAGCAAAGTCAAGTTTTACAGGGTGAATTCATCTTCTTGAAAATTCGTCTTTCCTATCATTGCAAAGCTTAAAAACCTTTCATTGAACTAAAGCTTAAAGACAAGATACACTTTTTAAAGGTTTTAAAGCCAGAATTAATGTCATTTGTAAGCTAGATTTTCCTTTATTACACTATACGTTAACTTGTTCTGTATTATTCTGTCAGCCATTTTCTTGTTTAAAAAACAAGTTCTTTCTTATTTTGAACTATGTAGTGAAGTTGGCATAGTATAAGAAACCAGAAAATTTCCTCCAACAGTTTATACTCACTTTAATAAAACCAAGCAATATGTAAAATAAGTGCTGGTTCAAGTAGGCTGATGAATTGTCATTACATTGTCAATTACTGATGAACAGTTTCTGGAAAAGCAAGGTTTTCATTACTATGGAGTTAATTGAAAATGATTGAGCACAATAATAAGAGGGATCTTTTTTCAAATATTTTTAATTATTTTTAATTTTTTTAGTGGTTTTGGGGCTTGAACTCAGGGCCTGAGCACTGTTCCTGAGTGCTTTTGCTCAAGGCTAACACTCCATCACTTTTAGTTACATTTGTGCTTCCAGTTTTTGAGTGGTTAATTGGGGATAAGAGTCTCACAGGGATTTTTTTCTGCCTGTGCTGGCTTTGAACCTTGATCCTCAGATCCCAGCCTCTTGAGTAGCTAGGATGACATGCGTGAGCCAACGGCGCCTGGCAAGGGGGAGCTTTTACATAACTAAATCATTATGTTGGATAGGTTGCATATGGGGTTTACTCTGCCTCCACACACAAATTGTGGGTGACCTGGAGAGAAATGGGTTAGAAGTGATCCCATCACGCTCTCTTGAACTCTTCAGTCCTGGAAAGCAGTTTCTTCATCATATCTTTATAACATGTCCATACATTATATAATTTTGCTTCTGAGAAATCAAAGGAGATGAAGATGGCTTCCTAGTTGGAAAAGCCTGTTTATTTCCTGTTTTAGTTGAGTGTGTTTAAAATTCCAAAATGGAATTATAATCTGCTGTTTTTGTAAGCCTGATTGGTACTTTTCATAAATGAGAAAGTTGCCTTCATCTTATATCTAGTACATATTTTAAGGATATATTCAATTTTATTTATTTTAATTTTTTAAAAAATTTATCAAAAATGTATGTAAAACTATATAAATTTGTTATGGAATCGGTTTCCAGCCTCTTCTCATGCCTAGTCTTAGTGGGTACTTGTCTTCCAAAGGCATTTCCTAATCTGACCTCTGTCACCATGGTTTGTTTCTGGTTATTTCTGAATTTTGTATGGCTCTGTCTGTGCTCTTTGACTTGGGATTGCATCTATGAGTTCACCTGTGTTGCTGTGTTCAGCTGCACCTCTTTCCTTTTCATTGAAGGCTAGTGTTCCAATCTAGGAATATACCACAATTGACATAATTGACATTCACTTACTGATGAGCATTGAGGTTGTTCCCAGTTTTAGGCTATTTTAAATATATTTAAATCTTTTAGATGATATCTTTAGGAGATCATTTATTAAGACTTGTTTCTATTAGTCTTATAAATAGGCATGGAATAAATATATCTTAGTATCTTGTTTTGCATTTAATATAACAACAGATTCTGGAGGGGATGTGGCCAGAAGGGAACCCTACTGCATTGTTGGTGGGAGTGTACTTCTTCAATCACTTTGAAAAGCAGTATGAAGGTTCCTCAAAAGACTCCACATAGAGCTCCACTATGACCCAGCAATCCCACTTTTGGGCATTTCCCAAACCATCACAAACAAAACCATACTAAAGCTACTAGCACAACTGTGTTTATGACAGCATTATTTACCATAGCTAAGAGATAGAACCAACCCAGATGCCCCTCGGTAGATGAATAAATCAAGAAAATGTGGTATATATAGATGCAATGGAATTCTATGCCTCCATCAGAAAGAATGACACAGCCCCATTTGTTAGGAAATGGAAAGGCTTGGAAAAAAATTATATTAAGTGAAGTAAGCCAGGCCCAAAGAACCCTAGGTCCCATGGTTTCCCTTATTTGCAATAACTAGTATAAGTCTAGGACAAGCAGAAAAGGTCAAAAGCTATGTACATATGACCATATAAAATGGTGTTAAGTGAAATGAACCCCAAGATAGGGACACAAGTGATTTTATCTTTCTTGCTGGTATTTTTAATGTATTTATAATGTGATTTTAATTTTTTTTGTTTCTTTTGTATGTTCTTCCCCCATGGTATAACCCCTGTTTTCTGTATTTGATTCCAGTGCACTGCATCTTGTATGTACATTTTTCTAATTTGGGGAGGGGAAGAGAAATAACAAAATGCTGAAATAAGGATACAGGTTGACCCATTGTAACAATGAGATGTACAAGACATTATGTTGAAAATGAACTTTACCATGGGACCTATGTTTCTTTGGGCCTGGCTTACTTCACTTAATATAATTTTTCTAAGTCCTTCCATTTCCTAACAAATGGGGCAATGTCATTCTTTCTAATGGAGGCATAGAATTCCATTGTGTATAGATACCACATTTTCTTGATCCATTCATCTATTGAGGGGCATCTGGGTTGGTTCCAGATCTTAGCTATGGTAAATAATGCTGCAATAAACATAGTTGTGCTGGTAGCTTTAGTGTGGTCTTGTTTGTAAACATTTGGGTAAATGCCCAAAAGTGGGATTGCTGGGTTATAGGGGAGTTCTATGTGAAGTCTTTTCAGGAACCTCCATACTGCTTTCCAAAGTGGTTGAACAAGTTTACATTCCCACCAACAATGAAGTAAGGTTCCTTTCTGTCCACATCCCCTCCAGCATCTGTTGTTGTTAGAGTTCTTGATTTTTGCCATTCTAACTGGAGTGAGGTGATGTCTCAATGTTGTTTTGATTTGCATTTCTTTTATGGCTAGGGATGTTGAACATTTCTTCATGTGTCTATTGGCTATCCTTCTTTCTTCTTTTTTGACCTGAAATGTCAAGTGGTGTTAGTAGTTTTATATCTTATTAGAAATTAATTGTAAATATTGTTCATTAACTTTTTAAAAATAATTTTTATTGAGATTAAGTTTGTGAATTCGATGAGTTTTGATAATACAACTATTTCTTCCACATTGGGTGATAGTAAATTTATTTCCTTTTGCTTAGTGTAAGCTGTTCCCTCTTTTCCCTCTTATTCCCTCCCTCCCATCGCTGCCTTTGAGTTGCTTAGTTCATTTTCATCAATGTCCAGTGCAGCTGATGGGCCCCTCAGTTGTATTTTTTTCACTACCTTTTAAACATTTTTCTTCTTAAGGCCTCAGGTTATTCATAGAAAGGAATTATTGTGGAAGGAAGGAAAAAACAATTATCCATGCCAGGCACGGGTAGCTCCTGCCAGAAATCATAGAAAATTGGAAATGTGAGATCAAGAGGTTTTTAGGGCAAGGGAGGGGTGGAGCTCAAGAGACTCCTTCTCAACTGGTAGCTGGGTATGTACCTGTCAACACAAGCTATGTAGGAGGTTGAGATAAAAGGGATCACAGTTACAGGCCAGCCTGGGCAGAAAAATCCACAAGAATCCATCTCAATGGAGAGAAGCTGGAAGCAGTGTCATGCACCTGTTAACCCTGTAAACTTTACTTCAGGAAGCTTAAAATAGGTAGATTGGAGCATACATCTTGACAGGAAGTGATACCCTAATCCTAAAAATATTCAGCAAGAAACATAGTTGGAGATGAAGGTCAGTCATAAAGTGGCTGCCTAGCAATGCAAAACCCTGAATTCAAGCTCCAGCACTACCAAAGGAAAAGAAAAACCAAAGCAAAACAAAACAAATAAAAATAATTCAATACCATATGACAGTTTTTCGTTTTGCAATAAAAACAGCTGCAAATGACCAAACATATACATAATGTCTTTTGTTGATTTACATTCTGAGATGCCTCAATGCTACAGCAAGATTCGGACCTATAAAAACCAAGTGGCTTATGGGTAGAAGAAATAGATCTAAAATTAAGAAATAAGAAATAGAGCCCAAATTAGCACACAGATTATCTGACTGTACAACTTTATTTACTTTTACAATTATTTTGCATGACAAAGATTAAAAAGTATATTTCAAAAAGTCAAAATTTTATTTGTCTTGACTTTTTATTTCATTCAAATGATAGATCAAATTTCATTGGAATAGGAAATAAAGTTAATGCTGAAATCTGACATTCATATACTTTTATGTAACAAAAGTTTATCTCTGCTTTCCTTTTCTTCTTTCCTTCACATCCTTTCTTTCTTCTTTACTTCATTTCATCCTTCTTGCCTTCCTTCCTTCCCCCCTCCCCTTGAGTGAACTAAAATCTTACCAAAGCAAAACTCATTCACTGTTTATCCTTGTTTCTTTTAGAACATTTATTAAGCAATTCCACTTACATGATAAATTGCCCCACACCTTACAAAACTGTAATATATGGAAGGGGACCTATGACCTCAAATCTGCTTTTGTAAAGCGCAACAAATTTTAAGAAAAAATGAGACTTTTAAATTTCCTTGCTTTGTTTTCTTTTCTTATTTTTCCCAGTTTTAGTCATAGATCTGAGTATATTTAATGAGATAATAAGTTCAAAAGAATGTAAGCAAAGTGAGAGGTTATAATGAGATTGCTGCTGTGTGGAGTGTGGGTGGATAAAACCAGGGAATAGAAACTTGAAAATCAAGAAAAGGTGCAAAAAGAATATAATCATATTCTGTTTTAGATGATATTATTTCCTCTGTTTTTGTGAACTTGTAGGGTGCAAAACCATAACTCAGACACACACACACACACACACACACACACACACACACACACGTACTCTATGATAGAGCTTACCTTTTCATTCCCAATGGGTTAATGATTTTTTCATACACACACATGCACACAAACAGATGAACCCTATATTAGGGCTCAACCATTTCATTGCCAGTGGGTTGATGATTTTTCTGGAATTTCAACTTCTTACTACAGCAACATGATCATCTATAGCATTTCTTTCTGAAGAATATCCATACTAGTCTTTTTTTTAACTTGTCATTTCACTTTACAAGTAGTTTCAAATTATGCAGTACAGTGCATTGAAAGATTAAGTGTAGATTCTATCATTGCCTATTTGATATCAGCAACCTTAATACCATTGACTTTCCTCTTCTAATCAACAATGAAACCTTTTTATCTCTAGATAATATATTCTGGACATTTTTACCTAAAAAGAGTTACAAATATATGCAACATTTTCTTTCTGGCATTTCCCTTTAGCATATATTGTAAAGGAATCTTTGTGTTATACCATACTCAAGTATTCCATTTGTTTCTTATAGCTGAGTTAGTTACTACACAGCTCTTACAGATTTTCTTTTTCTTTTTCTTTTTTTCTTTTCCTTCCTTCCTTCCTTCCTTCCTTCCTTCCTTCCTTCCTTCCTTCCTTCCTTCCTTCCTTCCTTCCTTCCTTCCTTCCTTCCTCTCTCTCTTTTTGCCAGTCCTCGGGCTCGAACTCCCAGGCTTGCGCATTGTCCGCGAACTTCTTTTGCTCAAGGCTAGCACTGTACCACTTGAGCCACAGCATTACTTCCATCCTTTTCTGTTTATGTGGTATTGAGGAATGGAACCCAGGGATTCATGTAGCTAGGCAAGCATTCTACCACTAAGCCACATTCCCAGCCCACAAGTTTATTTTTCCATCTATCAGTTGGTGGACATTTGACTAACATCCTGCCTTTTATGAGTAATGATACTAATTTATGTATAAGTTTTTGCCCTGGCATATGTTGTCATTTCTCTTGGTTATATACGTAGGATGGAAACACTAGGCCATATTGGATCTCTATGTTTAGACTTCTAAAGGCCTGCCAGACCATTTTCCAAGTGGTTGCATAATTTCACATTCTCAACAGCAGTATATGAGTCTTCTGATTCCCCACAAACACTTGTCTTTTATTTTAACTATCCTGCTAATTGTACATTATTGTAGTTTTGGCTTGCCTTTCTTTATAGCTAATGATGTTAAGCATTTTTTTGGTGTGCTTATTAGCCATTTTATATCTTTCAGAAAAATATCCATTAGACTATTGACTCACTTTTTCCATCCATTCCATGTAACCACTTTTTAAAATCTCTTGTTTATTTTCCATTAATTGCAACCTAAGCAAATCCATGAGTATCTTCTTCCATTTGTATACAAAAACTATTTGTGCCATATATTACATGCCACCTCACTTCAGTGACTTGATACAGTAATTATTCTATATTACACATAAACTGTTGTTGTTTTATTATTATTCCTTTTGAAAGCAATGCTGCTGCTCTAGGAAGATATAGTACACTTTATTTTATGGAGTAGGTGTACTATATGTTACTCAAGCTTTTGCACATTAAAGTTGTTTGCAGTTTATGTACCATTTCAAATATGATGCATTGAATGAGCTTGCATGTATATGCTTATTTTTGGCAATGTATCTCTGCAGTAATTTCCTAAAAGCAGTATTTATTGATCAAATTATAAATAATCTTATATTTTCATGGTTAATTCCAAATCCCTTTTCAGAGGGCTGTGCCATATTATTTCTGAGATTAAACCTTTGAATGTATATGTAACAATTATTTATTGTACAGGCCATATAGCTGGTAGTGCTGGTGGCTCATGCCTATAATCCTAGCTACTCAGGAGACTGAGATCTGGGGATCGTGGTTCAAAGCCAGCCACGGCAGGAAAGTCCGTGAGACTATTATCTCCAATTAACCACCAGATAATTGGAAGTAGCACTGTGGCTCAAGTGGTAGAATGCTTGCCTTGAGCTGAAGAGTTGAGGGACAGCGCCCAGGCCCAAGGTTCAAGTCCCACCACACTGTCAAATAATAACAAATAAATAAAATCAGTCTTCCCTCATCACCAGCAAACCTAGTACTTAAATGGCCCACATATTCACAATAGCAGAACAAAATTAACAAAATGCACTCTGGTAGAAATGATCATCCCACAGCAAATTCAAACTACTGCCATTAAAAAACACTTTTATGATTACAGATAAAAATAGTTAATAAAAACCATTCTCATCATCTCATTAAGTTTCAGAAACAACTTACAATGGACATTAGTGAAATTTATAGGCATTTTCTGCTCTGCTGATTAAATTACCTAAATCATCTAAAGCAAGAGAAATGATGAGCAATCAGTACTTCCATGATATTGACAGTGACAAAACTCTGGATAGTGCTTGTATAAATTTCTATAGTTTAGACTAGTTTAGCAATTTTTAGACAAAATGGTTTCCCAGTTCTTCTTTGGTGCTCTGAAATACGAATAAAACTTTATCCACAAAATATCCTTGAAAATAGACAGAGACCTGCATAATGGAAATGTGAATTAAAAAGACCATATATGCTGGGCGCTGGTGGCTCATGCCTGTAATCCTAGCTACTTAGGAGGCTGAGATCTAAGGACTGTGGTTCAGAGCCAGTCTGAACAGGAAAGTCTGTGAAACTCTTCAGGTAACCACTAGAAAATTGGAAGTGGTGCTATGGCTCAAGTGGTAGAATGCTCCCCTTGAGCTGAAGAACTCAGGGACAGCGCCTAGGCCGGAGTTCAAGCTCCACCACCGATATTAAAAAAAAAAAAAGAAAAAAAGAATAAAAGATCAATGAGAGTCCTTTATATTTGGAGACTCACAATAGGGCAAATACTTCTTTAACGGGTGTAAATGTGAATCTTTGTAAAGTGGAAAAATAGGCAAATTTTTCACAAACCTGTCCCTGAAATAAGCTAATGGATATAGAAGGCCATAGGTGACAGGGCTTATACACGTACATAATAGAGATTTCACTGTATGTGATGCATTCATTTCAATGTTTTTTCTTTAAATAGCATAAAAAGAAAAGCCCAAACATCAAAGGCAAAGTGAGATAGAAATAGGATTAAAATTTTCAAAGAAAATTAGTATTATGTGGCTTTTAGACCTAAGAAAATACAAATTAAAAATTGCATTCATATGCAAATCCTCTTATTTTACAACATACTGTTAGATGAAACAATTCTCCTATCTTGCCTGTGAAATTATCAAATGTAATGAATATTGAAGCTGTTTACAAAGGTTTAATCTCATACTAGACCTTGTAACTACATTTCAACTAACAAGACACTTTTTTTCATTTTATTCTGTTCATTTTTCTTGCTTACGTGAAAATAATGAGTCAACCACAAAGTGGATGTTATTTAATGAAATTAGCAAACTTCCTTTTCAAGTTTCTTGACATAGTTTCTGGTTCAGTAATAATGGTTAATAGTGACTTAACGATTTGTTTATATTCAATGCAGACACCAAGATTTCTATCATAAATGTTTGTTTTGGAAGAATTAAAAAGGCATTAGGTACTCATGGACAATGAATTTGCTAGCAAATATAAAGTGCCCATATTCACATTATGGGAGCTCAGTTGTTGCATTTCACAATAATTTATGTTTATATTCTTCAACATAGTGTCACAATAATATAATCTTGGGTGGCATGAAAGGCAAATATTTCCATTCCTACTTAGCAGATGAGGAAATAAGAGTCTTAAGAGTCTTGAATTGGAACAAAGGAGGAGGCAACAATGCTTGATAAGAAATGTACTCATGGGGCTGGGAAGGTAGCTTAGTGGTAGAGTACTTGCCTTACATGCATGAGGCCCTGGGTTCGATTCCTCAGCACCGCCTAAGCAGAAAAAGCCAGATGTGGCACTGTGGCTCAAGTGGTAGAGGGCTAACCTTGAGCTGAAGAGCTCAGAGACAGCACCCAGGCCCAGAGTTCAGGTCCCACTACCGACAAAAAAAAAAAAATAGAAATGTGCTCATTACCTTGCCCATGTAATTGTAACCCCTCTGTATGGTATTTTCACAATAAAAATTTTTTTAAAAAAAGAGTCTTGACTTTGGTAAAATAGGTCCTTTTTAAATGGGTCCAGTTTGACCCTATAATTTATTGGCCAAAGTTAATAATCATTGAGAATGACAGTGAATGTTATTAATAATTACACTAGGAAAATAGACATAAACTGAAAGTGTCCAGAGAAATTGACTCTTGATGTTTTTTTTACTAGGACCTGCAAATGATTTTTCACATATTTCTATTATTTTTGTGCTTCTCAGACTTGTCTTGTGCTCTTTGTCAAGTACATACAAATACATATCATAGTTATAGAATAAGAAATGAATCTTGGAACATTCATTTGTTTTAGTTGTGAGCTCTTGGACAAGTTCCTTTAACCTATTTGTGCTTCAGTTTCTCAGTGAATTAGGGATGATGATGATGATGATGATAATGCTTACATTATAGGACTCTTATGGATTGAATGAATAAAATGTTGGGAATAGTGACTGGTAACTAATAATTACCATGTATAGTTGGTTAATAAAACATCAACAATGGCTATGTCTGCTGCTTTTTTATATAGGAAAAGTTGAAAAAAGAACCTTTTGATTTCAAGAATACTTTCTGAATCAATTGTTGGAATGTTGTAATTTTGGTAATTCTGAATATATATGCCTGCAATTACTAATGACTGTGCCAATGCACTTCAGTGACACAATATGTGTAATTACTAGTGTGTAATTATTCAATAAACAGCTTTAGCTAGCTAGAGTATTTTGGCTATGTGATGAAATGATAAACTTCATAATAATCTGCTCTTTTCTAAATTTGACTAATAGAATTCTAATTCTGTTTTGTTTATGGTTGTGTTTATTCTTTATCTTTATGATAACTATTTTGCTCCAGATGTGTTTCTTCATTTTAATAATTCAGAGTGTCTGTTTCTTCATTTGGAATAAACACCCTTGATTTATCCCACATTGACCATCTTTTCCTTTAAAATTAAGATTAAGAAAAAGGCTCATGTCTCCTGCCCTACCTGGATACCTTGGGTTTCTCATTTGTATCCAGGTTTAGACATGTCATTTGACCTTATCCCTTAACAAAAAAACACAGACTTTATTCAACTAAATTCACTGATGATCTGATGTCTAAAACACTAAAAGCTGTTTATTATGTTTTAATTTGTAATGTGGCTATTCCAAATCCAACTTTTTCCTTGTGCTTTAAAGTTCATCTTTACTTTCTATTATACATGGTATCTATATCCTTGGCAATATTGTTTACCTGTTTCTGTCTTCAGATAAAAGTGTTGGTTTAATTGAAGTTAAGTTGTACCTCTGTTTATCATTTGACCCAATATCACTATCTAGTATTCTAGTATTAAGTTACAGACCAAATATTTAAAATGCAAATGTACCAGTGACTATAAAAATATAAAAGAATAGCTGAGTACCAGTGGCTCACATCTGTAATCCTAGCTAATTTGGAGGCTGAAATCTGAAGATCTTGGCTCAAAGCCCTCCCAGGAAGGAAAGTCCTTGAGACTCTTATCTCCAATTAACTACTCAGAAATGGCCAGAAGTGGCACTGTGGCTCAAGTGATAAAGTGCTATCCTTGAGCAAAAGAAACTCAGGGACAGCACCCAGGCCTAGACCCTAAGGACCAGGAAACACACACATACACATACACACACACACACACACACACACACACACACACACACACAAACATAAGTTAAAGGATGTCTGAAAATGCACATAAATCATAATGATTACCTGACCTGATCATCTGCATATATATAGTTTATATATTTATAGATAGGGACAAATACATATATCTATAGAGACAAATATTGATAGATAAGTAAAAAATATATTTATCGAAATAGATAAGTATATATATGTGTATGTATATATGTCTGTATATATGTGTGTATATATGTATATATATGTGTATATACATGTATGTATTGAGAACTAGTACCTGCTATGTTTCTCAGCACTGCTGTTGTATGAAATATCACAGATAAATGAGATGAGTTGCTTTTATGGACTTCTTAGCCAATTAGGAGTCTATGTGGCAGCAACAGTCAAAACGTAGATGCACTTAGGATAGAGCTTAGGCAGAATCTTGTAGAATGAAGATATAAAGAAAGGAAGCATTTTTTTTACAGGTATACAATCTGTTTGTATTTTTTTGGTCCAGTCATCGGGCCTGAACTTGGGGCCTAGGCGCTGTCCCTCAGCTCTTCAGCTCAAGGCTAGCGCTCTACCACTTGAGCCACAGCGCCACTTCTGGCTTTTTTCTTTTTGCTTATGTGGTGCTGAGGAATCGAACCCAGGGCCTCAGGCATGCAAGGCAAGCACTCTACCACTGAGCCACCTTCCCAGCCCAATCTGTTTGTATTTTAAGCTAGCTATGTTTATAAAAAGGAATACAGGTTATGCTAAGTATATAAAGTATACATTGTAGAAAGCTGAAGTTAATTTATTGAAGAATGAAAAATACTTTATTAGAAATTTAGTGTGGGCTTGGGAATGTGGGTTAGTGATAGAATTCTTGCTTAGCATATATGAAGCCCTGGGATGGATTCCTCAGTATCACATACACAGAAAAGCCAGTAGTGATGTTGTGGCTCAAGTGGTAGAGCAGTAGTCTTGAGCACAGAGAAGCTCAGAGACAAAGCCCAGGCCCTGCCTGAATTCAAGCCCGGGGACCAGAAAAAGAAGAAGAAAAGGAAAAAGAAATTTAGTGTGCTCTAAATGCAGTGGTCCTAAAGTTGATAATAGTATATTGTCTTCAGTTTTCATACCCACTTACTGACTTACTCAGAGCAACTTTCAGCCCTGCCAGATTCATTCATCCTAAATGCCCTGTGCATATACACTATTTTTATTTTATTTATTTATTTATTTATTTTTGGGTCCTGTCGTGGGGCCTGAACTCTGGGCCTGGGCACTGGTCCTCAGCTCTTCAGCTCAAGGCTAGCACTCTACCACTTAAGCCACAATGCCACTTCCAGTTTTTTTCTTTTTGATTATGTGGTGCTGAGGAATCAAACCTAGGGCCTCAGGCATGCAAGGCAAACGCTCTACCACTGAGCCACCTTCCCAGCCCCGCTATTTTTATTTTTATATCAACTATTTAGTATAGTTTTTGTTTAAAGTGTGTTTAGATACACATACACTGTGTTACAATTGTCTAGTCTTGAATGCATCCAGTATTCAGTGCAGTTACATTCAGTACAGATAGATATATGGTCTAAGACAACAGGTAACATCATATAGCCTAGGTTTGTAGTATGAGATTGTACCACTTCAGTTTTTGAACTTATCCTCTCTGATATTTGCATTGTGGTAAACTTGCCTAACCATGTATTTTTTTTATAACTTATCTGTGTTGTTTTGCACTATGTGACTGTATTTGAACATTCTATTATCTTTGTTAATTATTTTTATGTTTATTATCTTAATTGATGCATTATAATCCTTGTGAAGCTGATATGCACACCATCCTCATTTCACAGATAAGGAAATTGAAACATGAAGGGATTCACACAATGCCTTCATCTCCAAAATAGCCAGAAAAAGCAGAGTTGGAGGCATGGTTCAGGTGGTAGTGTGCAGGCAAGCATGCTCTGTGAGTACAAGAGCCTGAGTTCCAATACTATTACTACTGTTTGTGTGTGTGTGTATGTATGTATGTATGTATGCATTTATACTAGTACTACTGTTTGTGTGTGTATGTATGTATGTATGTATGTATTCATGCATACCATTGATTAGGTTAAATGTAGTAAGTATATAAAAGACTGGAAAAAAGATAAAAGACTTTAGAGATGAGGTAACATTTGTACCATGATGATTTCCATGAGCCAAGGGCTTCCAGTAGTGATGTTTGAGTACCACCTGTTGTTTGTTGTAATATTTAATATAGATATAGACAGTATTTTCAGTATCACCTAAGTTCTTATCAATTATGTAACTTCAGGTAAATTTATTAATCCCTCGGAGCTTTGGGTTCTGAATCTGGAAAAGTAGCAAAACAATTGTGCTGATTTCATTCAATGTGAAAGTTAAAAAGATTTATGTGGCTGGGGGCCAGCAATTCATTTCTGTAATCCTAGCTACTCAGGAGGCTGATTGCTGAGAATCAAAGTTGGAAGCCAGCCCAGTCAGGAAAGCTGGTGAGACTCTTTCTCCGATTAATTACCCAAAAAGCCAGAAGTGGAGTTGTGTCTCAAGTGGTAGACAGCTAGCCTTTAGCACAAAAGCTCAGGGACAGTGCCCAGACTCTGATTTTAAACCCCAGGACCAGCACAAAATCAAAACAAAAAAGGTACACATGAAGCTTCCAGTATAGAGCCTAGCATTTCTGGTGCACAGAAATAAAATTTATTATGTATCTAAAAGAAATTAAAGAGTATGTAGGCTAATGCTTTCTATTTAAGAGTAACTATGAAAGTCTTAGCTAGGATTACCAAATAAATAAGGACTAAGGAAGACTAAGTTACGTTTTTGGTTACTAAACTAAGACTGTTAAGAATGAAAGTCCTGGCCGGGCGCTGGTGGCTCCTGCCTGTAATCCTAGCTACTCAAGAAGCTGAGATCTGAGGATCGTGGTTCAAAGCCAGCCTGGGCAGGAAAGTCTAAGACTCTTTATCTCCAATAAACCACTTGAAAACCAGAAGTGGCGCTGTGGCTAAAGCGGTAGAGCGCTCGCCTTGAGCTGAAGAGCGCAGGGACAGAGCCCAAGCACAGAGTTCAAGCCCCACGACTGACCAAAAAAAAAAAAAAAAAAAAGAATGAAAGTCCTGTTTGTGATTATTTGGGTAAATGCCTAAAAGTGGTATTGCTGGATCATAGGGGAGCTCTATGTGAAGTCTTTTGAGGACTCTCCATACTGCTTTCCAAAGTGGTTGAACAAGTTTACATTCCCACCAACAATGCAGTAGAGTTCCCTTTTGTCTACATCCCCTTCATCATTTGTTGTTATTAGATTTCTTGATGATAGGCGGAATCTCACTAAACCTACGAGCACAGCTATGTTTATCGCAGCATTATTTATCATAGCTTAGATACGGAACCAACCCAGATGCTCCTCAGTAGATGAATGGATCAAGAAAATGTGGTACACACACACACACACACACACACACACGAATTCTATGCCTCTGTCAGAAAGAATGACACGGCCCCATTTGTTAGGAAATGGAAAAACTTAGAAAAAATTATATTAAGTGAAGTAAGCCAGACCCAAAGAAACATAGGTAACATGGTTTCCCTTATCTGCAATAACTAGTATATGTCTAGGACAAGCAGAAGATGTCAAAAGCTATGTACATATGACCATATAAGCTGAAGCTAAGTGAAATGAACCCTAAGATAGTGACACGAGATTTTATCTTTCTCACTGTTCTTGTTAATGTACTCATAATGTACTATGTGGTGGTTTTGTTGTTGTTGTTGTTTCTTTGTATGTTCTTCCCCCATGGTATAACCCCTGTTTCACTGTATTTGATTCTGGTGTCCTGCATTTTATATATACATTTTTCTAATTTGGGGAGGGGAAGGGAAATAACAAAATGCTGAAATAAGGATACAGGAAAACCCATTTAAATAACGAGATGTATAAAACACTATGTTGAAAATGAACTTTGCAACCTTGTGGGTGGGGGAAGGGAGAAGTCAAGGAGGTGGGGAGTAAAGGGATGGTAGGGAAAAAATAAATGAGGGGGGAAATGGACTTGTTATCTTGCACATGTAACTGTAACCCCTGTGTACAGTATCTTCACAATAAAAAATATATATTAAAAATGAAAGTCCTTAAAAAGACTCATGAGGATTATTGAGACAACAAATGACTGTCACAGTGGAATTTTTGATATGTTAAGTGCAAATCACTCTGAATCATATGGAGTAAATTTCCTTTTAGCAATGCAATGTAAAGGGAAAAGAGACCTCAGAACAGGGTCTTACTTGATTAGAAACTCCTAATAGTCCCCTAGGAGAGTTTTATGTAGATACACAGAGTAAAGGCTGAGAAATGCTGCTCTGGGGAAAGCAGAAAGAAGGAAAAAGGCAAGGATATGATATACTTACCCAAATTTTCAGAAATTCTAGATTACTTCAAATCAATGTAGCCTCACTTGCAAAGGTTTAAAAACGTTTAAGTCCTATTAGATCAACTAGGTAGAGTTCCATCATTAGAAAATATTAATACTCTTTTTTATGTGAATAATACAATTCAAAACTCTTCTTGCTAAAGGGGATAATACCTTGGAAAAGTAAGCTTTTTAATAGAAAAAATAGATTTGGAAAAAATCATGGTTGACTTATTTTGTAGATACTTAAGAGACTTTCAGTACAGAGAAATAAAATGACCAATAATTGCCTTGTGAATTAGTGGCAGAGCTGGGACTAGAAACTAAGTCATCTAGAGATGACTTAGTCAAGACTGTACCCTTAGTAAAGTAGGAAGTTAGTCATAGTCTGTTGAACTTAATAGGCAACAACTTCTATGAGTCCACAATATTATCTTATAATTAGGCAATGTAGTTACAAAGGGAACATAGCCATGCTCAGTATGATGGTAGAGGAATAAATGAAAGCTGAACCCCTACTTTCAAAAATCTTATCCTACCCCTAAAGCCCTCATTTCCATTATGGAGAAAAAAACATTGTGATTTTTTTCTTTCTTTCTTTCTTTCTTTTTTTTTAGCCGTGGGGCCTGAACTCTGGGTCTGGGACTGTCCCTCAGCTCTTCAGCTCAAGGCTAGCACTCTACCACTTGAGCCACAGCCCCTTTTTCTGCTTATGTAGTGCTGAGGAACAGAACCCAGGGCCTCATGCATGCAAGGCAAGCACTCTACCACTGAGCTACCTTCCTAGCTCCTGAAAGTTTACATATATACTTCTAAAGCTGCAGATATCTGGGTCTGATAGCCAATTATATCTTATGTTGGTATCTGTAAAAAGTAGAATATCTTATGGAAATGTGGGGCTACATCTTTTCTAAAATAACTTGGAAATAATTCAAATATGCAGGAAAGCAAATTGAATAATGGACCTTTTCCTTAGGTATACTGCTGTTAGCATTCCCCCACCCCCTTTCTTTTCTATTTATTCTCCAAAGAATAGGTGTGGATATTTTGAAAAGGAAGCTTCTTTCTTACATGCAAGGAGTTTTGTTCACAATGAGCTTATTGCCAAAGCAGTTGGCCACCTGTGGAAGTAATTAGTCATTTCTCAAGTCTTTCTGAGGTCAGTCAATTGCAGTTGCAATTTATTATACGTACATTTTGCATCCCCAAATAATCACGCCATTAATACCTACCTATGAAGCAAAGAATGACTGGGAATAGAGCTGGAATACTGTATTGCTTTACATTTATGAGTAAAGTTTTATTAACTTTTATTCTGTTCATTATCATAATCCAGAGAAACTGGAGTTAGGGATACAGAAAAAAAGTATTACTAAATTATTCTACTTTGTGGTGTGAGTGGAAATATAATCATGTTACCTTTGTAATTTTACTTAATAAGTTAAAAATTGTTGTTTTTTAGTTGTCTATGACACAGATGTATATAATGTGAATTGCTGTCTTTTTAATGGAATCACAATGAGAAGTTTAACTTTGTTCTCATCAGTAGTTGGCAACGTTACAGTAGCTATCTTGGTTACTTATTTTGTGGTTAACTGTGACATTGTTCTGTTCAGGAAAGGAAGTCCACATTCTAATCAATTTAATACATTTGTCAATGGCTGGTCTGCATTAGTCATGATGCCAAAAGTAGAATATCTATGAAAAGATGAGCAAAAAATAGAGAAAGGATGAGAAAGAGGGAGAGGAGAGGCAGAAAAAGACAGAGAGGGAGATAGAAGCAGGTAAACATTGTCAGTCAATATACTATGACTTTCTTGGGTATAAAGAGCACAGAACTTTACCTGAGTTGCTTCTAGCAATGAAAAATATTCATTAGCTACTGGGGGAGTGTTGGTGGAGGATAGTTATGATACTTTATCCTGAAGCTCAACAATGTCTCCAAGGAACCAATTCTTTTACATTAAAAGTATTTTATAATTTTTTTACATTTCTCTTGTCTGTCTATAGTGCTTGCTTCATCCTAAGGCTGAACCTACCATGTAATTACAGAGAATAACTATTTTTAAATGAAATATTCACAAAATATCTTATTATTTGTCATAAGCTGAGTCTGAGTCATGTATTCAACCCAAAAGAATCACTTTAAATAAAAAAAGGATGGCATATACTGATTGGTTTAAAAGCTAGTAGCTTATTTTTAGTAGGAAATGTGAATCCTGTGTTGGCAGGGACAATTGCCCTCCACAGAAAATAAAAGGAATCCAAGTGCTTTGGCAAGATAGAGGCATAGTGCCAGAGAGAATGGGAGGCATGTGAATTCACACTATTCCTTCAACAGTTATGGGTCCAGTCAAGTTCATTCTCTTAGAATACTGAGGAAAATAGGTCTTGGCTTGTCATGTTACTAGGAAATGGGTGATGATACACTTTTTTTTTTTCCATTTCTGGGGCTTGAACTCAGGGCCTGGGCACTGTCCCTGAGCTTCTTTTGCTTAAGGCTGGCACTCTACCACTTGAGTCATAGTGCAGCTTCTGGCTTTTTCTGTATATGTGGTATTGAGCAATTGAACCCAGGGCTTCATGTACGTTAGGCAAGCACTCTACTACTAAGCCATATTCCCAACCTGATGATAGACTTCATCAGTTGTTCGTGAAGGCTTTTCTTGACTTTTTAATTGACTCTTGCTTTATTGAGAGAAATAATCCAGAAAACTTTAGAGGGAAGTGTGAGGGTAGAAAAATATGGATGAGTATATATGTAGAAAGATGTATGAATATATGTATATCTATATGTATGATATACATATAGATATATCTATATGTATGAATGTATGTATGTATGAATATATACATATATTGATATATTTTTTCTGTCCTCACGTTTATTTACTTGCAGACATGTTTAGTCTAGATAATATTTTGAGCCATCTGATATTGCACAATGTATTTTGTTTCATCTCACATACTTAAAGTGTCCTTTTCATGAGTTATGAACTGACAAGTTTTATGTATTTTGTGCATTTAAAATTTATATTTTATTTTATTTTTCTTTTTATTTATTGTAAAGGTGATGAACAGGGGAGTTACAGTTACATAAGTAAAATAACAAGTACATTTCTTCTTGAACACTGTTACCCCTCTCTCATTTTTTCCAGCTTTCCCCTTCCCTCTCCCCCTCAAATTGTAAAGTTCATTTCCAACATAGTGTTTAGTGAGTATCATTGTTGCATTAGTTCATCCTTTGTCCTGCTGTTTCTCTGATTTCTTTTCCCTTCCACAGATCAGATAACCTTATATACAAGACAAAAAAAAGGAAGAAAGAAAGAAGGAAGGAAGGAACTGCTAACAGTATATAATAAAAACCTTTTGTTTCCAACTCTTTTTTTTCTTTTGCCAGTCCTGGAGCTTGAACTCAGGGCCTAGGCATTGTCTCCTAACTTCTTTTTGCTCAAGGTTAGCACTCTACCATTTGAGCCACAGTGCTAATTCCAGCTTTTTCTGTTTATGTGGTACTGAGGAATCGAACCCAGGGCTTCATGCCTGCTAGGCACACACTCTACCCCTAAGCCACATTCCCAGTTCTTGGAGTTCATTTTGATACATTTCATTATGTGTGGTCATATGTACCTAGTGATTGGGGTGTTGTTAACAAGTGGGCTAAAGACTTAAAGAGAGATTTTTCTGAAGAAGAAATAAGAATGGCTAATAGACACATGAAGAAATGTTCAACATCTCTGGCTATAAAAGAAATGAAAATCAAAACAACATTGAGATTCCACCTCACCCCAGTTAGAATGGCCATTATCAAAAAATCTAATAATTACAGATGCTGGTGAGGATATGGCCAAAAGGGAATGTTACTACACTATTGGTGGGAGTGTAAACTTGTTCAACCACTCTGGAAAGCAGTATGGCGGTTCCTTAAAAGACTAAACATAGATCTTCCCTATGACTTAGCTATCCAGCTCATGGGCATTTACTCCAATAACCATAAAAACAAGGCTATACTAAACCTACCAGCACAATCATGTTCATTGCAGTATTATTTGCCATAGCTAAAATATGAAACCAACCCAGATGCCCCTGGGTAGATGGATGTATCAAGAAAATGTGGTATATACACAATGGAATTCTATTTTTCCATCAGAAAGAACGACAATGCCCCATTAGTAAGAAAATGGAAAGACCTGGAAAAAATTATATTAAGTAAAGCAAGTCAAGCTTAAAGAAATGTAGGTTGCATGGTTTCCCTCATTTGTAATAACTAGAATATGACTATGTTTAAAATGGCTGAAAAGCATTGTGCTGAAGGTAGCCTGGTGTTTCTAAACACAACAAAAGTCGTGATGAGGGCTGGGAATGTGGCTCAGTGGTAGAGTGCTTGCCTAGCATACATGAAGTCCTGGCTTCCAATAAATAGAAAAAGCCAGAAGTGACACTGTAGCTAAAGTGATAAAGCACCAGTCTTAAGCAAAAGAAGCGCAGGGACAGTGCCCAGGCCCTGAGTGCAAGCCCCATGACAGGCAAAAAAAACCAAAAAAACCCCAAAACCTGTGATGAGCCTTCTAAGAAAAATTTTATTCATTCATTCAGTTACAGTGCACTTAGTTTTAAGTTTAATGTTAATGAATCAACAATATATATATTTAAATAAGATGTCTTTATACAGGAATACACATAAAATAAGATTATGTATTGATCTTGATGAAATCATAGTTACCAAAGGCTCAGAAGCACTTATCCTTTGATTTTCCCTTGGAACCACAGGTTCAGTATTGACTGATTCAGTCTTGACAGTAACTTTGCAAAACAGAACTTCTGAAAATAATGATAATCAGCTTCATTTGTGAGTATATTTAAGCAGTGAAGAAAATGTTATCTTGTTTCACTATTAAGACAAGAATTTAACCTTCGTTGAAAGGAAAGAGTTCAGTCTTTAAGTAGTCTGTTTGAGAAGAAATCTATAATCTATTGGAAATGATTACTTTCCACTAGGATATTCCTAACTACAACTTAAATAGTAAGCCAAAATTCACAGGCAACAGCTAAGACCAACCTTATAGTATCTAGTGAAAAATAACATATTAAAAGCTGCAATGTTGTCACATACTGTTGTTACCTTGCTGTCCCTTATTACCCTCAAACCAAACAGAGCAAACTTTTGAGCTACTACTTTGGAGCTACTACTCCAGAGAGTAGTCCCAGGAACTGAATCTTGGTGAGTTTGAGGAGATGTCTTTGGTGTGCAGGACTCACATCATTCCATTTGACTTGTTTCCCTGAAGCTGGGGGCTGTGTGGCTAGCAGCAAGTATGCTGACTGAAAACTGTCACAACAGCAATCATTACAATCTGGGAGTTGAGTTTGACTGGAACATATGTCTTCAATTTTAATAGCTCAGCTTCCCAGATGCCCTAAAGGAGAATATTGCCTGAGAAGGAGCTTTTCATGTAAGAATAATTTGTGTTAAGTAGCTCAGTGATCTGTTTGTTAGGTTAGAGCTGACAGTTTGTTTATATTTCTAAAGGGGTATGATGAATGGGGGAGAAGTTGATGCTAATTAGCCTAAATTGTTCCTAAGAATGTAGAGGGCTTTGCCAGTTTCATTGTTTCTGTTTCTTTGCACATTTTAAATAATTGAATGGATCTCAGACCATTCATCATAATTTCAGGCAAGATGGAAATAAATGAATTTAGCAAAGATCCACATGTGTAATGGAAGATATCACTTTAAAGGGCAATTAGATAAGACATCAACTTGTGGCTAATGCAGGCTATTTTAATCTATTTACATAAAAATATCAAACATGAATGTTTTCATTTACTCCATTAATTATCTCTGTCATCATAGGAGAATATAGTTTTCTCATTTTGAAAATGCTTCTTCATCCTTAAGTAATTCATGCTGTGGTATCAAATTTGAGCCAAATTTTGGCTTCTGGACAAAAGGGTTGTGGCCATTTTCTCTGAGAAAACTTTCTCCTCTTCCTCTCTGATATCATCAAATGGCTTAGAGGAACTTGCTTGAGGGTAGGCTCAGCAACCTGGCCAGGTGGATAGTGATGAAGCAGATTTAGCATTTTTTGAAAACTGTATTCATCTAATGACATGAATTAACCAGTAAATGATATACCAGTGGGGCATATTTTAGATATTTAAGTATTTTCCTTTATTTGTTTTCCCAATATGCTAGTTTACATAGTGATATAATTCCAAACCTACAATGTAACTTCTGAGTTGACCTAACACTTTATCTAGTAGTTAGGTGAATTTGAATGAATTATTTCCTAAGACTATATAAAGCCGTATATGTCTTGTGAACATATATTTAAAGTTAAAAATGAGAAAAGTGAAACTAAATTTAGAAAGTCTACGTTTTTTCAATTCTTTAATCCTTATTGGAGGACATTCTTTTTTAATTTATGCACATAAAATACCACAGGAAGAGATGGTATAAATTTGTGGACTGTGGAGAATGAGTGAACATTTTTGAATCAGGATCTTTAAAAGGGGTGAAATTTGAGTATGATTAAGTTAGGAAAAAGCCCCGCTTACAGCGGAAGTCAGAGACTCTGTATACATTATGGGCATGTCATGGCTTTTAAAAAGTTATGTTAGACTTCTATACAAATTGTGAAGGAATTTGTATAACCCCAAACAAAATTCTGTGTGGTTCTGAACTTTTCCTAAGTGGGAGAAAAGTAAAAGACAGGGAAAAAGAGATGGAGATAGAGAAGGAAGAGAAAAGAGGAAGGAGAAGGAAGGAGGAGGGAGAGAAAAAGAGGGAGAGAGAGAGAGAAAGAGAGAAAGAGAGATTGTGGTTAGTATTTTGGTCTGGAGTAAGCCTTCTAGCCTTAGTGTTGGGTGGGCTGGTCTTTTGCACTGCCTGGGTGTTTTCTTGGTCACTAATTATCTCTGAAGGAAAGGATCCTATGGCTTATGCTATAGCTACTTTTATGTGGATATATTCCTGCAATTGGCATTTAGTGAGGAAACTTTCAGTTTGATGGATGACTGTAAGAACTGTGACCTGCTAGCTTTGAAAAGAGTTGACTTTGCTTAAGTTTTGTTACATTAAATTAGTGGAACTCTGCATTGCTTTGACTTTCTTTGTGTTTACTTTTTTATAATTAAGATATTTGGACAATTAATTTTCAGAGATTTGGCAAGGGTCCATTCCCTACATGGAGCCTGACAGAAAACTACTCAACAGAGTTAATATTCACAGTAATAACATGAATATTAAAACAAGGGGTTTATAGTCTTTTAATTAGCCATTAGTTAATTAAGTGGTTTATTGAATTAATTATATTAAATTAAATACAAAGTGATTTATTAGTTTTCTTAATACCATTAGTCATCTTCTAATTTCTTTGAAACTCAGTCCTATAAAAGTAAAAATCTGTAGAAATATTTTCAAATCAGAGTGTTTAAAATTAGAATTTGTATGTACTATTATGTGTTTGCAATAATTTAAGAAAATAATTAGAAAAATGAAAGATATATTTCAAAAGGTAATTGGGGAAATACTATGATACATTTTTGTTTTTGATTTTTGCCAGTCATGGAGCTTGAACTCAGGGCCGGCTCACTGTCCCTGAGCTTCTTTTGCTCAAGGCTAGCACTGTACCACTTGAGCCACTTCTGGCCTTTTCTGTTTATGTGGTACTTTGGAATCAAACACAGGGCTTCATGCATGGTAAACACTACCACTAAGCCACATTCCCAGACATAATGATACATTTTAAAGAAAAATTGTATCCTGTATATGTATTTTACCTTCTTTTGTAGTAGTATGATTTTTTTGTAGCGGGGTTGGGGGGGGTGATAGGAATTTGCACGAATATGTTTGCTAGGCAGAACTCTACTATATAAGCCTTTTCCCTAGTCCTTTTAAGTTTTTGGTTATTTATTGAGATAGGATCTCACCTTTATGCCTAGGCTGGCCTGCACGGTGATTCTCCTAATTATATTTCCCTTGTAGCTGGGATAATAGGTATGCACCAGAATGTCTAGTGTTTTTAATTGATTGAGATTTAATCCTACATACTTTTCATCTATACTGGCTTTAAACTATTTTCTTCCTGATCTCTGCTTGAGTTGCTAAGATTATAGACATGGCCCACGATGCTCAACATATGTAAGCATTATATTTTAGATCCCAGTTGCAGTTTTAATTTTATAAGACAAAATTCCCCCAAACAATGGCAGTACACTTAAACTAGTATTTAATTTTTTCATTTTAAACCCAAAGGGAGTTTCCAAGAATATGTTAAAGATGAGATCTCCTTTTCATTAGTGGGACAAAGCATATTTCCTGTTCAGATTAAAGTGTCTTTCACTCACTGCCTGGAGAGGTGGTGATGTTTTTGTTTCTTCAAATATTTTAAAGTTTATCTTTTAAGTGTACTTTAACATACAGCAATAATGGATGGAAATTGTTTATATCAAGAAGATTATAGACTCACTCATGTTTGTTTCTTTTCTGGCTTGTTGTATCTAGCTAATGAATTGAATTTTTCATGAGCTTTATTTACCAAAGTTATAACTAGGTGAACAGATGCATTTATTACATCATTTTCATATGAGGATGAATGAAAAAGGATAATAAAATGAAGAATGAATGAAGAGGAAAAATAAATGACATTTACTTATATACTGTGCTAGGTCATCATTTATTGTTAGTCCTCTAAGTAATGATTCTTGAAGTCATTTTATGTGTCGTATTACTGCAGAATGTTAGTAGGTCACTGGACTAGCCTTCATAAAGGGTAAAGGAAAATGAAAGGATTTCAGGTCCCACACAATTCAGGAGTTTCTTACTCTAAAAAAAATTGAGTTTGCAGAACAATATTTGAGTTATTTGCCAAGGAAGATAATCTTTTAAGTTTAGTGATGAAATTGGTCCATTCATATTTCATTCAGATGGAATGGAATACGATGGAAAATACAACTAATTGGCTTTTTAATTGGCCAATGATGCTCAGTTAGTGTATTCAAAGTTATTACCAGATTTGAAAAAATGAATTCACAGGTCAGAGCTTCTTTTATTGTGGACGAAGCTGGCAGTCATCAAAAGGGCCATTAAAAAGAGTTTAATGAAGAAATATGTGACTGTTTAAGGAAATCATCTAGTCTAAACTTAGCAGGAGGGCTATGGACCCTTTTATTCCCCTGGATTGCAACAGTATAAGAAAATAATCTTGCATCTATTAGGCTTCTACAAAAATTTTCCCTCAGAAAGTCATTACTTCGGCTGTGTAAATAAAATATAATTATACAGGAAAAGTCTGAAACTAAAATAGTCTCCCTACTTATTTTTTATTAAAATGTGTGAGGTTGTATTTTTATTTTTTTATTGGAAAATTATTATAACTAAGATTTTAATTTCAAATGACTTTTTCCTTTCAACTTAAAAACACTTTTTATAGTATCTTCTCTAACAATTACTGTTCTGAGAACTTTATGTGTATTAACTCATTAATTACTAATATTTCTTGATGTGAATACTTACACTAATTGCATTTTAAAGACAACAAAACAGATGTAGAGAGGATATGTAACTTGGCCAATGTCAAGTAATTAGCAAGCATTAGATTGGCTATTTGAATATAGACATTCAGATTCCAGAGTAGAATCAAAGACATTGCATATAGACATTGAATGTCTGTGTGCAGAGCTCTATAATGCAGCCTTTATTTTGGTTTAATAGTTAAGGGTAAAACACAACATCTGAATGTGTTATTCAAAAGAACCGCTATGTTTAGTAAGTAGCATTTTATAGAATGAATATTGTATTAACATATCTGTATATTCATTTGTACTCATTTATCTAAATTTTCATATTCACTAATCTTTTAATTTCATATTCAAGCACATGTGTAACAAAAAACTGTAGATTATCACTGTGGTCAAATTTGCACTATGTGTGAATATGATTGTCACATATTGAAAGGGCTAGGATTGACCTATAGCAAGCAATGTTACTGCTTACCAAACAATTAAAAATGAGCTATTATTTTGTAACAAAGGCAACAAATTTGTAAAGCAATAACAATAAAAAGACTATTCCCCAAGTAGTTTCTACAAAAAGTGTCATTTTTTTGTTTTTGTTTTTAATTGCCATGATTTTTTAAAGTAAGTGTTTCAAAATCTGCTTTATAGGAGGCTTGATTTTTTTCTCTAGAATGGCATAATGTTTCCTGGGATAATTTAAGTTTTATTAGTTTAAAGAAAATTATGTGAGTTTTAAAATTATTATTAAGGTGTTGTTCAGAGCAGTAAGTCAGGTAATAAGTACATTTCTCTTTGGACGATGTCACCCCTTCCTTTGCATTCTCCTTATTTCCCACTTCCATCCTTGCTCACAAGTTGTATAGTTTATATTCTGCATAGTGTCTACTGAGTTCTGTGGCTGCATTTGTTCACTCTAATGCCCTCCATTTCTGCACTCCTTTTGACTCCTCAAAAGAAAGCTAAAAGAACAAAAAAGGCTCCAAAAAAACCCCAAAACAAAAAAAAAAATCAAAAGCAAAAGCAAATAACACCAAATCTATCAACAACAGCCACAACTACAGAAAAACAAAATAAAACAAAACAAAAAACATGTGTCTCTTTCCTGGATTGGTTTCAATAGATAGTTGATGTGAGATTTTTATTATAACCTTAAGGAAGGAACATAAGTTGAGGGAATTGTACCTTAAAGGTCTTACTGAAGACAATATAAAGATATGATGTGCTAGAGATAAATTTTGGATTTTAAACTTCTTCACAAAGGGATTTAAATATCCTGATATTTTTATTTTTGAAGTTTCTGGTAGAGTATAAGGAAAAGAAGGATGAGAATCTATATATTCATCTCCCTATAATAATAAAACAACAGAAATTAAAAAGGTAAAGTATTAACTTTTTTTTTTTGGTTGGTCATGGGGCTTGAACTCTGGGCCTGAGTGAGGCTTTGAATCTCAATCCTCAAATCTCAGCCTCCTGAGTAGGTAGGATTGCAGGCGTGAGCCACTGGCGCCCGGCTAAAGTATCAAATTTTATACAAAGAATTTTAACTAGTAGATTTAATTTTAATTTAGATTTAATTTAAATTTAAATTAATTTAGATTTAATTTAATTTTTAGAGTGTTTATTGAGAAAATAGTGATTGAATATCCCTATGCACTGAGGATACAGAAATAAACAAGAAAAATTATGCTGTAAGTAACATTCTAGTGAAATGGACAGAAATAAACAAACAACAATATAATGACAGATAGTCATAAGAGTTGTGAACCAAATAAAGCTGGATAAGGAGATGAGCAATGGAGGCAATACATGGAGTCATTGTGTGGTTGAGTTCTACCCATTCTAAATAGAGTGGGTAGAAAAAGCTCTAAGATTCTGATATTTGATCAAATTGAAATATTAAAAGGAGCAACTTTATATTTCACAACTGGATAAATACTGTCTTAAAGCTTCTTCCTCTTCCTATAAACTATTTTTTTATGCAAGGAAGTTATTTTCCTTTTTGTTTAACTTTTTTATTTATTTTTTGGGGGGGGTTCGGTCATGGGGCCTGAACTCTGGGCCTGAGCGCTGTCCCTCAGCTCTTCAGCTCAAGGCTAGTGCTCTACCACTTGAGCCACAGTGCCACTTCCGGCTTTTTTCTTTTTGCTTATGTGGTGCTGAAGAATCGAACCCAAGGCCTCAGGCATGCAAGGCAAGCGCTCTACCACTTATCCACCTTCCCAGCCCTTGTTTAACTTTATATACATTATCATGCTAGTTATAACATTAATTTAAAAAAATAAAAAAAACCAGGTGCTGATGACTCATGCCTGTAATCCTAGCTACTCAGGAGGCTAAAATCTGTGGGTTGAAGTTCAAAGCTAGCCCTGACAGGAGACTCCATTTAACTAGCATCTCCAATTGACTAGCAAAAAGTCAGGTGGGGGCATGACTCAAGTGGTAGAGCACCAGCATTAACAAGGAAGTAAGGAAGTTGAGTAAGGAAGTTGAGTAGGAACATGAGGGTTCAAAGTTAAAGCCCTGGTACCAGCACACCACACACACACACACACACACACACACACACACACACACACATGCACACACACATGAACACACACACAACTAATAAAAATGAAAATAATATAAACATTGCTATATACACAAAAAAGTAAAAGTCCTTTAAATCAACCTACATAGCTTGAAGTTTATATTATTTCAGTATTTTGAACTTTTTTTCTAAAACACACACATGCACAAATATACACATTTACACACAAACAGCTTTATTAAGGTTTATATACCATTTAAGTACCATTCAATTCACTATTCGGGTTTAAAATTCAGTGTTTATTTATTATATTCATGAAGTTTTGTGTTTATCACAATCAACTTTGAAACATTTTCACCACTCTCAAAGTGAATCTCATATTGTTTAGGATTAACCTTTATTTTCCCTGTTCTTTCCTTTCCTTTTTCTTCTAGTCCTTCACAAGGGCTAGAAAATCTATTTTCTTTTTCAATAAATTTACTTATATTTTTGACATTTCACATAGGTAAAACCATGTAATATGTAGTGATTCATGACTAGCTTCTTTCATCTACTATAATTTCTGATATTCAGTTAAAATATATACTAATACTTCACTTTCTGTTGTTCAACAATATCATACTGTATGAAACACTATATTTATTCATGCATCAGTTAATGACAATTTGGGTTATTTCCACTTGTTCTGATATTATGAACATTTGTGTACAAATGATTCTGTGTTTCATATCCTTTGGATATATATCCCAAAATGGAACTTTTGGATCATATGGCAACTCATGTTTAATGTTTTTATGGAACTTCCAGATTGCTTTCCAAAGTGGTTGCATTACTGCATATTCCAAACAGCAGTGCTAGAGTATTCTAACTTTTTATATCCTTTGAAGTAGTTATAGTTTGACATTTATTCATTTTCTATACTTTAATTTGCTAGGATATTGTTCCACCATTTAAGCTATACCCTAGTCCTTATTAATTCTATTCATCTTAATACATATGAAGTAGTATTTCATTGTATTTTTATTTCCTTAAGGCTGATATATATATATATATATATATATATATATATATATATATATATATATATATGTTCGTTTGTTTTTGTTGGTCATGGGGCTTAAACTCTGGGCCTGGGCACTGTTCCTGAGCTCTTCAGCTGAAGGCCAGCACTACTACTTGAGCCACAGCGCCACTTTCAGTTTCTGGTGGTTAATTGGAGATTAACCAGGAGATTCACCAGTCTCAAGGACTTTCCTGCCGGGTCTGGCTTTGAACTGATATCCTCAGATCTCAGTAGGCTTGAGCCACCAGTGCCTGGCTTGCCATTTATATATTTTTATTTTTTATTTTAATTTTATGACTTGCCATTAAATTATTTAGTTATTAAAGTTCTACATATTTTCTAAATACAAATCCCCTATCAAATATGTAACTTGCAAATATTTTCCCATCTATCGGTTGTCATTTCATTTTCTTTTGGTGTCCTTTGAAGCCCAAAAGATTTTAATTTTGATGAAGTTCACTTTCTTTTTTGTTGTTGCTATTGTTTTTATTATGTGTATCTTATTTAAGAAACTATGACCTATTCAAAGTCACTGATTTGTAGTTGTATTTTTTTTTCTAACACTGATACGGTTGAGTTGATGTGAATTAAGAGCTCAAATGCATTTTTTTGTATGTAGATATCCAGTTGTTTCAGTCCAGTATGTGACAAGATTAGTTTTCCAGTTGTGCTGTTTTGGCACCTTTGTCAAAATTTACTTGGCTGTGAATATTTCAGGACTCTCACATTTATTAATTGAGCTATATGACAGCCTTTATGACAGACTACACTATCTTGATTACTTTGCAGTAAGGTTTCAACTTGAGAAGTATCAATCTTCCCACTTAGTTCTCTCTGCAGACTGTCTGGTCTAATTTGGCTCCCTTAAATTTACCATTTTAATCTTAAAAGCAAAAGTAAAGATTCTAACATATTGAATAAGGTGACAGAATTAAAGTAATTTAAGTTTGGTTTCTCCATCTTTACAAGGCCTGTGCTACTATAGTTAATTTCAGATCTACTGTGTAAAGTCAGGATTAGCAGCAACACAGAGATTAGAGATAAACTATACCCCAAAGGATCCACACCTATTAGGTTTAAATTTTAAATTATCATAAGTATTTATATATAGGAAAACATAGTATATATAATTCGATGCTATCCATAGTTTCAGACATGTACCTTGGATCTTGGAATGTATCCCATATGGATAAGAGCATTCTACTATATCCTTTGTATATCTTTTCTTCTAATTTGGTAAAATGGGATTTATAAGACATGTGTTATATAAATATGGTGACATGTCAATGAGATAAATAATTGCTATTGTGCCTGATACACACACATACATGCACACTCACAGTATTATATATAGCATTATTACTTAAGAGAAGAGTAATTACAGCATATAATCACCACTAGATGAAGCTATGGTTCAGATATTACATTGTCAATTAGCTGTACACTGTTATGACTACATTCCTTAGAACGTCACATCAAACCGTAGGAAATAGTAAACTCAATACTGACTGACTAAATGATTTACAAATTCATTTAACACTAAGTATATGAAAAGAGTTTACTCCCATCTTATTATATTTACATCTCTTATTCTCAGAGCATGTCTCACATGTTCAGTTAGAACATAAGAAAATTCTGACTTTGGTTATGAAACAAATTGATTTATAAAGACAATATATTTAAACATGAAATTGGTGGTATAATTACATTGAGACTTTCAGGATACCTGAATATGCTATGAATGACACATATAATAATATTACATACCAAAGTGTTCAAGTACAAGTGTGATAGTTGTATTAGCATCTACTTCAGAAATTAGTTTTAGTTAGTTTTCTCAACTGAGTTAAATTTGTGTTAAATGCAAAGTAACAAAATATGCTTATTATTACTGAAGTAACACTTTAAAAACTAACCCACATGGTCAAGTAAATATTCATGGGTAGGTGGAATAGGAGCTAACGTTAGAGTAACTGCTATGGGTTAGCCAGTCTACAAGGAGATTGACATGTAATTAATTTCAAAGATGGATATCACTTTATTTTCCTTTGCAAGGAAAATTAAAGTTTTGAAGAAACAGAAAAATTGTGAAATTGTTTCTAATCCTAGTACCTCATTTCTTTATAAAAGTATGCTTTTACAGATGCTTTAAAAAATTCATACTAAGTTGAAAACACCTTGGTTGTAATAAACAGCAAACCCCTAATCTAGTAGTGAACATTGTAGGTTTGCAAGCCAATACATGGTAAAGTATTTGGTTGTTTACCCTTTTAATGAGGTGGGTGACTGCAAATTGTGGCTCATTATTGCTACCCAACAGTCTGAATTAGAAGGAGGTGATGGAAAGGGGAGAGAGCATAAAAGGGTTAATATAATCAAAACACTCTGTATGCGCATATGAAAATATAGGAGTTAAGTCCACTGTGAAATTGTTTATTAGAAGGAGGAAAGTGGTAGAAAAGGGTAATAAAGGGGATGATTTTGATCAGATAATATCATGTGCAAATATTTAAGTACCACATTTAAAGCCTTTTTCTAAAATTAATACATGCTAACAAAAAAAGAAAGAGAATAAGGTACACAATGTTGCTAGAAAAATGCTCAACTTGAGCCATACTGCCACTTCTGGCCTTTTTTGCTTATGTGGTACTGAGGAACTGAATCCAGGGCTTCATGCATGCTAGGCAAGCACTATACCACTAGGCCACATCCTCAGTCCTGTTGCTACATTTTATAATTTCCTAGCATATATCTAGGTACTACAGAGATTTCAGTGTGATAAATAAATATGGTATAATTCTTGCTGAACCTATTTTTATTCAGTAGTAATCTAATTCATTCCATGACTTTTTTCTCTTCCATGCAATGTCTTTTGATGGACAGAAACAAGATATCAAACATAAGTGGTTATTTAGAGCTACTCATGTGACAGAACTATTGAAGGTGCTATTCCTTTTGTTTGGATCTTCTTGAGACCCAGTTTTGACACACTTTCCATGATGTATTACCTAAAAGTATATCTTCTGTCAGCTACAGCTATCTTAAGAGAAGTTATGGCAAATATTACTTCAACTCTCAGAAAGGACACACCCAAGGGTTAAAGTGGTTTAAAATAGGCCATTTTTTAACTTTTCAAAAGATAGTATTGTAATGCCTCTGCAAAACCAGTTTTTCTCATGTTCTGAATGAAAAGTTGATAGAAGCACTTTAGTGGCAACATCATCGATGTCTTGGACGTGTCAGTGGTGATAATTCTTTCAGAATCAGATGGTAGACTGTCCTTCCAACTTGATACCATCTTGAATAGCACCATACTTTCTTTCTTTTTCTTTTTTTTTGGGGGGGGGGTCTGGTCATGGGGCCTGAACTCTGGGCCTGAGCACTGTCCCTCAGCTCTTCAGCTCAAGGCTAGCACTCTACCACTTGAGCCACAGCGCCACTTCCGGTTTAAAAATTTTTTTTTTGCTGCTTATGTGGTGCTGAGGAATCGAACCCAGGGCCTCATGCATTCAAGGCAAGCATTCTACAACTGAGCCACCTTCTCAGCCCCATACTTCTTTTCAAACTAGGTTCCATGTCCAAAGAGAATGGGTAGAGGCAGTAGACAACCATGGAGTAACTTTACTTTTCAATTATACTCAACTCTTCACTTAGCCAAAGGCAACTTTGTCTTTGAATCTGAAATTTGATTCTGGCACCATGCTGTTCACCTGGAAAATTTGAGGTCAGTGAGGTTTATGAGTTTTGTGAGATTATGAAGCTCCCTGAATGCAAGTTTCTCTCTGTGCCTGCTTGCATTTCTTCCATGTTGAATGAGCCAGTCATGTGGCTTGTTCTGCTGATGAATAAATATATAAGTGAATATATTCATTTGTTTAATCAGTAGTTGCTAAATATCAGCCAATAACTCGGTCATGTGTAGTTACAGGTAGGTAAACACACACACACACACACGCACATGCATGCACACACACACACACACACACACACACACACACACAGGGTCCCTGCCCTCAGGAACATTACTGCAAACTGGAGGAGATGCTAAATTGGAGGATGTGGGTAGTACACTAGATATTAGAGTGGATTATAACTGTCACTGGGATTTGATCTAGTTTAGGGTACAAAAGATACCTATGAGTATCTTTTTCTGTTCTGACTGCTGTAAGTAAACACTATAAACTGGGAAGCTTATAGACAATGAGGTGGTGCATTTTCTGGCTTATAGATGTCTCCTTTTTATATGCTAGAAAGGGCTACTCAGATCTCTGGAATCTCCCATTGTGAGAGTTCCACATTTTTGACAAAAATAATCTCCTAATGACCTCAGTCATTAGGTTTTAGCATACAAATTTTGGGAGGATAAACATATTCAGCTTCTAATAGCCACTGAAAGCAGCAAGTTCTAATTGAAAATTTGTAGATTCCAAGGACTGAAAGTTACTCATGGGCTTGGCATGGAATGTGAAAGCTCAGCTGTGGAAGAATATATATAGACTGAAAGAATCTTTTAAGTCCTAATAAGGTGTTTACAGTGTCTAGCAAGGTTTATAAACTGGAGTGTCCTGATTAAAGAATTTGTATTTCATGAGAATCATTCAATAATGATAATAATGTTAAGTAGAAGGAGAACAGATCAGATTGGAGAATGATTAATGGCTAAGATGCTATTTTAGTAAAAAGGAGACAAATGCATATTAAAGTGATATTGAGGATACAGACTAATAGTACTTGGTCTTTAGTTAGACAAACTTAAAATTCCATGGATTAGTAATTTTGGCTGCATGGATACACATTGGAAGCAAGGAGAGTAGTAGAAAAGCCTGTGGTTGGAGAAGAGGTAAAAAAGAAGGAAATTAGTTTTGTTTTGAACATAATGTATTAGAGGACCAGTGAGATGCTAAGTAGGTTGATAAATAGTTCCAAAAATCAGTGTATCTGAAGTTGAAATTCAAAAAAAGAAACAATAAGAGGCTGATATGGAAGTTGCATCTAAAATATAACTATACATGATAACATATACAGGGCCCAATGCATTTACACATAAACAAACTGACTAAGGAAGGTTTACTTAGGGGAGAAATCCAAAGGCATAACTCCTCTGAACAACTAATGTACTGTTTATCAAAGTGAATCCCAAGAAGTGGAAACATGGTTTGGAAGGTGGAAAAGGCAGGGAAAGATGAAGGGTGAGCAAATGTAGTCATTATATCCAATATACATTATATAAAAAATGAACTATATAACTTGAGGGCAGAGGCTAGAGGGGGAAATGGGAGAGAGTGAAGGAAAGAGTGGCATTGACTCCTTTGTGTGACAATGTACTCCTTTGTACAACTACTTAATAATAGTAATAAATTAATAGATAAAGAGGCTGACCAGTAGATGGGTTCTAAAGTCAATAGTATGAAAAAAACAAAGGGCCTAATACTAAGCCCCAGAAGAGCATTGACATTTAGAGGACCTTCTTAGAAGAGATGATTGAAAGACAAGATTAGATGAAAACATCTTTAAAATATTTGAAGCACGGGGAGAAAGACTTGTGAGTCCCAGAATTGCCTTTTCTACCTTAAGTGAAGTCATACAAATTCCAAATTGTGTGGTTAAACTGATTCTTGAATACAAACCAATTTTAAACACACAATAAGGAAAATGGAGAAAAAAGGAAAGCCAAAACATCAAATTATCCATGGCTAAAACCTTCTTAATACAGTGTACAATCAAAACAACCATAAGAAGAAGTATTGCCAGTATTCAGAGATGGCCAAACGATCTGGCTTTCTTTCCCACTTTCTATCTTTGACTTCCAATATCTTTTATTTTTTTAAACCTTTGGAGATATAATCTTTGTATTCCCTTTCCCATCTTGATCTCACAGGTGTGGAGCAGAAACCAAGTATAATGGCTCCCATCATCCTCTTTTTTTTAACTGCCAATAAAGAACCTTTGACTAAATGGCAAAGCTACTCTTTTGTTTCATGTGAACAAACGAATGCCAACAAAATCTAGATTTTTTTTGATCTGATTGCAATAGAACTCACCCTCCTTCTTAAACACATGGTGGACTTCTTCCTTATCCTGACATATCATCCAACTTTGTTTCTGTTTTCCCCTCTGGGAAAGATAATGTGGTTTACATTCTTTTAGAAGTCTTAGACATCAAGAATTTTGAGGTCAGCCCAACTGGGGAAGTGAAGCAAAGAATGTCAGCTAACCCAGTCTTGAAACCTCAAGAGTGTGCTCCTTAAAGGCCATTTTCTCCCTGTTTTTCTCTTTTTTTCTTTTGTATATTAACCACAAATAATCCACAACCTTTAAACAAGCCTCACAAGAAGCCATCAACAAATGTTTAAAGCATATCAACAACAATTCCAGGAAAATCCCAAATAAAAGTGTGTTTGAATGATGACCAATATATTATCTTTCTTTTATTTACCCACTGTCTCCCATTGATGTGAAATTAGCTGGAATCTCAAATTTTAAGAAATTAGGAAATGTAGCAGAAGGAATGCTGTATTTTTCGAAAGGAACTTGCTCTAAATGAAATAAATACAGTGCTTGATCAGACAAGAGAAGGTCAAGGGATTGGAGACTTACACATCCTGTAAAGAAACTGGATACTGATGTGTTTTGTGTGCAACTTTCATGGAGTATGGTGAATACTTTTATTTAAAAAAATGTACAACATGTTTCTAAAATGTCTTTGGATTTAAGTCTTTTTGATTAGAAAAGGATGGACGCAAAAGTCCCATGGAATAGATTAACATTGAGGATATTGTTTCCAGGAGATTTTAGCCCTTCTTTTTTCCATCAAGACACAGAGATTATACTGACCATTATATTAATACTCTCATTTGTACTTGGACACAATTCAGAAACGTACTCATGTATATATATATATATATATATATATATATATATATATATGTAACAGTATCTTTTATTCTTTAGGAAATAGTTTTATATTATCCATTCAAGGTTGGGAATGATGTATATATCAAATCTAGATTCAGAATTTATAAGAACAAGTTTTTGAGTATTTTTTTGTTTATTTTATTTTATTGTCAAAGTGATGTACAGAGTGGTTGCAGTTACATTATTAAGGTAGTGGTTACATTTCTTGTCTACCTTGTTACCCCCTACCTTATTTTTCTCCCTCTTTCCCTCTCCACAACCTTCCCCTGTGCAAGTTTTACAGATCATTTCCAACAGACTGTCTTGTGAGTATGGCTTTTGCATAGGTTCCCCCTTTGTCCTTTGTCTCACCAATTGTTGTTCCCCTTCCCTTCCCTAATTCATATAAACATATATACAATATCCCTAGTACCAAAATAAAATGCAGGGAGGACAGGGGATAAATCATGGGTGGGAGGGGCAGGGGGAACACAGAAGAAAAACAAATTACATAGTACATTGAGAACAACAACAACAAAGAAAAACCACTGTGTCCAGTTCTTGGAAGATCTGCTCCTTGTTCACCTCATCTTTCTTTTGAGGTGTCTTTCCATGAATTATTTCACATATCCCAAATTCTCTTATTATACATACCATAGAGATTTTCATGTGGTCATTGGTTATATGTGGGTATATAAATTATATAACTTAGTGTGAAGATAGTTGAGTAAAGAAATAGGCAATGGTAAAGCAAGTAATTCACTTAAAATCTAGAGAATGTTACAATGTTGAAGAGTAAGTAAAAGCAGATGTTGTAAAGTTTAGAAAATCAAGACATTATTTTTCTGTTCCCACTGAATTTTTTAAACATTATAAATAAGCTTTGAAGACAAACAGAATCCTCTGTTTTGCTGATAGTATCCTTTGTTAAAAAGAAATCTTTATCAAGCCAGGCACTGGTGGCTCATGCCTGTAATCCTAACTATTCAGGAGGCTGAGATCTGAGGATGGTGGTTCTAAGTCAGCTGGGGCAGGAAAGTCCAATAAACCACTCAAAAACTGGAAGTGGTGCTGTAGCTTAAGCAGTAGAGCACTCACCTTGAGCTGAAGAGCTGAGGGACAGTGCCCAGGCCCAGATTTCAGGCCCCATGACCCCCTACCCCCCAAAAAACATTCTTTATCAATGCTTATTTGAGTTACAGACTAAATGAAATCTCAATGTAGTAAAAGAACTGACTATACTTGCTGGTAAATACAAAGCCAGTGCTGAAATTACTTATAATGTCTGAGTCATTTATCCATTTGATTAGGTCTTGGGGTTTAATGTTAAACAGCTCAAATATTTTATGCTATTAGAATATAAATGTGAAACCAAGCACATCACTATTCATTTACATTAGACTTAATCTTGTGTTTTATGGGGACTTTATTTTTATTTCTAATAGAAATAACTTGCTTTATTGATGTTTGCAGTTATTTTGGAGAAAATTGCCTAAGATTTTGAAAATAAGACTACCTCTGCTTACCTGTCCTCCATTCTCTAACTCAGACTCATATTAAATATTAAGATGTCTCACAATGTGTTCTCTGGATATAAAAGCCATTGCAAATGAACTGTTATATTTTAGTTTCAGCTCGAAATCTTAACATACAAAATAACTTACAATGATTTCATTGCTCCAGCAAGGTGTTTGCTCGCTCAGGGAAGCATAAGCTTGGCCTTAGGGCAAGTACCCATCCCTACATGCTCCCGATGGCCCTCATCATATGGAGTTACCCAATGTCTTCCAGCTGTTAAGCATGTCCCAGGCTCAAAACTACATTCCCACTAAGCATATTTTCAGGGTATATGCCAATTCTGGAAATGACTGGCAGTTAAAATATGGAACAAGGGAAATTAGTTCATATCAACAACATAAACCATCATCTGTCTATTATTATATCCATTCAGCTGGGTCACATATGACTCAATAATCAAATTACCACCCTATATATCTTAAATCTGTACATTCATTTGAACACCATGTGGACATGAGAACACAAAGATAATCTAGGATGTCAACTCTTTATTTTGTTTATTTTAAATATATGTTTTCTTGTATACATAAGTGAAAATGCATGTAAAATTAGAATATATGGAAAGTTAATGTCCTCAGTGAATCCCTGCCCCCATCTCTTCACATACACTGTTAACAGTTTGGCATATAGCAATTACTTTGTTTTGTTTTTGTTTTGGTCAGTTGTGGGGCTTGAACTCTGGGCTTGGGTGCTGTCCCTCAGCTCTTCAGCTCAAGGCTAGCATTCTACCATTTGAATCACAGCACCATTTCCAGTTTTCTGGTGATTAATTTGAGATAAGAGTCTCATGGACTCTCCTTGCCTGGGCTGGCTTTGAACCATCAACCTCCGATCTCAGCCTCCTGAGTAGCTAGGATTACAGGCTTGAGCCACCAGTACCCGGCAGCAATTACTTTTTATTAACAGTGGAATTTTTATTGTTGATAGTATACTTATGCAATTATGACTTTTACAAATGAATCTAAACATTATTTTGAATTCATTTAACATTTCAATAGTGGATAAGAGTTAAACAGGGAAAATAATGTGATCTGATTTTTTCACATTTTGATTTGTATATATTAATTGTACAATGTAGATACTTCATTATAATATTTCCATAGGTACATAAAATAACCTCTAATCTTATTTATCACCCCTATTACTTTTTCTTATCCCTCTTTTCCCCACCTCCCCTCTTTACTACAATATTTTAATACTTAGCGGAAGTCACAAACACCTTTTAATCTTCACAATGATAGTCATCATCATCTTAATCTACATTGCTTATGAAGTCTATGATCTTTAACAATAAAACTATCTTTTTTTACAAATCGGGTGATATGTACATTTCTTTCCTTTTGCTTAGTATCAGCTGTTCCATCTTTCTCTTTCACTTCTTCCCTTTCCTAAAATTTTTAAAATAGATTTTATTAATATATTTTCATACCAAGCCTGTAATCTACTTTGATCATGTTCTCCCCTCCACTTCCTTCTCTTTTCCTTCTCTCAACTCCCATTGGTTTCTTCAACAGTGGACTCCCAATTAAGTTCATGTCCATTTTTCCCCTTTTGATAGAGCCTCTATATATGAGAGAAAATATGTGTTCTGTTTTTCTATTAATTATGCTTAATCCTTTCAAAAGCATTTGAAGCCAGGCACTTGTGGCTCAAACCTGTAATCATCCTACTCAGAAGACTGAGACCTGGGGATTATAGTTTGAAGACAGCCTGAGAAGACAAATCCTTAAGACTCTTCTAATTAACTACCCCAAAGTCAAAACAGTGTGCAAACATTTGAATTCACACACACACAAGCACGTACGCACACACACACACACACACACACAAGCATTTGAAGCTGTTATAAAAATACCCACTAAAACAAAAGATATTATGGCCAAGATATTCAATCACTATTTTCTCAATAAACACTCTAAAAATTAAATCTACTAGTTAAAATTCTTTGTATAAAAGTTGAGACTTTAGCCGGGCACGGTGGCTCACGCCTGTAATCCTAGCTACTCAGGAGGCTGAGATCTGAGGATTGCTGTTCAAAGCTGGCCCTGGCAGGAAAGTCCGTGAAACTCTTACTTATCTCCAATAAACCACCAGAAAACCGGAAGTGGCGCTGTAGCTCAAGTGGTAGAGCGCTGGCCTTGAGCTGAAGAGCTGAGGGACAGTGCCCAGGCCCAGAGTTCAAGGCCCACGACCGATTCCCCCCCCCCCCCCCCCGCCAAAAAAAAAGAAAGAAAGAAATTATGATTCAAAAAATCCAACAACAGAGACACCATCAGAGAAGGGAAATGTTAACTTCTATTGATGGAAAGCTATACAGACTGTATAGCTGAAGAGAGTTTAATGAAAGAGCCATTGAAGAAGTTGGGTAGGATTATGGAAACAACAAAAGAGAAGTGAGTGTTCATGATTGTCAACAATGGGAAACCATTATTACTCTGGTTGAACCCTGACAGAGGGCTGACCTTGAGGAGATATGACCTTAATGAGAGCCACAAAGCTTATGTATGTTTGGTTGGAGAAATGTAGACAGGAGAAATATTCAACCTTCTCTCTCCTCCTATATTTGAATTCTGTGGTTGTTTTTCATTGGCTGAATTCTGCTGACACACTACAGTTGATACAGTCCTTAAGAATTAACCTTATGTGAATAGAGCCAGGCTGACAAAAGGAGGGAAATGAAGAATGAGTAGTATAACTGAAGATCCTTATTTCTAATTTCATCAAGAGAGCTGTTATATTTTCATTCAATAATGCTGTTTTCTGTTATGAAATATTGAAAATATTAATCTCAACTCTATAAGTGTAGCAAATTAGTAAAACAAGTCTTCTTTGTTGTGGAACAAAATCCTTTTTTTTTTTTTAAAACACCACATTTAAATTGCTTTATTGTTGACAGTACAACAGAAAGTTGCTATTTGCCCATGTCTCTAAAGTTGTGTGTATAGCAGGTAACTCATACCTATAATTCTAGCCACTCAGGAGGCAGGCATCTGAGGATTGCAGTTCAAAGCTAGGCTGGGCAGGAAAAACCATGAGACTCTTATCTCCAATTAACCACAAGAAAACCAGAAGTGGTGATGTGGCTTAAAGTGGTAGAGCACCAGCCTTGGCAAAGGAGTTTAGGGTCAGTGCCCAGGCCATGAGCTCACCCCTCCCCAGCCTCCCAGCACCAAAAAAATAACTTTCCTGTATCAAATGGAAGATCTATTTTCCTTCTTATTTTCTTAAGTGAGGCACTACTTAATTGACTTGGACAGAGATGAACATCATTCCTTAGGAGGTAGAGACATTTTGAGAGAATTGCTGAGATGGATTTCTAGGCTTCATTTGAGAGATTTATAGGAAATTTGTGTCACGCATACAGAAAGGATTTTCCTTTTATGTAGAAGAAAGCTTGAAGGCCTTTTGTTTTGTTTTTAATTTTTATTTTTTTTTATTGTGAAAATACTGTACAGAGGGGTTACAATTACATGGGCAAGATAATGAGTACATTTCTTATCAAGCATTGTTGCCTCCTCCTTGTTTACCCTTCCCATCCCTTCCCATCCTTCCCCTGCCCCCCCACCCAATCCTCCCCGCCCCCAACCCCCACCAAAGTTGTAAAGTTCATTTTCCACATAAGGACTTGTACTTCTCATTGTTGCAATGGATTCACCTGTATCCCTATTTAAACGATTTGATTTTTCCTTCCCCTCCACAAATTATACGGACATCAAATACAGTGAAAGCGCGGGTTATACTGTGGGGGAGGGACATACAAGGCAACAAAGAAATAATCTTATAAATGCGTTTGAAACAATCACATGAAAGAAAAAAAAAACCATTTGAATACATACCTTAGGGTTCATTTTCCTAACAGCACCTTATCTGACCTTTTCTGCTTGACTCAGACATATACTAGATATTGCAAATAAGGGAAACCATGGGACCTATGTTTCTTTGGGCTTGGCTTACTTCACTTAATATAATTTTTTCCAAGTCTTTCCATTTCCTAACAAATGGGGCAATGTTATTCTTTCTGATGGAGGCATAGAATTCCATTGTGTATATATACCACATTTTTTTGATCCATTCATCTGCTGAGGGGCATCTGGGTTGGTTCCATATCTTAGCTATAGTAAATAATGCTGCAATAAAGATATTTGTGCTGGTAGCTTTAGTGTGGTCTTGTTTGTAAACATTTGGGTAAATGCCCAAAAGTGGGATTGCTGGGTCATAGGGGAGCTCTATGTGGAGTCTTTTGAGGAACGCTTGAAGGCTTTTTGAATACTACAAATGTATTTGAAGAATTTAAGTATCTGTAGAAATGATTTTAAAAAATCCTATGGTTAATAAAGGAGCAATGGTCTTACTGGAAGCCAGTATGGGTTATGCTCAAGTAAGACAGAACAATACTTTCTCTTGAACGGATGTCAGAATGTCTATGCTAGAATAAATAACTTAGTTAGAAAATAAAGGAGACTGTTTGCTTCAGGAATGAAGAGAGGAGAAAGCCTTGTATGACTTAGTCTTCTTAAGATTCTTTTTTATTTCTGTTCACTAAATAGTTTTCCTCAAATAAGACCATGTTCAATCTTCTGAGTGTGGTATGCTACTTGACTTTAATGTAATTTCACAAAATTTACAAATTTGTAGCTTCTTTTACAAGGGTTGGAAAACATTGAAAATCATAGTTTGGATATCTGGATGAATCATGTTCTCAGTATTTGAGAAAAAAGAGAGAGAGAGAGAGAGAGAGAGAGGTATGTGCCGTTCTTGAAACTTGAACTCAGGGCCTGGCACTGTCCCTGAGTTTTTTCTCAAAGTTAACCCTACCACTTGAACCACAGCTCCCCTTCTGGCTTTTTTGGTGCTTAATCAGCAATTTAAAAATCCCATAGGCTACTTTGAACTGCATTCTTCACATCTCAGCCTCTTGAGTATCTAGAATTACAGATGTGAGTTACCAGCACCCAGATGAGAATGATATTTTGACATACATTTCCTCCAGCATTTTAACATCTTAAATCAAGTTTATTTACTAATTACTGTAGCCTTACAACTAAACAATCGTATTTTTTTTAGTGCCATATAGAAAACAATGGGGCACTTGATGATTGTTGGCATTTAGAGTTGAGGAAATAGAGAAGAGGTTAAAAAAATGAACCCTGGAAAAGGCATATATGAGTACAAGTCAGATATTTCTCTAGTTTGTCACAATTTATCTCTCAAACTAGAATGTAGAACTTTAGGAAGTTGAAATACACTAATTACTTTCTGACTTGAATATATTATATATATTATTAAGTACATAATATATATTATATATAATATAGTATAATATATATAACTTGCTATAATTATATATAATTCATTTTTCTTAATTTTTAACCACCTTGATTTGTAATGACTACCAAAAGTATGTATTAAGAACAACATTGTGAAGTTGCATTCTGACTCAAAGCTGGTTCCATTTATAAGATTGTTAATGGATAAGGACATTTTAAAATGTCTGTAAGTGAGCCAAGCATTTGTCTTTTTCCCTGTAATCGAAGATGAATTGCTTCCATCGAATTGATACTAGAAAAAGAATTTGAAATTAATAATTAAAAACTGTTTATCTGCCACTGCCCAGATCACTAAAAAGTAGTATCTGATGGACGCAATTACCCATTAATAACACTAATGTATTACATTCTGCAGTAAGATTAATATAACATGTTTTTCCATTTTCATCAATATCATGTAAACATCTTTATTTGATTCAATACCAAAGAACGTTCTGAGTTACTATCCAGGGAATTTAGATCCTTGAAGATATATTGGATGTTTTATAAATGGGTAATCATTTAGGAATGTGGCTCAACTTGGACAAACACCCTCGTATCTTTCACTTTTCCTTTTTGTATGGTCACTGTACTTTAGCTTGTCTAATGAAGTTATTTCAAATTCTACTTCTGAAGAAACCCAGTATTTCAGGGCTTTGTGTGAAGAAGGCAGACTCACGTGGTAGCTTGTCCCATGAGGAAAATGGCCCAGGATTAAGAGGAGGTGAACCTGATAGAGGCAGTTTGCTTCTCACCTCTGTACCCTATCTTCACTGACAAGCACCATTTCACTCAAAACTCTTCTTGATTTTAGTATATATGGTGATTCCAGAAGTATCTTAATCATTTCCAGGCTTGCTTAGAAATGGTCTTAGAATAAACAATCTCTCTTTGTACCTCATTATGCTCTGCACCAAGAACATAATGTGCAGTTCTGGTCAGCAACCCTCAATGAAGACATGATTAAAGTGAGAGCCCAAAGAAAGTTAACAAACACAAACAAATGAATAGGTTTCTATGCTCATTAATTAGTTTAGGTTGGTGAATTAATTTATTAAATAGTTTTCTTAGGGTAGGATAAAAAGAGGAGAGTTCTAGTTACAAAGGAAGAAAGCCGAGAAAGGGAATATGTATAAAATATGTTTTCTTATTTATTGCATCCAATTATAGGATCCAGAAAGTTTCAGAAGCATAAAAGAGGTCTACTAAAATGAATAGAAAACTTTTGGAATGCATGGTCATAGGGTTGAAAATATAAAGAGATTTATTAAAGGAGTTGATAAGCTCATAGACTGCAGATTAAAGAAACAATGACAATTCGGGGTGTGTCCATAACACATTTCTACTCATCATATATTCCTTTTTTGGGGGGGGGTCTGGTTGTGGGGCCTGAACTCTGGGCCTGGGCACTGTCCCTCAACTCTTTATCTCAAGGCTAGTGCTCTACCACTTGAGCCACAGCACCACTTCTGGCTTTTTTTTTTCCTGCTTATGTGGTGCTGAGGAATTGAACCCAGGGCCTCAAGCATGCAAGGCAAGCGCTCTACCACTGAGCCACCTTCCCAGCCCAACCCAGCATATATTCCTTGATGTGTCCCCTTAAAGAAGGTACATGAGTATGGGTAGGGTAAATTTTAGACTCATTGAGTCAGTAAGTTGTCATAATGTGGTTTAAAAAAATTGTTGAATTATCCATGTTTAACAACTGCTTTGAATAATAGAGAACCAGTGTTTGTGAATAGTGTATCTTAACATCTTAGAATCTGATCATTGTTATTAGAGGAGTGAACAAAAATGTATAAACTGCTGAATACAGACTGAATTAAGGATTTTGTGGCCATCTCTTTCATAGACTACAATGTTGCTTCTGTTGAACTTTTTTTTTTTTTTTTTGTCGGTTGTGGGGCTTGAACTCTGGGACTGGGCACTGTCCCTCAGCTCTTCAGCTCAAGGCAAGCACTCTACCACTTGAGCTACAGCACCACCTCCGTTTTTCTGGTGGTTTATTGGAGATAGGATTCTCTCTTTCCTGCCGGGCTGGCTTTGAACTGCAATTCTCAGATCTCAGCCTCCTGAGTAGCTAGGATTACAGGCGTGAGCCACCGGCGCCCAGCTTGTTGAACTTTTTTATTTTGCATAGAACCATAGTTTTGTCTGTAAATAATGTGTACTAATTGAGACCCAGCCCTATATCTGCACACACACACACACACACACATATATGTTTCCTTTAAAGTTATATCCTTTTAAAATATTCCTGGAAAAGGCCTCTATTTTTTTCACTTAAAACAAAACTGGAAATGTGGTAGAAATATTTTTGTAGTAATTTTTTTTTACAAATAAATTTTATTGGCATTCTTTGTTGTCTCTCCCAGTATGAATTAGTTCCTTGCATGATTTACTTCTGTTTTCAACAAAGAAAGCTGAAAGTAATTTAAATTAAAACAGCCTGCCCCACAGCAGCTCTATTAGCGTGCATGTGGTACTGTTTCTCACCTCCTATCTTATGATAATTTTTTTCTCCCCCCCATTATGCTGGCATGTTTTTAAAGAACATCTCCACATGTGTTCATAAGCAGATATTTGTACAAATAAGCAGAAGAGACATATTAAAAGTTATGAGGGCACAATCTATTACTGCCACAGATACTATGAAATGTATTTTTTTAAGTTATAGTTTCTGAATTTTGTTCTATAACATGGTGGACTTCTTAAAAATCACCCCTAGACCTAAGAAAAGGATGAATTAATATGATCATACAGTTACATATCATAAATAGCAATAATTATCTGAACTTAAAAAAAGAAAATTGCTTTATTTAGCTTAAAATGTTTGAGAATCCTAAGAACTAACAGAAAATATAATATTTTGCTTACAGATTATTTTATCATATTATTTCTTTATGGCTTTATGTATGTTAGGTAGGATGTATATGAAGCCAATACTTGTACCATACATTCTTCAACTGATCACTACCTTTTGAAATTGAACATTTAAAGAAATTATTCTGAATTTCTATAATCTATTAGTATCTTTAAGCCTAAAATAGTTTTAGATCCATTAACACAATTAAATCACATTGAAAATGTAATACTAAATGATCACAATATATCTAGTTAGTGATACTGTTGGAGAAAATGTTTTAATGTCAGAGTATATGACCAAAATGGATCAAGAAAACTATATGTAATTATGTGTAAAATATTCATTTAATATTCTGTAAGTAAAATGATCACACCTTATAGTCCTTTTACAATGTAAGAAACATGTATTGTACATTATTTTATGTGACCCACAGGAATCCCGTGTGAATTGTCACTTTTATACCTCAGGCAACTAGTTTCAAAGAGGAAAAGCACTTTAATCAACATTACATACATACACACACACGTGAAAATATCTTAGTTGACTTACTTATTGCATACTTCTGGCTCCTCCTCTATTTACTATGCAGCCAGAATGACTTTGCCCTATTTTAAATTCTTTCAAAGCTCCTATTGCTTGTATGCTAGTGCTCCTAATATAATGAATGAAGCGCCATTTCTGTGTTTGTCCCTGTCCCTGTTCAAGCCCAGGGGTTAGCAAATTTTTTTCTGAAAGTAATAGTTTAGAGGTCATGGGTTACTTTTCTGTATTGCAGCTTGGAAACAGTAATAGCAAATACAGAAAAAAGTAAACATTACCATGTCCCAATAAAACTTTCTTCCCATGGTCAGGTTTGGTTGGCAAAGAATAGATCTCTGACCCCTGGCTTTGTAATGCAATCCCTTAGGATAAGGAAAGAAAATAGCAGAAGTTCTATTTATGTTTTGCTTTTAATACCATCCTTTTGAGATGTTTTTAAAAATACTTTATATGTAAAATACATAATAAGTATACATAATATATAGTAAGTCTACACATGTTCAAAACATATGCCTGATTTTATTTCTACTGATAGGTTTTATATCTGCTTGAGAGACTAATTTTTTGCTTTACTGGACTGTTGCTGAAACAGAAGTTTGTCTTATAAGTTTTTCTTATAAGTCAAACTGTTGACAGTTCTTTGACAATATCAGACTTGTCTTCCTCACTATTTTTCTTCATAGTGTTCTCTCATTTACCTGGGTATTTCTTTTTTTTTTTACATATATATTTTTATTGTAAAAATACTGTATAGATGGGTTACAGTTACATGAGTAATGAGTGCATTTCCTATTGAGCATTGTTACTTCCTCTTTTGTTTTTCCCTACCATTGCTTCCCTCCTTACCTCCCCAACTCCTCCCTCCCCACCTCCCCCACCCAAAATTGTAAGGTTCGTTTTCAACATAGTGTCTTGTACATCTCACTGTTACAATGGGTTAGCCTGTATCATTATTTAAGCATTTTGTTATATCCCTTCCCCTCCCCAAATTATAAAAATGTATATGCAAGATGCAGGACACTGTGAAAACAGGGGTTATACCATGGGGGAAGAATGTACAAAATAAACAAGAGAATCACATAGTACATTAAAGACAATAGCAAGCAAGCAAGAAAAAAAAATCACTGTGTCTCTGTCTTGGGGATCGTTTCACTTAACATCATCTTATATGGTCATATGTACAAGTTTTTGACCTTTTCTGTTTGTCCTAGACATGTACTAGTTATTGCAAATAAGGGAAACCATGGGACCTATGCTTCTTTGGGCCTGGCTTGTTTCACTTAATATAATTTTTTCCACACCTTTCCATTGCCTAACAAATGGGGTGATGTCCATTTCTCTGATGGAGGTATACTCCAAATGGATCAAAGACCTCAAAATAAAAGAAGACAATCTGAAAACATTACAGGAAGGAATAGGAGAAACTATCGGGCTCCTTCCCACAGGCCAAAATTTTCTTATTAGAGATCCAGAAACACAACAAATCAAAGAAAGATTGGACAAATGGGATTGCATGAAACTGCAGAGCTTCTGCATGGCAAAGGACATAGTTAGCGAGATCAATAGAAAGCTCACAGACTGGGAGAAGATCTTCATAAGTCATAAAATGGACAAGGGTCTCATATCTAAAATATACTTAGAACTCAAAAAAATTAAATCCCTCAACAATAAATCCTCAAAGAAACAACTGCCCCATAAATAAATGGGCTAAAGACAAAGAGAGACTTCTCTGAAGAGGAAAGAAGGATGGCCAATAGACAAAAGAAGAAATGCTCATCTTCTCTAGCCATAAAAGAAATGAGATTCCACCTCATCCCAGTTAGAATGGCTATAATCAAGAACTCTAATAACAACAGATGCTGGAGGGGATGTGGCCAAAAGGGAACCCTACTGCATTGTTGGTGGTAATGTAAACTTGTTCAACGACTTTGGAAAGCAGTATGGAGGTTTCTCAAAAGATTCCACATAGAGCTCCCCTATGACCCAGCAATCTCTCTTTTGGGTATTTACCCAAATGATCACAAACAAAACCATACCAAAGCTACCAGCACAACCATGTTTATTGCAGCATTATTCACCATAGCTAAGGTATGGAACCAACCCAGATGCCCCTCAGTAGATGAATGGATCAAGAAAATGTGGTGTGTGTGTGTGTGTGTATTATATAATATATATAGAATTCTATAATATATGTGTGTGTATATATATACATATAGAATTCTATGCCTCCCTCAGAAGGACAACATTACCTGGGTGTTTCTTTTGCTTGTTATTTCTTCTTTTGTCGCAGATCTTGGTAGGCAAGTGCTCTACCACTTGAATCAAGCCCGCAGCCTATTTTGGTTTGCTTATTTTTATTTTTGTATATATTTTTATTGTAAAACTACTGTACAGAGGGTTTACAGTTATATGAATAAGATAATGAGTACATTTCCTATCCAGCATTTTTACCTCTGCCTTTGTTTTTCCCCTAACATCCCTTTCCTCTCCACCTCCCTAACTTCTCCCTCCCTCTCTCCCAAATGTCTTGTAAATGTCATTGTTACAATGGGTCAACCTATATCCTTATTTCAGCATTTTGTTATATCTCTTCCCCTCCCCAAATTACTAAAATTTCTATACAAGATTCAGGACACCAGAATCAAATACAGTGAACACAGGGGTTATACTATGGGAGAAGAACATACAAAAGAAACAAAAACATCACATAACAGCAAGAAAGATAAAACCATTTTTGTCTCTATCTTGGCATTCCTTTCACTTAGCATCATCTTATATGGCCATATGTACATAGCTTTTTAGCTTTTTTGCTTGTCCCAGACATATACTAGTTATTGCAAATAAGGGAAACCATGGGACCTATGTTTCTTTGGGCCTGGCTTACTTCACTTAATATATATTTTTCCAAGTCTTTCCATCTCCTAACAAATGGGGCAATGTCATTCTTTCTGATGGAGGCATAGAATTCCAACAGTTGGTGAAGCTGGACAAATGCAGATGTTAATTCCATTGTGTATATACACTACATTTTCTTGATCCATTCATCTATTGAGGGACATCTGGGTTGGTTCCATAATTTAGCTATGGTAAATAATGGTGCAATAAACATACTTGTGCTGGTAGCATTAGTATGGTCTTGTTTGTAAATGGTCTTGGGTAAATGTCCAAAAGTGGGATTGCTGGGTTATAGGGGAGCTACATGTAGAGTCTTTTGAAGAATCTCCCTACTGCTTTCCAAAGTGGTTGAACAAGTTTACACTCCCACCAACAAATGCAGTAGGGTTCCCTTCTGGCCATATCCCCTCCAGACTCTGTTGTTATTAGAGTTCTTGATTATAGCCAATCTAACTGGGGTGAGGTAGAATCTCAATGTTGTTTTGATTTGCATTTCTTTTATGACTAGATTAGTTGAGTATTTCTTCATGTGTCTTTTGGCTATTTTTATTTCCTCTTTGGAGAAGTCTCTCTTTTAAGACTTCAGCCCACTTATTAATTGGGTAGTTGTTTCTTCCAGGATTTGTTATAGGGGGATTTAGTGTTTTTAGGTCTAAGTATATTTTAGATATGAGATCCTTTACATTGTATGGCCAGGAGATCTTCTCTCAATTGGTAGGCTTTCTATTGGTCTTGCTATCTATATCCTTTGCCATGCAGAACCTCTGCAGTTTCATGCAATCCCATTTGTCCAACCTTTCTTTGATTTATTGTGTTTCTGGGTCTTTATTAAGAAAATTTCAGCCTGTGTCATGGAGCCCTATAGTTTTTCTTCTTCCTTCCTTTAATGTTTTCATTGTGTCTCCTTTGACTTCTAGGTTTTTGATCGATTTGGAGTTGATTCTGATGTAGGGTGATATATAAGGATCTAGCTTTAGTTTTCTAAACGTGTTTAACCAATTTTTCCAGCACCATTTACTGAAAAGGCTGTCTTGCAATTCGGGGCCTTTTATTATTCCATATGAGTTTTTGGGTTGCTTCTATTTCATTGAAGAATGATGTTGTAATATTAATAGATATTATTGAATTTGTAGATAGCCTTTGGCAGTATTGGCATTTTCATGGTGTTAATCCTCCCAATCCAGGATCCTGGGAGGTTTTTCCACTTTCTTTGTTATGCTTTAATTTCCTTTTTCAGGTTTTTAAAGTTTTCATCTTAGAGTTCCTTCATTTCTTCAGTTAAGTGAACTCCTAGGTATGTTATTTTTGTGGGACTATTACAAAGGGAGTTGCTTTCCTGATTTCAACTGTACTCTTCTCGTTGTTGTTATAAAGAAAAACCCCTGATTTTTGAAGGTTAATTGTATACCCTGATACTTTGCCAAAGTTTCGTATCAGCTTGAGTAATGTGAGAGTGGAGTTCATGGGATTCTTTTAATACAATATCATGTTGTATGCAAAGAGGGAGAGTGTTACTTCATCTTTCTCTATTTGGATCCCCTTTATGATTGCATCTTGTCTTATTGCTGTAGCTAGGCATTGAAGAGGAGTGGAGAGAGTGGACATCTTCTCTTGTTCCTGAGTTTAGAGCAAATGGCTTTAGCTTTTTGCCTTCAAGTATGATGCTGGCTGTAGGTTTGTCGTACACAGCCTTTATTATACTGAGGAATGTTCCATGGATTCCTAGTTTGTCCAGAGCTTTCATCATAAAGGGGTGTTGGATCTTGTCAAATGCTTTTTCTTTATCTACTGAGAAAATCATGTGGTTCTTATCCTTGTTCTTGTTGATGTGATGAATTATATTGAGATTTGCGTATATTGAACCAGCTTTGCTTATTTTTTTCTTTTTTTTTTTTTTTGGTGTGTGTGTGTGGGGGGGTCCAGTCGTGGGCCTGAATTCTGGGCGTGGGTGCTGTCCCTCAGCTCTTCACCTCAAGGCTAGCGCTCTACCACTTGAGCCACAGTGCCACTTCCGGCTTTTTTTTTTTTCTGCTTATGTGGTGCTGAGGAATCCAACCCAGGACCTCATGCATGCAAGTCAAGCACTCTGAGCCACCTTCCCAGTCCTGAGGTTTTGAAGATGTGTCTCTAAGGTGCTATTTTTTTTTGCCGGCTGTGGCGCTTGAACTCTGGTCTTGGGCGCTGTGCCTGTGCTCTTCAGCTCAAGGCCAGCACTCTTCCGCTTGAGCCACAGCACCACTTCCGGTTTTCTAGTGATTTATTGGAGATAAGAGTCTCGCCGACTTTCCTGCCTGGCTGGCTTTGAACTGCGATCCTCAGATCTCAGCCTCCTGAGTATCTAGGATTACAGGCGTGAGCCACCGGCGCCCAGCTTTCTAAGGTGCTATTTTTGCTGAATTGTTTCATGGTATTTTTTTCACTGTTGAAGACTTGGCCTGCAATTTGCTTAGGGCCACCTTATTGATTCAACATTTTAGGGATGCTCCTTACCTGTTTCTTAATCAACAATGTAGAGTGAGTTAATTTTTTTCTTTTTCTCTTTTTGAGTGCCAATGAAGTATTTTTTTCAGTACAATTTTGTTATTATCTTTAAGTAGTTGTACAAAGAAGTTCCCATTTTACAAAACAAATATATGAGTACAAAGTGTCTGACAACATTGTCACCCATTCTCTTAATCCATCCCTTCTCTCACTTTTTTTAAAAATTGAGATAAGGTGATTAAATAAATTTCACACATTTCACAGAATTGTGGAATAGTGATACTTAGAGTCACAAACACATTTTGACTTTCACAAGGCAAATTTGTCATTATTATGTTCTATACAGTTTGTGAATTCTATGAGCTTTGACAAGTTATTTTTTCCACATCAGGTTATGTTTGCATTTCTTTCCTTTTGCTTAGTGTAGGAGGTTCCCACTTATTCTATTCTAATTAATCTTTTCTTTGAAAGAGTAGTCCCTTAAGTGTGATACTAATTCAGCAGTGATACTCACTAGACACTATATTGGAAATGTACTATACAACCACGGGGCAGGGAGGGCAAGTTGGGAGGAGAAAACTGGGAGAAAATGAAGTAGGAGGTGACTCTGTTCAAAAAAATGTACTCATTACCTGACCTACGTAACTATAAACCTTCTGTACACCTTTACAATAAAAATTTAAAAATAAAAAAAGAACATTGGAAATGGTTTTGATTTGGAACATTCATCAATTAGGAATTTTTTTCATTTTCATTTTTTTTGTTGTTTTTTGAGATAGGCTATGGGACATAGTGACTAATACAGTATACACACTAGAAAACAAAGTATATTAATTCATTGGTGTAATGTTGGTAATGGTGTTTGCAATTATTTCAAAATTACTGTGAATTTTGAAGGAAGACAATCATTTTTCCATCCAAATAAAAGAAAAAAAATGGAGTGTTTGGCAATTCACAGTTCATAGTGATGATGTAGGCTAGGAAAGAGGATTCAAAGAAAAGGCTAAGTTGTAAAATGCTAAAACTAGAAAAGGTTGATGGTTGTTTAAAGTTCTTCAGAAATACAGACCCAATAAGTAATTGATCTATCATATATTTGATTGTATATTTGTGAAAGAAGTTTGTTTTTTTTTAGGGGTTTGGTTCAAACAGTTGTTATGTCAGGGAAACCCTATGACATTCTGTTTTTCATCTGTGGGCCCTGAAAGATGAGTAATATGGCTCAGTCCAAATTTGAAAGCTTCAGATTCAGGTCCACTGATGCTGTAAATTCTGATATGCAAGAGAAATAGAAAAGGGATATCCCTGCTCCAGAAGAGGGAGGAAGGAAGGGAGGGAAGGAAGAAGAGAGAGAAAATGAAAGAGAGTGGGGGAATAGTGGCAGGAAACAGAATTTTATTTCCCGCTTTTGGGGTGGGAAGGGATAGTAGGAAAAAAAAAACAAAGGAGGAGATAACAATGTTGGGCAAGCAGTGTACTCCTTACCTTACTTGTGTAACTGTAACCCCTCTGTACAGCATCTTTACAATAAAATAAAATAAAAATCTATCTATTGGTGCTCAGTCAAGTAGGTTCTGTGTGTCCACATTGAGAGCAGATCTTCCCCACTCAGTTCATTTATTCACATAAAGTTTATTTTGTAAACAACCTCATAGTAATATTCTAAGAGTTGTCTAGGTATTCCAGTCAAATTGATATTGAAAATCAGTTATCACAGTGGCACAAATGGATGGAGTTTCAAGAAAAGTTTGCTTTGGTTTTCATTCTGACCATAACATCCAATTGTTACTTAGAATTACCTTGTGTTTTAAGTTAGGCTTGTGAACTACTCAGTGCAAGGTCAATGTGTGTGTGTGTGTGTGTGTGTGTGTGTGTGTGTGTGTGTGTGTGTGTGTGTGTGTGTGTGTGAGCAGTTGCAAGGAAGGCTAAAGTCTCTGGGAAGGACCTCTGCCAGGTTTGTTTTTAAGACTTTAGAATTTGGTTCTCTCTAATCTGATTCACCTGACTGCCCCTTTTTATTAAATATTGGTCAAACCTGAGTCTCCAGAAATCTGTGGTAATTAACTGCCCTATCCCTCCCTCTTAAATGTGTTTCCTCATTATGTATAGGTATAATGCTATTCCAGTCCAGCATGTCTTTCTCTGTATCTACTTAGGAGTCAAGGTCCAACTAAAGTTCTGTCTCTACTAAGACAGCCTTTTTTGGGGGGGTGGGAGGGGCGCGCGTCCGGTCGTGGGGCCTGAACTCTGGGTCTGGGCGTTGTCCCTCAGCTCTTCAGCTCAAGGCTAACGCTCTACCACTTGAGCCACAGCGCCACTTCCGGCTTTTTTCTTTTTGCTTATGTGGTGCTGAGGAATGGAGCCAGAGCCTCAGGCATGCAAGCTAAGCGCTCTACCACTGAGCCACCTTCCCAGCCACCTAAGACAGCCTTTTTAATCTGCTCTAGCCCAGTAACAAAACACATATTGTTTATTGGAATCCTCAACATTTCACATTTAATATCATACTTCTTAATTATTTCCCCAAACTCCTCCATTCTTTTTTCTAAATCTTGATTTTGGCTCCTGTCTTTATTGTTCATCTTGTGTTCACCTAGCAAGCTGTCAAGGTAGTTTTGGTCCTGTTATGTGCTAAAAGTACTGCATGAAAGCATTTGAATATCTCTTAAATCTTCACTTCAATTTGCTCCTCTGTGATAAAATCTTAGAGTATCCCAGGGGTTATGTTATATAGAGGATCAATTTGTTAGGATTTATATTATTTGTAAACTGAGAGGGGAGATCATCAGGTTCGCTGGTTTGGGCATTTAAAGATCAGAGTCTGAGTGGCATAGCTAGAATTTCTATCTAATCATGATGATTGTAGTTGGGGACTTAACTCTTCTCCTGACTCATGCCTGTATAGCATCATTTATTCCATAATAGGTAATGTTACATGGGGATATTATATTGTTTTCCTTTGCTGACTTCCAATGCCTATAGAATTTGGTTTAAATCAACACATTGGTGAAAGTTAACACCAATTGAATTTGTTTAATCTATATGTAGTTCAAATGAAAGATTCTTCAAAACAAAGTATTTTATTACTTGAGTTCTGTTTATGGGTTATTTTCAGTGCTTTATTTAGACTGTCACAGTTACCCTGCACATAGCAGAACCTATCAGTGGATTACTATATGTGGGGTTGCCACAAAGGGATGCATGCTGTTCGGACCATTTTCCCATGGGAAGCTCTGCCAGCCCTTACAGTGCCCTGGTGTGTTAAGTCTCCTTTTGGAGGTGGCCTCCCCTTAGGCAGTCATTCTGAAGAGCCTTTCAAGAACCTGAAATGTTGCCATTGGAGCGTTTCCCAGAAGGAAATTGAACCACAATTTTTTGAAGTGCAGGGAATTCTCTACCAGGAGTATGTCATATGTCTAGACATATTCTGATGTGTTTTTCATTACAATAATGCAATAACATGGGCTGCACCAAATGATAGGGTAAATTCATTAAGATTGTTTTCTTGTCTATTTCTTTCACAACACTCAGAGAAAAAGACACTATGAACTACTGGTGTGTGTGGCATCTGCCTTTCCTTTCAAATATCTTTGAACTTGATTACATTTTTCCTCTTTCTTTATTTTGCTTTTCACATTTTTCTGAGTAGAGAAAAGTAAGAGTTTCTCAATTCTCCCATATTCCTCAGTTGATTAGAGAGAGGAAAAGAAACCATCCTGGGTTGACTAATAGAGAACCAGGGAATTACAAATAAATCAGCAGTTGCATAAGGGAGAGAATGAGATTTAACTAAGGAAATTGGGGCCTCTGCTGCCATGAAGAAAATAAATGAGACAATGTAGAGTCATTATAAGAAGACTGGGTGGTCTACAAGAAAGGGAGCAGATTGTGCAAACTGACATTTGAAGAATCAGCCTGAATGTTGTTGCTTGGGACCAGTTGGTGTCATAGCAAAATGTATTCTATTCATGGAACACTTGTGCTAGACAGACAAGCAAGGCTCTGAAATATTGGAGGGCTTAACCTTCTAATCTCTGAGGTGTGTTTCCTATTTAAAATAGAAAGTTCAGGGACCCTTACCCTCAGAATCTCCCTGGAATCCCAGATGTACTGTCCCTGCCTCAGCAGGGATCAGAGCACACCTGCGGATAGTGTTCATTCTTTTCTAACCACCTGCATTCACTTCATTCATTTACAGTGAGAATTGTGGTTCTAGTAACAGCCACATCCCACTACTAGCTTCATTTTATAGCCAGAAATGGATATATTTCTTGGATGGAATAGAAGGAAGCAAGGAAGGAAGGAAGAAAGGGAGGGGTGGGGAAGGTGGAGGGAAGGAGAGAAAAAAATTAAAGAAATCTCCTGGCTCATTCTCTGTTTAGATTTCTGATATCATTTTCTTAACCCATTGAACTTCCTGGCTTCTAGACTCTCTCTTGCTTTTACCTGCAGGATCTCTATGATTCTCCTCATTATGTTTAGCTTCTTGAATACGACTTTCTATTTTTATTTCTGACCACAAGTATTCATATTTTCCTAGGTAGTTGTAGATGCTGGGGAATTTGGGAATTTGAATCCTTGATTTCAAGGTTACAACTATAGGCCATGGGCCAATTCTGACCTACAATTGTTTTATTTGGCATATCTAAGCTTTATTTGCATTATGTTTTTGAGTGAAATAATTGCTATTATTTAAAAAGTTCAAAGATTAAAATCTGGATTTCTGACTTTCCAATAAAAAACTGAAAGATTAGTAACTAATACCTAGGCAGATATTTCGGCTTGTCTCTTTAATTCTCTATAATTTCCATCCTGTTGTTCTTTCATGATTACATTGTTATAATTGTTTTTTAATTCATTAAACTTCATTTTCTTTATTTCATTTTCATCGTGTAATATAGACTTTATTTTCCATTTTTAAAATTTTTGTTTTATTGTAAAGGAGATGTACAGAGGGTTTACAGTTATATAATGTAGGTAATGAGTAAATTTCTTGTCAAACTTTGTTATTTCATCCCTCATTTTCTCCACCTTCCTCTCTTTCCCCCTTCCAAGGTGTAAATTTCATTTCCAACAGAGCATCTTGTGTATCATTGTTGCATTGGTCACCCTTTGTCCTTTGTCTCACCATTTTGTTATTCACCTTCCTTTCTCCAAGCATCTTAGTTCAGTGTGCTCTATGAAAAAGTTCTATACACTGGATGATTTAATAGAAAATTTTAACCTATAATTCTTGAGACTGGAAGTTTAAGATCAGCATGCCAGCATGGTTGTATTCTGGTAAAGGCTCTTTCGAAAAGAAGACTGAACAGTCTCTGGGGTCTCTTTTTTAAGTGTAGTGATTTTCATCATGAAAATTTTTAGCTCCCAAAGGCTGTACCTCCTCATATACCTTTAGGGGTTAGTATTTCATTTTATTAATTTTGAAAGGGCCCAAGCATTTATTTCATAGCATAGAATTAATAGAGAAATAAGATTATCTTTGTGTGTGTGTGTGTGTGTGTGTGTGTGTACTGGATTTTGAACTCAGGGCCTCAACTGTCAGCTTTTTTGCTCAATGCTGGCATCCTACCACTTGAACCACACCTCAACTTCTGGCTTTTTGCTGTTTGAATAGAAATAAAAGTCTAATAGCTTTTTATGTCCAGGCTGGCTTTACATCTAGATCCTCAGATCTCAGCTTCCTGAATAGCTAGGATTACAGGCGTAACTCACCATCATCTTACAAAAATATATAATTTACCTTATGCTTTTTTGGTTTTTGTTAGTTTTGGGGCTTAAATTCAGGGCCTGGGTGATTTCCCTGAGCTTTTTTGCCAAGGCTAATACTCTACCACTTTGAGCCACAGCTCCACTCTTGGTTTTCTGGTAGTTAATTGGAGATAAGAATTTCATAGTGTTCTTTTCTTGCAGGAGCTGGCATTGAACGTTGATCCTTAGATTTCAGCCTCCTGAGTAGCTAGGATTACATGTGCAAGCCACCAATGCCTGGCTTTTAGCTTACTCTTACTCTTTTTCTTTTTTCCTTGAAAAGAATCTTGCTACCTAGCTGCTTAATCACCTTAGTAACACTTCAACTCAAAACTGCTCTTTAAACTTTGCTGAAGGGGTGCTTGCTAGTTGGCTCCTGATTTACATCTAAAATAGTCGCTTGATGGACCTCTAGTTTTCATATAACATTCATGTTCATCTGATTTGAGATTATAAGCCCAAGCAAGAGTCTAAGGATTAAACTAACCTAGGTGCCTTATGGAACATTGCTTGGGGTAGAAAAGATCGCATGTCCCAGACCAACTACTAACTACAGCAAAATTTGACCAAGAATTACAAATATCTTGCTATAGCCTTCATCCATGGAATCCTAAAATTGATTCACTATTGCAGTTAATTGTAACAATGAATACCAAAGCACCATCTTTTTTTTTAGGAGGGGGGGTGGGTGTCTGGTTGTGGGGCCTGAACTCTGGGTCTGGGCGCTGTCCCTCAGCTCTTCAGCTCAAGGCTAGCATTCTACCACTTGAGCCACAGCACCACTTCTGGCTTTTTTTTTTTGCTTATGTGGTGCTGAGGAATTGAACCCAGAGCCTCAAGCTTGCAAGCAAGCGCTCTACCACTGAGCCACCTTCCCAGCCCGAAAGCACCATCTTTCTAGATGGAATAATGCTCCTCTTACCAACAGTAGAACAGAATCCTTACACCCTAAAACTGGAAGAGGCCTCAGAAACCATATAGTCTAATCTCTTCATCTTATAGCTAAGAACATTGAAACCCATGGAAGAAAAACACCCTTATCTGGTAGATAAGGACCCAAAAAGAATACCAAGATTCTTTTGTTGTTTCATATTTTTGGAATCGATTTGAAACAAAGATTTCAGTTGAAGGTCTTGCGCTAACAGTTTTGTACATAGTTGCAAATCAGTGTTATCTTTACCATTTCAAACTCTACCAAAATAGTGAGAATTCTCCTAATAGCAGAAAAAAATATAATGGCTTAGTAATAATAAATTTGTAGAATTTTCTCACCCACTTCCTAGAATGTCTGCATAATTAGTTTGAATGTATTTGGTTGAATTTTATACATATTTTACTATGTGTAGCAAATAAATTTCCATTGATATGCCTCACTAATTTTTCAAGTTATTTTACACAATTTTGAAAGTTTTGAGTGAATAAACATACATTTATTGTGATTTGAGTCTGGGAAAGTGCTGACTATAGGAGCTCATGAACATATTCTAGATTCAACGTTACATGGATATCATCCTTGGTACATGCATAGAAACTTGCTCATATGCTAAGTAGAAAAATATGAATCATTCATTGGGCACAAGAAGGTTTGTACAATCTTTGTAGGCATTAGGGTTGTAGATGTTTAAGATTTAGATCTATGTATATGTTTGTAGGAGTATACATATACGTATCTATAAATATATGCATACATACATGAATATATACTTATATTAGTATATAATTATATATATATATTTCTTCTAAAATGGCAAATGTATTCAATTGCCGAAAGGAGCAAATGCTGATACCATAGAGCTAAAAATGTAAGAGTAAAATATTTATCATAAGAAACCTTGTACTTAAATGAAACAGCTAAACTTGTCAAACTAAAAGGCGGAAACATTATAATTCATCAGTAGAGAAAACATTAAATTGGTTTGCTTCCATTATACACGCTCATTAGAATCAGTCAATGCTATAATCCTTTTTTAATTAAGTTTTTTATTGTTAAAATACTGTACAAAGGGGTTACAGTTACATGAGGAAGGTAATAAGTACATTTGTTTTTTTTGGGGGGGGTCCGGTCATGGGGCCTGAACTCTGGACCTGGGCACTGTCCCTCAGCTCTCCAGCTCAAGACTAGCGCTCTACCACTTGAGCCACAGCACCACTTCCGGCTTTTTTCTTTTTGCTTATGTGGTGCTGAGGAATCAAACCCAAGGCCTCAGGCATGCAAGGCAAGTGCTCTACCACTGAGCCAACCTTCCAGCCCATAAATACATTTCTTATCCAACATTGTTGCCTCCTCTTTTGTTTTTCCCCTACCATCCCTTCCCTCCCACCTCTTCAGCTACCCCCCCACTCCTCCCACCTCCCTCCCCACCTAAATTGTAAAGTTCATTTTTTGATATTGCGTCTTGTACATCTCATTGTTGCAATGGGTCAATCTATATCCCTATTAAAACAATTTGTTTTTTCCCTTTCCCTCCCCAAATTATACTAACATCAAATGCAGTGAAAACAGGGGTTATACTGTGGGGGAGGGACATACAAAGTAACAAAAAAAATCACATGGTACCTCATAAAGATGACTGTATTTTATTTGCCATTGCAAATGTGTGTTGTTTTAACCAGGAGAATTTCATATGATTTTCGGATTCAATAATTTTCAACTAGAAAAATCAAAGGAAATGGTGAAAATCCTCCATTTATACTCATTTGTTTTATTATAAAAGTGATTGGCCGAAGGCAAAAGGATTAAGTAGTTGATAAGAAATTAAGGATCCCTCCCTCCCCAACGGTTACCCTGTTTTCACTGTATTTGATGTTGGTATAATTTGGGGAGGGGAAGGGAAAAAACAAAATGTTTAAATAGGGATACAAGTTGACCCATTGCAACAATGAGATTTACAAGACACTATGTTGAAAATGAACTTTACAATTTAGTTGGGGGGAGAGGCCAGTGCAGTTGTAGAGGTGGGAAGGAAGGGATGGTAGGGGGGAAAAAGGAGGAGGCAACAGTGCTTAATAATAATGTACTCATTACCTTGCTCATGTAACTGTAAACCCTCTACAGGATTTTCACAATAAAAAACTTATTAAAGAAAAAAGAAATTCAGGATCTGCGTGGAACTTTTCTTTAGGTCCCAACTGTTATTGTATCAGAAACGAAAGCAAAACAAAACTGATTCCAATGAATGGAGCTGGGATAAAGCATGTCAAGATTGTAAGATTGTAAAAATAGTTAGCGAACCATGACTAAAAAGAGGTAGGTACTGCAGACATATACACATATTTGGAAGTTCTAAATCAAAGGAGAAGAAACTGGTACTGCATTCTTTTAGATACAATGGCAAAATTTTAAAGAAAGAGATTTATATTCTCAAATAAAAATGATTAAAAGCATTGTGAAGTTTTACTTAAAATGGCCATTAGCTTTCTCTTTAAATGAAATTAAAAGAAAAAAAAAAACAAACAAACTAGCAGTCAGAATGTGTTAACTTATTTACTTCTAATAGGGAGGAGAATGAAAAGATTTTGAAGAGTTTTTAGTTTTGGTAGAGCCAGGGTTAAAATCAATACCATGTCCAGATAAAGATTTTCGGAAGTTTGTATGAGAGGAAGAAAAACCTGATGGTTTGGAAAGGTGTGATGGACATGGATGAATGCCTGCCCCTTATATGTGAAAATAAATTATCTTTCAGTGTTGATTTGGCTGCAGACTCCAAGTCTGTGTCTAGTTGGAGGTCAGTGCACAGCAGGGTAGCCAGAATGTAAGGAAGGAAACTGTGGCAAACCCATTGTATATGGACATGGTGGGAAAGGGTCTGAGTTGTTTCATACACTTGGATGATCTGTACATTATGGAAATGTGGGGGGTGGGTAATCTGTGTCTGTGTTACTTTAAAGCTGTATAGAGTTTGTGCTTGTTATTTTGTGAAATATCACTGGACTTTTAATATAATTTTTTAAAGATGTAATGAGATGGCAATTTTATCTACAGTTTACAATTGTTTACAGTTTACAATTGGATGATCATGTCTGGTGCCTTTGTGGAGATGGTTGAAAAACTGTCACCTAAGTAGTCTATAGCTTATCTCTCCAACAGCAAGGTCTCAGAGTTGGACCTCCATGTATGGCAACTTAGGTCTATCAGGAGCAATGTTTTAAGAGGCACTGGTGGATTCCTTCCAAATCACAAGAAATTCTAAGAGGTTACTTCTATTTTTGTTAATTAGCTAAACTATTAAATCCAGACTAGATTCAAGGGACAAGATTCCATGTATTAATGGAAGGAGTAGTGAAGTTCTAGCCATCTATAATCTACCATAGACAACCCAGTGTCACAAACTTTTTACATCCCTACCAACTTCAAAACATAGAATCTTCTTCCCATTATCCACCCACAAAGTCTCATTATGATGCCTACTAAAAGTCTAATACTCATTATTTAAGTCAGTTCCAGATGTAAGTGAAATTCTTTGAGTATGATTTCTCCAATGCACTATCTGTAGTACAGTTCTTTTCAAACAGAAGATTTATGAATTAGAGACAAGTTTATCTATCATTCCTTCCTCCTGTATAAATAATAGAGTTGTTGACAACATCATAAGATATCTACATTAGATACTGCCAGCCACAAAGGCATAGAACCATGAAGGTCTTTAATAATTCCATATTCCAGCTGAGCAGATATCACCAGTTCTTTTATTAGAACTCATTCTCGTTCCCTGGAAATTCAGGGATCAAATTTCATTTTTCCTTTAGGGTTATCATTTTGAGTTCTGGTTCAAGCTTACCGTGCTCACTTTTTAAAAAGAAAACATTGTTGTAAGGTTACAGGGTATCAAATTAAAAGGTTTTATTAGGCAAAAGCCAAATATACATTTTACTCCTAAAACATGACTTCTTTACCTTGAACTGTCTAAGTGATGTGGGCATTGACTTTAAAATTCTTAGAAGCCATCATCTAGTTAAAAGGGTAAACCTGAGTCTGGAGGCCTGCTTGTCTATTAGAGAGCTCTAAGAGTCACATCTGTATAATTTTGAATATGCTTTGTATTTTTTTGTTGGTAAAATATTGAGTTGATGACTATTAAGTACAGGTGATGAAACACTTCCACTGTTTGTGAAGTTTCCTGATTTTTTTTTTGTCTGAATGTCCTATGTATTGTCTTACAGCATAGTATTAAATTCACCCACTATCATTGTGTTCAGGTCTATCTGAGCTTATCTTATAGCAATTCTTTTTTTTTTCTTTTTGGGTCCGGTTGTGGGGCCTGAACTCTGGGCTTGGGTGCTGTCCCTCAGCTCTTCAGCTCAAGGCTAGCGCTCTACCACTTGAGCCACAG
>NW_012267232.1:16833522-17048215 GCF_000151885.1 Dipodomys ordii
GCTGTCCCTCAGCTCTTCAGCTCAAGGCTAGCGCTCTACCACTTGAGCCACAGCGCCACTTCTGGCTTTTTTCATTTTGCTTATGTGGTGCTGAGGAATTGAACCCAGGGCCTCAGGCATGCAAGGCAAGCGCTCTACCACTGAGCCACCTTCCCAGCCTCCTTATATCAATTCTTTTCTGAAATTGAGTGTACCAAATTTGGTGTATATGTTTATAATTGTTAAATCATATTGAATGATCTATAGAGATGATTAAACATTCTTTTTGGTTTTGAAAGTATCACAAAAGAGTTTTAGAGTCCTTTTGTTGTTGTATTAGGGATTGAATTTAGAATCCAGCTAGACAAGGCAAATACTCTAACACTTGAGTCAGAACTCTAGTCTTAGTCCTTTGGTTGTTAGTTTGTTTGCTAGATAGAATCTTGTGCTTTTTCTGGGTTGGCCTCAAACCAAGATTTTATTTTCAACTCCCAAGTAGCTAGGACTACAGACATGTTTCACCATGCCTCACCTGAAGTCAACTCTTGAAACTCTAATACTGAAACTGCTTTGCTTGTAAGGCTATGGATCTGACCTTTGCCCCAAAGCTATTTATAACTTTGAGAATTTCTTTTCTGGAAGAGAATGTATATGCAAAACAATTTTATTTTATTTTTTATTGTGAAAATACCGTACAGAGGGGTTACAATTACATGGGCAAGGTGATGAGTGCATTTCTTATCAAGCATTGTTGCTTCCTCCTTTCTTTTCCCTTCCCATCCCTTCCCATCTCCCCCACCTCCGCCCTCCCCCACCTAGCCAAAGTTGTAAAGTTCATTTTTTGACTTAAGGACTTGTACATCTCATTGTTGCAATGGGTCCATCTGTATCCCTATATAAACAATTTATTTTTTCCCTTCCCCTCCACAAATTATAACAACATCAAATACAGTGAAAGCAGGGGTGATACTGTGGGGAAGGACAATCAAAACAACAAAGAAATCATCTTATAAATACGTTAGAAACAATCACAAGAAAGAAAAAACATTTGAGTCCTTATCTTGGGGTTCATTTCGCCTAACATCAACTTATCTGACCTTTTCTGCTTGTCTCAGACATATACCAGTTATTGCAAATAAGGGAAACCATGGGAACTATGTTTCTTTGGGCCTGGCTTACTTCACTTAGTATAATTTTTTCCAAGTCTTTCCATTTCCTAATAAATGGGGCGATGTCATTCTTTCTGATGGAGGCATAGAATTCCATTGAATATATCCATTGTGTATTTATACCACATTTTCTTGATCCATTCATCTACTGAGGGGCCTCTGGGTTGGTTATATCTTAGCTATGGTAAATAATGCTGCAGTAAACATAATTGTGCTGGTAGCTTTAGTATGGTCTTGTTTGTGATCATTTGGGTAAATGCCCAAAAGTGGGATTGCTGGGTCATAGGGGAGCTCTATGTGGAGACTTTTGAGGAACCTCTATGCTACTTTCCAAAGTGGTGGAACAAGTTTATACTCTCCCCAACAATGCAGTAAGGTTCCCTTCTTGCCACATCCCCTCCGGCATCTGTTCTTATTGGAGTTCTTGATTATAGCCATTCTAACTGGGGTGAGGTGGTATCTCAATGTTGTGCAAAAAATTTTATTTAAGCCTAGAAACCCTAGATTTTATTTCCTTCAAATCAGCTTTCCAAAAATAAAAACTCTGAACAAATCCTTTCCTAATTAATTTCCCTTCTGTTTTCAACGTTACTGAAGACCACAGACTTGTCAGACTTTCCACCACTATGGTAGAATTCCTTTTTTTTTTTCTAACCTGTATAAGCATATTCCTCATTATCCTTCAAGTTCTCACCAACAGTCTTTCCAAAACCCTTTCTCCTCTCACTACATCTCCTCGAGTCTCTTCCAATTTTTCCCACAACCTAATCCCAAAGCCAATGCCACATGTTTTGGGATTTTAAAAAACTATTAATGAAATCTATTTCCTGGTAGAAAATTTGGTTCCAGTTTTCTATTTATGTACAGTGGCCTAATAACTGTGACTTATAATAAGAAAGCATTTTATTATGTGATATAGTATTGTAGGTCAAGAATTTGGAAAGAGCTCAGCTTGGTGAGTCTTTTGCTCCATTTGGTATAAATTGTGATCACTTGGTGCTATTCAGTTATAGAGGAATTGGTTTTAGAGACCCCAAATGGCTCTACCCACAAGTGTGTGATGACTTGGTGAGATTGATTAAAAGCCTAGATCTCCTGGAACTATCAGCTAGAACAATCTAATAAGGATAGATCAGGTTTCTCACAGGAAACAGTATTTCAAGAAAATAGATTTAATTCAAGAATCATATTATGACAGAGGTTTTATTTATTTATTTATTTAGACAGTCCTGGGGCTTGAACTCAGGGCCTGAGAGCTGTCTCTGAGCTTCATTGTACTCAAAGTTAATGCTCTACCACTTGAAGCACAGCCAGTTCTGTCTTTTTCTGGGTAGTTTATTGGAGATAATAATCTCATGGAATTTTCTGTCTGTCTGTCTTCCAATGGAGATCCTCAGATCTCAGCCTCTGAATCACTAGGATTACAGGCATGAGTCACCTGCACATGATGACATAGGTTTTATTTACTTTAGCTCAGTACATGAGTGCTTATCTAGCATGTACAAAGCATTGGGTTTGATCCCCTAAACTACACACTCATCCTAAATATTACTTTCACTTAATCATGCTCAACTGCTATCAAAGGATCCCATATCAAGGGAAATAGAAATAGATTTTACTTCTGAAAAGAGGAATAGCAATTTGTGTAGTTTTTGTAGTACTGGGTTTGAACTCAGATCCTTTACTTGCTAGTCTGTTTCTTTTATAATTGGGCCATCTCCTCAGACATGTTCTTCTAGGATTATTTTTAGAATACAGTCTCACTAACTAAAGAACCACAAAAAATATAGTCTCACTGCATCTCCCACCCAACATCTCCATCATGTGTACGGTTACTTTAGACTTCCTATTCTTGCTGGAATCACAAGCATGCATGCACCATCTATCCAGCTTCTTTCTGTGGAAATGGAGTCTCACAGATATTTCTGCCAGGCTGGCCTGAAACTACTCAATCTCAAATTCACATGTAACTTTGCATAAGTACACATCACTGTGCCCAACTATGGATTGAGAAAGGTGTCTGGCTGGCCAGAAACAATTGTCCCTATTATTCCTCAATCTCAGCCCCCGCAAGTAGGTAGGATTTCAGGTATGGGGCTGCAAGTGACCTGGTCTGTGGATCTTTAATCTACCACATTTTTCAATTTAAGGTGACTTTTAAAAAGTATCATTATCACTTCTTGGATTTAATTATATTAATATGCTTCAGTACATTGAATCTGTTGTAAAAACAGATTTCAATTCTGTAAGTCAGGTTATGAGTATAATGTACCTTGAACAATGTCACCTCTTCCATCATTCTCCCCGATTTTTCCTATCCTCCACGCCACCTTCAAGTGACATATTTAAATTTTACCTAATGCACATTGAATATAATGACTGCATTTACTCACTTTTCCTCTCCCCATTTGTGTTCCCTCCTCATATTATGATGCTCTCAGTATCTTTTTAAAAGTTCATATCTTTGACTGATAGTGGCCTCATCAGTTGACTTCTGTATCCTTTGACATGAACCAGATAGCATTTGATAGTTTGTAATGTCTGTCTATCTATCTATCTATCTTTCTGTACGTACATATGGATAGATGTACATTTACTTGCACATCTATACATGTAGATATATATGTACATGTATGGATATGTATCAATATATGTATATATAAATATATACATATATGTATTTATGTGCATATACATGTTTTCATAAATACATTGGGCTTTATAAAAACCTTTTTCTTAAACTGATTTTTTCTGGAAGAGCACATGAAAACTGTAGGTCCTGAGTTTTCACATGTCAATAAAATATGGTAATTTTCATATTGGGGTCAATTTAGACTTTGTACAAAATCTTTGACTTTTCTTAAATACCTTGAATATGTCATTCAATTTTTATAGACTTAAGAAACATTGCTATTGAAATCTCAAATAATTTAACTTTACTTCTTTTATAAGTCACTTCGAATTTTGCCTGGCTATGCAAATATAATATCCCGGATCCAAAAGAGACATCCAGTTAAAGGAGCTAGGAACTTACCCCAGCTGTGTGGGGTCCTCTTCCTACTACTGGGAAAGTAGGAGAATGGCCCTGAGCTCAGGGTAGAATGGGTTTTTATAAGAATAGTTTACATAGAGTTACATAGATAAGCCATGTAAGGCAGGTTTGGCACATTTTCATTGGTTATGGTTATATGACCTTTAAATTCATTTTTCTTTATGGTAAATATCATACATAATTATTTGCAATAGGCCACCCATAATGAGACCATTTGGTGGTGGTCTTCAATTGGAGGACAGTGGTGATGTCACCTGTGAGCTTAAGGCCTTGCTACTGAGGCAAGCAAACAAAGTTACAGAAGCAAAACATAGCCTTGAGTCACAAGAGCATAGACAAAACATAATCTTGACTTGGTCAGCATGACGATACTATCAATGCTATTGATACTATTATAGAAATGGTTTTTATTATACATTTCTGACTAATGCACCAACTCAGTGTAGCTGGTGATAAGCCTCAAGGTTGTCAGTAGCCTTCTGCAAAGCTGCCAGCTTGGTAAACTTGAGTGGTTAGAGATGCTCTTTTGCTTTGTAGCTTTGTGGAAAAGGGGCTAAGGCTGACAGCCAGCCATTTGACCTGTAGTCTCTCTTCACAGAGGGGCTCTGTCTTTGATATTTGGCCCTATTTTTAATAATCAATAATTTTGTTCTGTTTTCTGATTTCATATTTTTGTTCTCATGGATATCCTTTTCCCAGGGAAAGAGAGGGAGTTCAGGGGAGAGAGTACATTTCCAACAGCAGGAGGGACTGAGGTCAGACAATAGGAGGAACCGTTCTGCCAGTGAATAGCAACTCAGATATTACACATATATCAGCATAATTATGCCTTAATGATGTTGTATAAGTCATAGAGTGATATCTTTTTACATTATGTAAAGGTCAAATAGCCTCAGCAAAATTATGTTCATGTTGAGAAATCTTTTGTTAAATGTTTATTAATGGTTTTATTGATTGGTTTTAGAAATTTGAATAATAAATAGCCTCAGTTTAATACTTAATTTAAAACTACACTAAAATTTTTGTTTGATGGAACTGGGGTTGAACTAAGCACCTTTTCTCACAGGCAGATTCTCTACTTCTTGAGCCATTGCCATTTGCATCACTAATTTTTTTTTTTTTTTTTGGTCTGGTTGTGGGGCCTGAACTCTGGGCCTGGGCGCTGTCCCTCAGCTCTTCAGCTCAAGGCTAGCGCTCTACCACTTGAGCCACAGCGCACTTCCGGCTTTTTTCTTTTTGCTTATGTGGTGCTGAGGAATCGAACCCAGGGCCTCAAGCATGCAAGGCAAGCGCTCTACCACTGAGCCACCTTCCCAGCCCCTAGATCACATTTTTTTTTTAGTTTGTCATTTTAGTTCTTTAATAGAGCTGTACTTCAATGCTGTGAATTCAGCTCTTATTATATAAGGGAAATTTTAAAAATCATATATAATCATATAACTTGTGTTCTGATTGTTCTGACCACAATTCTGAGTTTAATTTGAATAATGTTTTTAAACCTAATGTGGTTGATACAAAGCAGCTCTCCAAATTGTACCTCATTTCCCAGAGTATACTGGGATCATTCACTCTTCACACCTCCCAAGCCTGTTCTATGTGCTGATTGACTGACTTCTGGACTTCTCCATGGTCTTGCTGACCTTCTCACTCCCAGTTGAGTTCAAATAGTTGTAGACCCTGAAGCAAGATCAGGCAGGTGGATGGAGAATGAGTGTGTACCCAGCTTCCCATCTGGTCACAATGACTTGATTTTGACCAGAGCTTATACCAGGCAACCTTTCTCTACAACTGTTCCCACAGGAGTCTGGTCCCCTCTTACTCTCTCATTTCAGAGTACTGAAATATAGATTTTCCTACGTTAACAGTGACGTTAATTACTGATAAACCCATTATAAGTTGGAAATACCAATAATTGAAAATGAAAATTCATTTATTATGCGTAACTTACCAAGCCTCATTACTTAGTATAAACTGTCTAAAAATGTGTTCAGAACACTTACATTAGCCTATAGATTGTAAAAACATTTAATATAAAGAGTATTTTATAAGGAAGTCTTGAATATTTCCTGTCTCCTAAAGTCACTGTCAGCTGGTTACACTGAAGACTTAGTTTTTTTCTCCTGGTGATCTTGTGACAGGCCGGAGCTCTCTGTCTCCATGTTAAAGAGTGCCCTCATGGGCAAAGCACTGTATTCCATAGAGTTTAGCTGAGAAAAGATCAATATCCAAGACTTAAAGTATGTTTGGTTTTTTTTAACCACGTATGTATCGTTGCTACACAATTGTAAAGTTTTAAAAGTGCATGTAGTTGAACCAATGGAAGTCATACTTCATCCATTTTTGATTTGCTTAAATGCTGCCCATGTTTGTAAGTAATTCTTTTCTAAAATATTATTCTCTTAAGTTCAATGAACTGCTTTTTCTCAATGAACTTCAGGTCACCATAGCCCGGGAGTTCAGTCTTGGTAATTAGGCTTTTCTTTTTTCTTTTGTCAGTCCTGGGACTTGAACTCAGGGCCTGGACAAGATCCCTGAGCTTATAAGACTTTTTCTCAAGACTATCATTATACCACTTGAGTCACAGCACCACTTCCAGCTTTTTCTGTGTATGTGGTACTGAGGAATGGAACCCAAGACTTCATGCATGCTAGACAAGCACTCTACCTCTAAGCCACATTCCCAGCCCTAGCCTCTTCTTAAAAGAAAGCTTTGACCACCATTTTTTTCTTTTTCTTTTTTAACTCTTCTTACTACAACATAACTCATTAGACTCAAAATACATCTAATTGTGTTATATACAAACATTCAATGATATGAATGGCTGTATACTGTATAACAAAATCTTGATCAATGACAGGCTGCATATATACCAGTGACTCTATATAAAATTCTTAGTGATGCTGTACACGATATGATGTTCTTCATAAAGACAGAGTCACCTAATTCTGCACTTCTGAGATAGTATCTCCATTGTGAAGCAATATATATTGTTTCCTACACAGTATGTGGACATAATTTCTGAAAAACTTAGAGTACCTTTTATATATTACAGATCACTCTAAAAACATCTTCATAAAACTCTAGAAACTGACATTACTTTTATTACTTCATATGACAGCCAATCTATGGTGCCCTCACAGCTGTAAGATTACTTGTATTAGTGCACTGTTCTTTGTTGTTTTGGATGGTACTGGGTTTGAATTCAGGAACTCATACTTACTAAGCAAGTGTTATAACCCTTGAACCTGTTTTTGTTTTTAATTATTTTTTGGATAGGGTCTTTCATTTTTAACCAGGGAAAGTCTTGGACTAAGATCCTTTGACCTCTGCCTCCCACCTACCTTGGATTTCAGGTGTGTTATCTCCACACTTTATTTGTGGGGATGGATGTCTCACTAAATTTTTATTTGAGCAGACTTTGAGTTATGATTATTCAGATCTTCCCCTGTACCACCATGCTGGGTTACTTCAGTGTTTTATGAAAACTTTATGAAAGAAATATTATAGCTGCACATATATGCATCACAGCCTATAACTGCTGGCTGGCCATTAGCCACATCCAAATCCAATCGATCTATGCCTTAAATACATTAAATACACTAGATTTTCATGACTTTGAACAAACGATCTAAAATGTCTCAATAATGTTTATAGATTACTTGTTGGAATCTTATTTTTTTTGATACATTATGTCAAATAACATGCATTTTAAAAGTTGAATTCACCTCTTTCGGTTTTATTTTTATTTAAGGTGGGTAGTAGAAAGTTAGAAGTGACAAAACCCCAGCTACTTAAGAAGTAGAGATAGGAGGATTTTGGTTTGGGGCCAGTGCTGGCAAAAGTTAACAAAACTCTAATCTTGAAAGCAAGCCAGGTATGATGGTGTACACCCGTGGGCCCATCTATTTGGGAGGTGTGAGCAAGAGGGCCATAGTCCAAAGCTGGCCTGGTGAAAGCAGGAGACAGCTATTTGATAAAACAAGCTAAAAAGAGCAAAAGGTCTGGGGTGTGGCTAGAGAATAGAATGCAAGACACCAGTACTGCCCAGAAAAAAAAATACAAATACAAATTATACATAATGGGCTCACATTTGTGGCTTTTATTTTATCTCAATTTTAAAACAGTCTGAAGTTTGTGTCTTTTAATTATGCCTAACATCCTAGCTATTCAAGAATCTGAGATCAGAAGATCACAGTTTAAAGCCAGTCTGAGCAGACACTCAGAGAGACTCTATATAACCAGCCAAAAGCTGAAAGTGAAGGTGTAGGTCAAATGGTAGAGCTCAATCCTTGAGTAAAAGGAAAGAAAATTGAGAATTCAAGGCCTAAGGGTCAAGCCCCAGTACTACCATGCGTACACCCACCCACCCCCCAACACACATTCATACATGTCATACTGACTTGATTTATTTAGTTAGTATATATTGAAACATTGGAATTTGCAGAATGTTTGACAGGTTATGTTAGTAATTCTTAACTCATTTTTTCATAATCTTCTGTAGAAGATCATGATTTTAACTAAGCATCACTATCCCATAATACTGTGAAATTTGGGAAATTATGTAACTACTTAATCACAATAAAAATTTTGAAAATAATAAATAAATAAATTGCTCTCACTATTGGTTTGATGGGCTAAAACTAGGACTGCCACCAAGTTTCAAGTCTGAAAAGTTTGAATGTTCACTATTTGTTAGCTTCCTTGATCTGTTTAAGAACTGACACAGACATGCTTACCATGTTTTATAGATGAGGAAATGAAGAATCAAAACTGGGGCTGGGAATGTGGCTTTGTGGTAGAGTGCTTGCCTAGCATCCATAAAGCCCTGGGTTTGGTTCTCAGTACCACATAAACAGAAAAAGCTGGAAGTGGTGCTGTGGCTCAAGTGGTAGAGTGCTAGCCTTGAGCAAAAAGAAGCTCAGGGACAGTTCAAGCCCCAGAACTGGCAGAAAAAGAAAGAAAGAAAGGAAGAAAGAAAGAAAGAAAGAAAGAAAGAAAGAAAGAAGGAAGGAAAGAAAGAAAGAAAGGAAGGAAGGAAGGAAGGAAGGAAGGAAGGAAGGAAGGAAGGAAGGAAGGAAAGAAGGAAGGGAGGGAGACGGAAGGAAGGAAAGAGAGAGAGAAAAAAGGGAGGGAGGAAGAGAGAAAGAAAGAAGGAGAGAAAGGAGAGAAAAGGAAAGAAGGAAAGACAGAAAAAGAAAGAAAAGGAGAAAGAAAAGAAAGGGAGAAAAAGAAAGAAAAGAAAAAGAAAGAAAGGAAGGAAAGAAGGAAGGAAGGAAGGAAGGAAAGGTCAAATCTGTTTATTCTTTTACATAAGAATAAAGTTTTAGAGCTTCTGAAAAGATTTATAACAGAAGTGCCTCCCAGTTGTTGGGAGTCATAGGTCTAGGACATGGTCACAGGGAAACTGTACTTTTTAGTGTGATGAGTAATTTAGATCTAGTTCAGAATTAAGGACAAAAACTTCTTTTCTTACTGTAAAACCAATAAGAAATCAGGAATTTAGTACTGCCTCTTCTCTTCCTTAAATTTGATCTTTCCTGCCTACTAGCTGATTGAGACACATCACCCAGTTCATGATGATCATGGTTTCCCACCTATGTGTTATTAGAATGCACTGACTAGGATACAAAAAAATGTCATGGTCACTGGGAAAACAATATTTGTATGGTCTGCCTTAATCTTGCAAAATGTAAATATGTTAGTGTTCCACTTTCTCTGGAAACAGCATGTTTCCTGAAGATTCTCTATAGCTTTCTATTAGTGTATTGAGGAAGAAAAATGAAAGTTGTGATCATTTTTTTAAGAGCCTGGATATGTGCCCAAAAATTGTAAGCAATAGAAGAACTTTATGAATGAACATGGAAAGAGTTTTTAATGAATACTTTCTGTCTAAAATATAAAAATATAGACTATTCTTTGGTTATGTTGGTGGGCTCTACATTTCTTTTTAAATTCTTTTTTTTCACTAAAATAAGATAATTAAAAACAATTGATTATATAGATTCCTTTAAGGAATGATATAAATCCAACACCCACAGTTCTGTGCTATTAATTCCTATTATTTTCACTGACCCAGCCTGGAAAAAAAATAGGATTTAAAAAATCTGGCATAGAGTAGATGATTCACTGAGAACCTCATCTACTTTGCATGAAATTCAAGAAAGCTTTATTTTCTGTCACCACATATGAATACCAATAACACACTTTTGTTTTCTAAGCACAAACCAAATCAAAAGCACTAAGTCTGCATTTCAGTTTTTAATCAATCTGAACTTCTTTACTGCCCCATTTCAAAACTCTGCTGGGACTGATTTAATAGTTCTTGTTATGTTGCATATTTTCTGTTTCTGGAATGATCATGCTTTTTGATAAATAATTACTCAGCCTTTACTCCCTTATTTTGCATTACCATCTGGGTTTGCTGAGATCCAGAGCCTCTCATATTTGCCTCTTAGCAAAGTTCCAGCAGTGGATCATGGTCTGTTTTTGCTACACTGCCACTTTCAGTCATGTTTTTCTTATTGCTCCCATACTTCCAACTTTATTCTTGTTTCACAGCAGTTGATTTGTCTTGGTTGTTCATGTGTTAGTGCACAAAATGTACACTTTAAGACATATCTTCATTGCCCTGGAAAAAATATTTTATATGTGTATTTCAAGGTTCTGCACCTGACACCCAGGCCTCATTTCCTCTAACCTGTGTTATACTCACTTAAGTCTCGTGTGAATTGATTTCCTGATAGATTTGGGGTGAATGCAAGCCTTGTATTTCCTTAGCCTCAATGTGTCTCCAAATCCTTTAACACTGTGACTTTTAAAGGTTTCTGAAATCTTGGAAGAAGATACTAGTTAAATTATTTCATAGTTCTTGTGTGAGAGATTTCTTTGTGATTAGAGCAGCTCAGTAGTTGCTTGAGGCCTTTCAACCATAATGTCTTAAAACAAACTACAATAAAGCCAGTGGTCTGGATACCATTGTCTTGTTTGGTTCCTATTTAAGACAGATCCAGAGGATCTTTAAGGATCAACACCTGGAGTCTTTATTCAAGGCAAAAACAATTCAGCATTTCCAGCTGCAATAAACAATCCACTGTATTTTCAATTTTTTTCTTGTTTCTACTAGGATCTAAAAATCTCCTCCTCTGTACAATTAAAGGCACAGCACAATCACCAGTGCATAAATCTTCCATACATCAATCTACTGTCTACACCAAGGAAGCTTAATAGAGAATTCTTTACAGCAGGTTTTACTTTTCAAACTGTCATCAGTACATTTTGTTACTGAGTGTCAGTAACAAATAAGTTTAGGATTTGAATAGTAGTACTATTTAAATGATTATAGGAGTGATATTTGTAAAAAATTTTCGAATCCTGTTTTTCTTCTAATATACCTATTGAGAGATAGTTCAACTTAGTGTCTTTTTTTACTGCCATTTTGAAGATATTTAATTTTCTACTGCCCAGTTACCTGCATCATGTCCTTCTTTGCAGGTGAGCAGAATATAAGGCCATTATATGTCAGTCTGTGATTGAGAGAGGAAATATAGGTAATCTGATTTGACAGACAATTAAGAGATTGTACATGCTCTAGCTTTCCCATCTTTTCTAGTAGAACTAGATCAGGGAAAACTTGAGGGCAGATATGGGTAGATGGCATTGCAATGAGGTAGACGGTCAGAACTCTGGAATCAAAGTTGGAATTCTAGATCTGTGTTTCACTAGATGTGTGACTTGGGGTGTTAGTCAATTCCTTTATGATCTTACTGACTCATCTGCTAAATAGGAACCATACTATATTTCACTAATAGGATATTTGTGATGATTACACATATTATTTATGTAAAGCATTTAGAACAAGTCTTAGAAGAGAATACAGAAAATCTGGTTTTCTGGTGGTTAACTGGAAATGAGAGTCTCATGGACTTTCCTGCCTGGTCTGGCTTTGAACCGTGATCCTCAGATCTCAGCCTCCTGAGTAGCTACTGTTACAGCCGTGAGCCCCTGGCCCCCGGCATAACTCCTGTTCCTATGTGTCAAAACTAGAAACATTGGTAATAAACTGTCATTATGGATGGGTATGGTGACACATTCTTTTTTTCTCTTAATATATACTTTTTATTGTAAAGATGCTGTATAGAGGGGTTACAGTTACATGAGGAAGGTAACGAGTACATTTCCTATCAAGCATTGTCACACCCTCCTTTATTTTTTACTTACCATCCCTTTCTTCCCCACCTCCCCAACTCTTCACTCTCCTCTCACTTTCCCTCCCCTCTCCCCGCAAAGTTGTGAAGTTTGTTTTCAACATACTGTGCATCTCATTGTTACAATGGGTCATCCTTATCCTTATTCCAGCATTTTGTTATTTCCCTTCCCCTCCCCAAATTAGAAAAATGTATATACAAGATGCAGGACACCGGAATCAATTACAGTGACAACAGGGGTTGTACCATAGGGGAAGAATGTACAAAGAAAAAAAAATCACATAGTACATGAAAAAGAACAGCAACAAAGATAAAACCTCTGTGTCCCTATCTTGGGGTTCACTTCACTTAGCATCAGGTTATATGGTCATATGTACATAGCTTTTTTTTTCCTTTTTTTATTGTGAAAATACTGTACAGAAGGGTTACAATTACATGGCGTGATAATGAGTACATTTCTTATCAAGCATTATTGCCTCCTCCTTTGTTTCCCCTTCCGATCCCTTCCCATCCTGTCCCCCCCCACCCAATCCCCCTCCCCACACCGGAGTTGTAAAGTTTGTTTTTTCCATAATGACTTGTACATCTCATTGTTGCAATGGGTCCACCTGTATTGGTGACACATTCTTGAAGTCTCAACTACTCAGGAGGCCGAGATGAGAATATTACTTGAGCCCAGGCATTTATGTCCATGTAGGGAACATAGTAAGACCTGGTCCCCAAAAATTGATTGTGTCAGCTAAACATGGTTGTGAACTCCTATAATCCCAGACAAGCAGGAAGTGGAGATATTGGAATCATAGTTGGAGGCCAGCAGGGCAAAAAATTAGTAAGATCCTATCAATAAAACAAGCTGGTGATTTTTACCAAATACTCACGAGGAAGAGGTTGGAGGAATATTTTCAGTTGGAGTCCTGGGAAAAAGCATGAGATACTCTCTGAAAAACTTACTTAAGTAAGATGATGTGGCTCAAGTGGTAGAGTACTTGCTTAGCCAACAAGAGTCTCAGATTTCACATCTCAATATCTCCCCCAAAATTAAAACAAAATACAAATATGAATTTCTTAGCATAGTTTCAAGTAGTAAGAGACAACATGATCCCTGTATTCACTCTGTTGTCCAGAGGGGAAAGATCATTTCTCAGATACACTAGACTGGGGAAATTTTGACTCTTCAGAATTCTCAGAGTCAGTAGATTACAGGATCAGATAGAGACTATGGTTTCCTAATTCCTTGTCAGGTGATGGACGGGGATCAGGATGAATGATGCTAAACAATGCCTTTGCTGTTCAAAGCTACCTTCCAGGTCCAAATGGAGATTCCCAAACAAACAAACATGAGTTCTTTGTTTTTGTTACCCTGGGGTAGAAACTGCTTGAGCTCATTACTTGTAGTCTGAGACTTGAATGTCTGGGGCCTTGTTGAAATTGAGTTACTGTCATGACTTTGTGGTTCTCCATGAAACCCATTCTTCACATTCAATTCTGAAGTATTAGTGAAGAGTTGTTTCCCCCCAGCAGTATGTCTTTATATTCAACTATATGTGCATAGACTCTCTTAAACAATGGGTAATAATGGATTTTAAATAAGATTATTAAAGAAACATTATAGGAACCCTCATTTCTATAATAATGATTCCTAGAAATATCTTCAGAACTGTAGCCATCCAAAACACTCCTGTATTACAATATACCCTTTTTATTTTCACTAGAAATCCTCAGTGTAGAGAATCAACCAGCATTTCTTCTCTAGATAACTGCATACTCAGAAATGCTGGTATAATTTAGAACTATATAACTTTATATTTGAAAGGAGTATTTGGGATCTCACAGAGAAGTAGTTTTTAAAAGCAGTGCATAGCACCTCTTAGCACATTTGAAAGAATATATTGTTGGGCAAAGGGATTATGAACAAGAAAGTCTCTCTTTTTCATCTCCCCATGATGGGAAACTTTAAAAAATATTTTATATGTATTGATTATCTCTGCAATATTTTTTTTGATTAAAGAAAATGTTTTTCTGAAATTCTTCAAGTATTCACTTGACAAACAGTAGTGGGGAGAATTTTTCTCATTTCACCCAGGAGGAAATGAATGATGATTTAAATACCTTAGTCCTTAGATTTTGGGGTTTTGTCATAAATTTAAAAAGTTGGAGTTCATATTTTAAGTCAAGTCAGGTTAGAAAGAACATTCTTCCTTACATAGCTTCAAATATTAATTTTCCTTTTTAAAAAATAAGCCTGAAGTCTTGTTTTTTGTTTTCAACACATCATAACAGTTTTTTACTACAAGAAAGTTCAAAACAGTATATCAAAATTCAACTTTTAAATCAATTAATATTAATTACTTTATATGGGGCCAGAATTTTTTATAAATATTGAGGCAGAAATTCCAGTAGTATATCTAAAATTGACATGATTTCTAAAATTATGCATATTAATATTTGCAGTGAGCAGTTAAAGGCAAGGTTAACCAAGACAGTCAGAAAGCATTTAAGATAGTTGTACATCTATACTAGGTAAAACAAATGTGCATGCAAAGGTCCACTGGTGACAATGAGGAAGGTATACAGAGGGCTGAAGGTAGCTTTTCAAAGTTGAATCAGATTACTATGTGGGGAGGAGTGGAAAGAGGTAATATTCATTCTGTTTTATACCATAAAGGACTTAGGTTTTATCCTGGAGATAGCTCAAGGAATGATTTTCAGTTTTAAAAGATCACTTACTTTGACATGGGACTGGAGTGTTAGCTGTGTATTTGTGTAGGAAAAGAGAAACCATAGTAAATCAGGTGACCAGTGGAAAGGGTGAGGTCTAGAAGTGGATATAATAAGCCAAAGTAAGAAGGCAGAAACAAATGTGGCACCTATACTCAATGGAATTTTACACAGCCATTAAAAAGAGTAGTATGTCATTTGCAAGGAAATGGATGAAACTAGAACAAATCATGTTATGTGAGGCAAGCCAAGCTCAGAGACACAAATGGCACAAGTTTTCTCTCATATGCAGAAGCTAGATCTAAAATATACTTGAACATAATAAATTATACAAGACCCTAGGCATTCAATACTGTGAGACCAAAGGAGGTTTCTTAAAGGAACACAAGGTGCAAGGCCTATGTGCATCTGATCATATAAGATGGTATTTATCAAAATGAACTCCAGGAAATGGAAACAAGAAATGTTTTTCATTGTTGCTGTTTTTTTTTCTTTTGTCTTATTTCTTCATTTATCTATCTTTGGGAGGATATGGGAGCGAGGAGCATAGAAATGGAAGAAACAAATGCAGCAATGGTACACATTAGATACTGTTGTGTTGAAAATGAACTATACAACTTGTGGGTGGGGATAGGAGGGAAAAACTGGGAGAGAGCAAGGGAGGGGTAACATTATCTAAATGTACTCTTTAACTGACTCATGTAACTGTAACCACTCTGTAAGTCACCGTTGCAATAACAATAAATTTAATAAAGGAAGGTAGAAACTAAAACTTAAATTGTGTTTATGGCTAAAGTGAAGAGGAATGAGATTACTCCCAGGTTCCTGGTTTTACAACTAGTGGCTAGTTTATTAGTTTCTTGAATAATAAATTATAATTAGAATAATAAATTGGTGTTCAGAGAAGATGGAGTAAGGTTGCTAGTTTCAGATGTATCAAATCTTCATTTTCATGGTTTAAACAAATGGAAATAAATCATGAAAAGTTTAATATACTTTGAAAATACAACTAGATAGTACAGAGAGGGGAGGCTCTGACACATTAGTAGACAATACATTATACAGAGACATAATGAGAGGCTCAGTAGCATGTTTCTATTGTTATAAAACTTTCACACATGCTTTGATTTATGCATGGATATATGAACTATACTTGTGTAAAGACTGTGATTTACTCTTTCAGAAATTTATTTTAAAATTTTCACAGAAAAGATTAATATGTTAATAAATTTCATAAAGAATGCCTTTAATTAGTAACCTCTCAACTTTTCTTTATAAGTGCTTTGTATGTAGATTTTTAAAAATAAATCAACTAGATATCTCAGAAGTATTTCTATAGACTCAAAAAATATCCCTGGACCTTAAACTTACATACATTTTTTTTTGTATTTAATCGTTTAAATAGGGATACAGGTGGACCCATTGCAACAATGAAATGTACAAGTCATTATGTCGAAAAACGAACTTTACAACTTTGGCATGGGGTGGGGGGGGGTGATGGGAAGGGATGGGAAGGAGAAACAAAGGAGGAGGCAACAATACTTGATAAGAAATGTACTCATTATCTTGCCCATGTAATTGTAACTCCTCTGTACAATTAAAAAAAAAGAAAAAGAAACTTCAGAAAATTGATGAATCTAAGACTTTTTTTGCAAATTGTTAGACAATTTTTGGTAAGCTAAGTTTATTGTTATTATTTCATTTAAGCTTCTTCACTTTAAGGAAATTGGAGGGTATTTTAGAAACAACAGTATGATATCAAATAAGAGAATTTCCTCCTTAACATAACTTAATATTTTTGCTGTTATGAAATCAAAATAGTTTCCTATGTCCCAAACTCAGCTTGCAGATAGTCATGTAGCAGTGAAAGTAAAACAACAACAAAAAAACACACAAAATAACAACAAAAAAACCACATTCTACACTATGTTTGTTCATCAGCTTTAAAAACTTATCAACAAGCTGAGAGTATCAAATTCACGTGTCTGTTTTTCTATGGCAAGTAAAGGTTACTCTTTAATGTTCTATGGGAGAAAGGTTGTGGTGGGAAGAAGCTATATGAAAAGGAGTTGCTTAATCTTAGCTTCTCCACTTACTCAGTGAAAAAAATAAGGATTGATTCACTGATGTTTCCCTTACCTCCTTACAGTCACTTACTTAAGGTTAATCTAATTTAAAAATGAAATAATATTTACAATATTTCACTTTAACTTGAAGGCTTTTTAGTTTTGTGGGGGTACTGCTAAGAGAAAAGGGATTCCTAATTTTTTTTTCACATCAGACGGGTAATGTACCCCGTCATAACAAGGTTTAGAGAGAGGCACAGGTCACACAAGCACGTGAGAGCCCAATCATCACACGTATGAACCAGAAAAGGATCAGGGGTTCCTAATTGTTTAAGGAAAAATGCATGTAATTTGTCCCTGTCTAATTCTACATGATGTGCAAGAATAACAAAATGGATGCTTACTGTGCTGTCTTACATGTTGATTTAGCCATATATTTAAGGACACTACTAGATTTCATGGCCATGGATTCTGGCAAAGTTAACATATTGTTAGATCAGAAACAGGGAGCACTTTTTCCTTTTTACATATTTACTTCAGCAATTGCTGTTGTAACTAGCGAGTGTTGCACCTACTGAACAGATATAAATCAAATCAGTTTGCCATTGATAAATTGTGGCCTTTTCCAATTCATTGTAGCATTGAAATAATCCACAATGATGAACCCAGATTCACCATATTCTCAATTGAGAAATGCAACTTAGTTTTGAACCCCTTTTGCATTGGACGTGCTGTGTTATTGAAAGTAAACCATCAAAACTTGGAAAAAATTATATTAAGTGAAGTAAGCCAGGCCCAAAGAAATAGGTCCCATGGTTTCCCTTATATGCAATATCTAGTATATGTATGAGTCAAGCGGAAAAGGTCAGATAATGTGATGTCAGGAAAATGAACCCTTAGATATGTATCTTAATTTTTTTTCTTTCTTGCATGTGTTTCTAACGCATTTATAAGATTATCTCTTTGTTGCTTTGTATGTCCCTCCCCCACAGTATAACCCCTGCTTTCACTATATTTGATGTCAGTATAACTTGTGGAGGAGATGGGGAAAAAGCAGTTGTTTAAGGATACAGGTGGACCTGTTGCAACAATGAGAAGTACAAGTTGTCATGTCTAAAACGAGCTTTACAACGTCGGTGAGGGTGGGGGGTGGGGGGTAAGGGGGGGAAGGAGAAGGATTGGGATTGGGGGGAGGGGGGAGGCCGGGAAGGGATGTGAAGGGTAAACAAAGGAGGAGGATGCAATGCTTGGTAAGAAATGTAAGCATTATCCTGCCCATGCAATTGTAACCCCTCTGTACAGTATGTTCACAAATAAAATTAAATTAAATTAAAAAAAAAGAAAGTAAACCATCACTCCTCATCTTTCTTCAACAGTTTTTAAAAGGCAAAAATAAATATGTAAGGTATGTAAGCTATTTTTTTCTCCTAGAAGAACAGTATTTCTAATAACTGCATTTAAGCATTTTGCTCTATTTCTTTGTCTGTCTTTTCTTGCAAATTTGTAACTATGAGGAAATGTCTGATTCTTTATCCCTAGTCCCGTAGTCTAAATTCATATTACACCCAGCTGATTCTTTTTACTTCTCTGTTTATGGCCATACAACTCTGAAACACAAATTTTAGAAAGTATTGCTTTTTCACCTTACTTTTACTTTCTAATCAGTTTTCTCTTTACCTAATTGCCCAAGTTTTAACTATTGACATCAGCTAGAGCTCCTAGGTCTCACCCACACATTTAGTCCCTCCAAGTACTTTTTCTTCTATCCAAGATATTCATCTTTCAAACCTAAGCCTCTATGTCCTCTCATCTGGGCTTCTTTGATAGCATCTTTGTCGATCTTCCTCTGTCTAATTTTCTTTTTTTTTTTTAATGAGTTACATGAGCAAGGTAATGAGTACATTTCTCATCAAACATTGTTGTCTCCTCCTTCCCTCCCCCCAGCCTAAATTGTAAAGTTCATTTTTCAACATGATTTTCTTCATCTTCATTCTACACAGTACTTGTTTTCATTCCATGGCACTGTCACGTAGCTCTTCAGCTTAAGGCAAGTGCTCTACCCCTTGAGCCACAGTGCCATTTCCGGTTTTCTGGTGGGCTATGGGAGATAAGAGTCTCAAAGACTTTCCTGCCTGGGCTGGCTTTGAACCGATATCTTCAGATCTCAGCCTCCTGGGTAGCTAGGATTACAGGTGTGAGCCACCACCCCTGGCATAATTTGAATTCTTGCCTAGCATAAACAGTCCTTCTCACTAACTTCATCTGCTCCTTACCATGCCATTCATTAAGAGCCACTTACAGCTTTTTCACCTCTTTATCAATCAAAACATGGCTCAATAATTAATTCCTCCAAAAGGGCTTCCTAAACCTCAAGCCTAATTTATATGGTCTTTGTAGAAGTTTCAAAAGCCCTATATTTACCCTCCTTATAACATAAACTTTATCATAATTGTAAGTGCATATGTCTCTGTATTAGACTCCAGATAATATCCTTGAAAGCTAGCCTTCAGTGACTGTATTTTCCAGTGTCCTGTCAAATGCACAGTACTTTTCACATGCAAAATATTCATTAAATACCTCTGAAAAAACAGGCATCTCCAGAGAGTGGAACCTACTCAGTAATAAAAGTAAATATTAATGGTACATACAAAAATATGGATAAATCTTAAGATAAATATACTGAGAGGAAGAAGTCAGTTCTGGTAATATTAAATTTAAGAACATAAAAATCAACTTATAGGGATAAAAAGCAGATAAGTAGTTGCCTGAGCAGGAGGGATAGCAAAGGGAGATGAAGACACTTGTCAGGGATGATGGATATATATAATGATGTGTTGAATTGTATTAGTGGTTTCATGAGTGTATACAAATTTTAATGTATATATCTAAATGTATAATGTTTATTGTGGATCAATTGTACCTCATTTACAAATAATATGAAATAGAATAGCAGCTATGGCAATGAATACCTTTAATTATTTTTTAAGACATGCTGTTAGTGGTTCCAACAAAAAGGCAGGATCCTATCTACTAATAACTAGGTCTTTTTGATAATACCATCTCACAATGTGCTTTGGTTAATGATCCCTATCAATCTCCTTACTCACTTGAGTTATACTTAGTAGCTGTTCCTTATTCTTAAGGTAGTGGTGTCAGGTTAATTTGTTTAAAGTATTAGAAATAACTAAAATAGTCATATGGTTATAAATTTTGGAAGCGTATACATTTTTCCATGGCTGAGTACAACGGACTATGTGAATACAAGTGATGTTAAGAGAATTTTGCTTATTTTTGTTTATTTATTTTGCTGAGGAATTGAACCCAGGGCCTTATGCATGCTAGCCAAGCACTCTACCATTAAGCCACATTCTCAGCCACAAGAGAACTTTAAAAATGATTACTCTATAGTGTGTAAAGCTGGACAGTATGATTTGGGGGCCTACTCCCTACTACACAACACTGTCCCCACTTCCTGAATGATCCCTAGATTCCTAAGGAAATAGAGACTTTAGTCCATAATAGGAAGTGGGCATTACAATGGAAAATTGTTAAAAGAATGTATATATTTGAGATAATTAATTTCAGTGAAAGTATAAATGCTATCACTTTTTGTTATTTTATTGGAGGAGTTAGAAATTCAGAAAGCACATGGTAGCTGAGTTAGTGAAAAGGAAAAAGACTCTCCCAAATTCTAAGGGGGGGAGTCCAGAGATAAATGGTTAAAGTTTTGAGGTATTACAGTCTTGCTGACCCTATATTTTTCATTTTTTAAAATTGACAAATGTCAGAGACTATACCTTAAATCACATCAGAAGTCCTGAGTCTGGTGGATATGGCTTAAAGGCTTTGGTGAAAATCAAGGACAGTATGTGACTAAATGTGTGGGTGAGACCTATTCTTAGCTATCCTAGACTAACTAAATGTGTGAGTAAGACCTATTTTTAGGTATCCTAGATCAAAGAGCATATACCTATTTCAAATATCAGACAGCCATTTTTTATTCTTTTTCTTCCTCCTCCTCTTCCTCCTCCTCCTCCTGCTCCTCTTCCTCCTCCTCCTTCTCTTCCTCCTCTCTCCTTCTTCTCCTTCTTCTCCTTCCTCTTCTTCCTCTTCTTCATCTTCTCCTCCTCCTCTTCCTTCTTCTTCTTCTTCTTCCCCCTCCTGCCCCCTCCCCTTCTCCTTTCCCTCCTCCTGTTTCCCTCCTCCCTTCTTTCCCCTCTCTCCTCCTCCCCCTTCTACCCCCCTCCTCCTCCTCCCACTTGAACTCTGGGCCTGGGCTCTGTCTCTCAACTCTTTAGCTCAAGGCAAGCCCTCTACCACTTGAGCCACAATGCCACTTCCAGTTTATTGGAGATAACAGTTTCACGGACTTTCCTGCTGGGAGTGACTTCGAACCACAGCTCTCAGATCTCAGGCTCCTCAGTAGTTAGGATTACAAGTGTGAGCCACTGGTGCCCAGCTTATTTCTTCATTTTTTATTTACATAAACTGGAAACATTAAAAAAGTTCTTGTGAATATGATCCTTTCATACTCAAAAGAAAGCTTTAAGTTTAAATTAGGACAAAAGCATTATGTAAGTAAAAGTACAAAAGAATATAGATTAAAAAATCATCAAAAAAACCCCATAAAATCTGCAGAATATAGAAACCCTTTCCTAAGTGATTTCTCCTGTCAACGTGCAAATGGAATTGCAGACGTTTTTCAGTTGAGCAGAGCCATATGGGGTTAGTTTGGAGGATGATTCTTGGCAACGTTTCGAAGGAAAGACATGATTTGACATTGATGATCTGTGAAGACTTCTGGGCTAAGAGAATGCAGAGGTACAAGAAAGAGCCTTTAGAATGTTTCTGAAATATGAAATATGTCAAAAAATTAGATACTAGTAAATTATAACTAGAAATGTTTTCTGGGAAAAAATGAGTCAGAACATAAACAAGACATAAAAGGCTAACTCATCAAAATCATTACTGAAGTTTGTGAAAAAAATCTGTTACAATAGTACAAAAAGGAAAAGATAAATGTAAATAGCATGGAGAAAGATGGGGGGGAGCAAAGAGAAGGGAGGGTAGAAACCTTAGAACTGTAGCCTTGATTGATACATGGTCAGACAATGACTTAAATACAGGAAACAATCCTGATGATTTTAGGCTTTTCTGTCTAGAGGATTCTGTCTCTTGGAGCAACTGATCATTAACAAAAAATAGGGATAAAATTGGCTGTTCCAGGGAACTCACTATTGTATAACCAAAAGTATCCTGTGAAAAACTTTAAGACTGAAACGAATATAGACGGTTGAAGAACAAAATTTCTCCTCTGTTAGTGAAACATGTAAAAATTTAAAAAAATACTTGTTTCAATCAAAACCTGAAACTTTTCCCTATCTCCCAACCTTCTCACCTCCCAACCTGCTTCTCACTATTATAACTGCTTCTGCTTTATTTGAGACTCTTTCAAACTGTCATGATGTATATACCAGGGCACATTGTAAAATAATTTGATGTTCATTTATATATAGAGAAACCATTTCCTAAATCTTCTTTCCAGGCCACCTGTAAAGGAAGTGACAGGGTGAACTACATAAACAGGAAAGACAGCATCCTCTATTTCAGAAACCAAACATACAAGGACAGGGTTTTCTGGGTAGGTAAGTCAGTCATGATCCACATCTGCTTTTCTTGGCCTTTCCTCTCCCTTGACATATAAGTTCTTGACTTTATTCATGTGAGAAAGGTTTCTCTTATTACATAATAGAATGGAAGAAATTTATAATTGGGTGTAGTGAGATTCAAAATTTTGGAAAAGTGTGGGAATCTGTAGAAAAAGAAAACAATGAAATATGTTGATTGAAGAGCATGCAAAAAGAATAGATTATAAAGGGTTAGGCATTTTAGAATGTTCTTACACTCCTTAAATATTCTGTCTTGTTAAATTTTGGGGATGTGTGAAAAAAAGTTAACAGGGCAGGTGAAATTAAAAACTGCCTGTTGTGAGCAGAAAGGAAGATAGAAATCCACATATCATTGCATGGGAAGAATTGGCTCGAATCTCTGGATTTCACTTTAAGTTGTTGATCTGCAGTTAATTTTTGGTTATAGCACAGCATTGGCAGAAGATTCTGACTTGCTAAGCGTGTTAAAAAAATATCTCTGGCATTTCCTGTTGGTTGGAAGCTGTTTGGCTTTCTGCATTAGTATTTAGTGTTATCATTGGCCAAGCACCTTTGCTGGGTAGGAAAATACTGGTGCAAATTTTACTGGCAAGGTGGGAGTAGAAGCCATAAAAATTCTCAATTTCCCTTTTAAAAACTTAACTCATTTGTCCAAAAAGAATGAATACAGAAGGACAGAGATTTTAAACTTCCCGTACATCTGGGTATGGCAGTCTATTTTGACTCCAAGCACAATAAAACAACCTTACATGCTGGTGGTATATGACATAATGACCCAAATATGTTTTTAAAAAATCATTTATTGCTGTATATAAACAGCAAAGTTAGCGCAAGGGATGATAAAATAACATGGGTAATTCTTCCTTTAGCTGGGAACTATTGGCCGCCCATTAGGATTCCAGATGTAGCTGTGTGTGCTTTTCCATTTGTTTTCCAATGTCTGGTGCTTATGCCCTGGGTACCTTGACGGTGGTTGTCAGGCATGTTGGCTTTTCAGCTTGAGGTCTTCCTTGGAGAAACATACTGATCAGGCTTTGGGCTATAAAGCATACTATTGTCTAGGGTCCAGTTTGTTGAGAATATGAGACCCAGGTCAGCCTCCTGCCAAAGGTCAAATACCAGCTTGACTGAAGTTCCTCAGATCAACACTGGACCTCCACACACAAGAGACACTTCAACGCTTCCTTTAGAAAAAGTTATTTAAAAATCTTTAAAAATTATTCTATAATCAAAAGGAATGCTGTTTATTAGAATATGAACAAGCTTGGCTCACATATCCAGAGCTTTACAAATAAAATATAAAAATAAATATTTCACTGGTTTGGATTGTTAAAAAGAAATGAACTCCAATGTCTTCAGTCTAAAAAGCAGTAGTGAAGGACATAGTTGTAAAACTGTGTTGTATAGATAGAATAGTATTTTAGGCAGTGAAAGAAAGCAGCTAAAAATAGGACCATAGCTAATTTAGCAAGCATTCTGACTGCCAAAAATGCATGTCTGAAATCAGGTGGGTGTTTCTTTATGAGTCACTTAGCCAAATGTAAAATTTATAGCCCAGTCTTGTGCAGACTCTAGCAAAGATTCAGAGCATCAGTTTATTGCAGTGCTACTATTAAGGATGTTTAAAATTCCCCAGCTTTACACTCCTCACCCCAGGGGTCTAGCCTTAGCTGGTTATGATTGGGTCTGGCCCAAATGCTTCTATTAAGCAGGGGCTTAAGTATTCAACAATACAGTTAGGCCTTTTCTGTGGAGTTGAATGCTCTTTCTCATGGGGTGTTCAACTCACCCCTTCTGTGTCCAACAACACCAACTTCTCTTTGCTTCTTAGCACTTTTCACCTGTGCCCTGGCTTAGCAAATCAAGGGAAATAATGCTTAAAGCAAACAAAATAAATAGCAGATGGTTGAGTGTACTCTGGGATGAATAAATTATGACTGTGGAGGAGAAAAGTGAGCATGTGGATGCACACGAGTGTATTTGCTGATGACATACAGGATGCTCAGCATGCTGACCTCAACATGTACCAGGCCCACTACCATTAATCACTCCATGTAATCCAGGCCAGAAATTTAAGGAGCCCAAGGGATCAATGGCCCATTAGAGTGGAAGTGGAACTGAAAAACAGAATAAGACAAAATATGAAATTCATAAATAGCTCCAGATAAGGTGACAGTGACTTCTCAGTGCCTGCAAACTCTAGTGATTTTGGATAGACTTTATGTTGAACCAGGTAGGTGATTGCAGTCATGTCTTCTGAAGAGCATTCTCTCTAATAAATATTAAAATAATGATCCCTAAGATATCATTATGCCATTTAAGAACTTTTCTGAGCTACTAAATGGAACTCAAGTGCTCAGCTTCTTAGAAATCAAAGAGTTGATCAACTTACATGTAGTACCAAGTTCCATTTATGTTTAGTTTTTAAATATAATTTCTATTAATCAATACATTTTAATCTGAAAAACTTGGCATTTTCCCAGTTCTTATCCAATCATGGTACCCTTGAGATGTAGCTTATTGACCATTCTCTAGGCTAAGAATATAGGATATATTAATATAATTATATATTAATATATTAAGAATGTAGAACAAAATACTTAACACTACTTAACTGTATACTTCAAAGTGGTTGCAAAAGTAAATTTTATGTAAATTTTTAAAGGATAATTTAGAAAAAAAATAAAATACTATGGTTTTGTTTTCCTTTATCAATTTGGTGTTGATTAGAATGGTTTAAATTTTCCCACAAAGCAATATAGAGATTGGCTTTTTAAAATGAAGATTTTTTTGGGGGGGGGGTCCAGTCATGGGGCCTGAATTCTGGGCCTGGGAGCTGTCCCTCAGTTCTTCAGCTCAAGGCTAGTACTCTACCACTTGAGTCATAGCGCCACTTCTGGCTTTTTTCTTTTTGCTTATTTGGTGCTGAGGAATCGAACCCAGGGCCTCATGCATGCAAGGCAAGTGCTCTACCACTGAGCCACCTTCCCAGCCCTAAAATGAAGATTTTTAAGAGTATCATTTTCTTATAAAAATATACGGTTTCATTGCTTTCTCCAGCTTTTTCTTTTTGTAGGAATTTTTTATTTTTATTACAAAGGTGAAGTACAGAGGGATTATAGTTATATAAGTCAGGGGGTGAGTACATTTCTTTTTGAACAATTTCCCTTCTTCCCTCACTCTCTCTCAGTTTTTTTCCTCCCATCCCCACCCACAAGTTATATATTTCATTTTCTTCATAGTGTCTATGAATACCACTACTGTATTTATTTCTAGGAATATTTAAAGACAATGAATTTAAAAAAAACAACAAACATGACCTAAATATTTATTTCAGGAATTCAGAATACTTTATTTAAAGATCTTGTCACGCTGGGTTCTGATGGCTCACGCCTGTAATCCTAGTTACTCAGGAGGCTGAGATCTGAGGATCTTGGTTCAAAGCCAGCCCGGGCAAGAAAGTCCATGAGACTCTTATCTCTAGTAAACCACCAGAAAACCGGAAGTGGTGCTGTGGCTCAAGTGGTAGAGCACTTGCCTTGAGCTGAAGAGCTGAGGGATAGCGCCCAGGCCCAGAGTTCAAGCCCCACGACCGACCAAAATAAATAAATAAATAAAGATCTTGTCACATAAAAAGTGTGGATGCAATCATTTTCATAGTACTTTAATTTCTTCATATAGAAAAATACAGATAGTTATTTGCAAAAGACAGTGGAAATGGCTTCCAATAACAGGAGTAGAAATGTTGAATGGGACTGAGAAAACTTAATAATTGAATTTGATACTGCTGTAACAGTGCTAAAGAGACCTAAAATATTTAATTTTTAGAACTGAAAGTACAAAGTGAAGTTAAATCTCTTCTAAATAGGATTATTTTTATCACTCCTGCACAGAGAAGGAGAATGGGTTACTCTGGGCTTATCTGTAGACAACCTGTATGACTGAATTCCTTCATCTTTCAAGGTCATAAAGTTATCATATACTGAGTAAGTGAGGGCTTTGGAAATGATAGTTGCTAAGTGTTTTGCTAACTAAATAATCTAATTCATGGTTGAATTTATTCTAGTAAAGGCCCAAGTTTTAATATGGTTGCCCATGTTCACATGAGAGGAAAGTTAGGACACCATTTCACATCCTTTCCAACAGTAAATAAAGAAGTATTTGTGTTAACACAACTTTTTTTTTTGCTATGACAATCAATAAGTGATAATTACCTACAGGAGGAAGATTTATTTTGACTCAGAGCTTCATAGTTAGTTGGTTTTGTCACTTTTAGCCTGTAGTAAGGCAGAATATCATGGTGAGGCGTGTGTGGTGGAACAAAGCTGTTGACTTTGTGAGGACGTGAAACCAGAAAGATACACAAGAAAGGTTGGGATCTCTATATCCTTTTTTGTGAACATACCCTTAGTGACCTAACTTCCTTCGGTTAGGTCTCATTTTCTTAAATTTCACCAGCTCGCTTCCCATGTAGACCGAGCTTTTAACACATGAACATGTGAAAGACCTTCCAGATTTAAACTATAACAGTATGTAAGGTACAAAAATCACTTGTAGATTAGTGTAGTATAGGTGCCTAAACAGCCTTCTTAGATCTTTTGATGATTTTTTTTTTTTTTTTGGTCCAGTCATGGGTCCTGAACTCTGGGCTTGGGCGCTGTGCCTCAGCTCTTCAGCTCAAGGCTAGCGCTCTACCACTTGAGCCACAGCGCCACTTCCGGCTTTTTTCTTTTTGCTTATGTGGTGCTGAGGAATCGAACCCAGGGCCTCATGCATGCAAGGCAAGTGCTCTACCACTGAGCCACCTTCCCAGCCTTTGATGTTTTATTTTTGGGGGTAGGTGGTATTAGGAGTTCAACTCAAGGCTTTTTGCTTGCTAGGCAGGTACTCTGTTATTGAAGTTATGTTCTTAAACCCTCACTCCCACCTCACTTGTCCTGGGATTTGAACTCAGGGCCTGGACATTATCCCTGAGCTTTTGGTCTCAAAGTTGAGAGCAAAAAGTTGAGCCACAGCTCCTTCTGACATTTTGGTAGTTCATTGGAGATGAGTTTCTCCTAGACTTTTCTTGCTGGGCTACTTTTGAACCATGATCCTCAGAAGTCACCCTCCTGAGTTGTAAGGATTATAGGTACAAGCCACCAGCACCCAGGTTTAGTTATTTTTCAGGATTTTGTATGTAGGCCAGCCTAGACCTTGGCCCTCTTACTTTTAAGTGTCCAATATATCTCGCTTGGTAGAATATTTCACTTCATGTAGCTTTCTCATTCTGATGGGAGTCTCATCAATTTTTTCCCTAGGATGACTTTGAATAGTAATCTTCCTAGTTTATGTCTCATAAGTAGCAAGAGTTACAGGTGTGACCTCTCTGCCTAGACCATTTTTGAGATACTTTATTAAATTTTTAAAATGGAAATTGGTTTGAAAATCTAACATGAAAAATATTTTACCAAATAATTTGAACTAAGAAGTTACTTGGTTACTTTGAGCCAATGTTTTCTCTTTCCTTTTTTTCTGTGTGTGTGTGTGTGTGTGTGTGTGTGTGTGTGTGTGTGTGTGTGTGTGTGTGGTGTTACAAGAGGAAAAGAAAAAGTGTATGGAAAAGATGCTTTGAAATGGTTGACTGCAAAGGTGTAAACTATGTGATTGCAATAAACACTCTTCAACTTTCAAGTGCAGATTTTTTTTAAGATAGTCTGTGTATTCCATCTCTCTGGTCTCATCATTTGCCCTGGTCTCTGTATAAAGTGTCAGGTATTTCTTAAATAAGCATGTATATGTGCTGCCTTGAAAGGCTTGGAATTGTTAGAAAGTGGCTCTGAGTAGAGTCCTGAGGAAAATGGGAAAAGGGCAGTGGAGATGCCAGTGTTTAGAATGTCAGCTCCTTCCTAGAATAAAAATAAATCACACAGTAAAAACAAAGGAAGTGGAAATGTGTTCTTTTGGGTGGGTGTCCTATCCCTCCTAACAGAGAGCTCCTTGACTGAATAAATTCTTCAAAACCAAGTTGGAATGGGCACTTACACTCTGACACCCATGCTGAAGTGTTGGAGGGTTGATTCTGGCCACATTGGGCCACGTCTAGCCAGTTGAACTAGAATTTAGAGGTGCTTAACCATTTTCATAAAAATAAATAAATTCAGCTTGATTAGCAGGTGGTTTCTGTGGTTGTAGACGAGTGAATGTACACTGTTGACAGGAGCTCCCATCATGGCAGTGGTCCTTTTCCACAGCTCTATGTCCTTTCTGAAACAGAGCACAAGTTTAGAAATGCAATCTTCTAACCCCCAAAACTAGCTATTTATGCTGATTTTAAAAAAATGACTAGATTTATCTCTGGAAAAGAAGGGATAATACTAAATTTTAGGAGACTAGTGCAGAAGAATAGAATATATATATATATATATATATATATATATATATATATATATATATATATAGTATGGATTCAGAAAATATTTGTTCTCAAGATGAAACTCATGAAGACGTGACAACTAAGTGATTTTCCAAGGTAAGATTTCCAACTGGAGAAATATCAGAAGTTACTGAGAACTAGAAAGAAACCAGGGAAGCTGGGCGCCGGTGGCTCTTGCCTGTAATCCTAGCTACTCAGAAGGCTGAGATCTGAGGATCGCGGTTCAAAGCCAGCCTGGGCAAGAAAGTCTGAGAAACTCTTATCTCCAATAAACCACCAGAAAACCGGAAGTGGTGCTGTAGCTCAAGTGGTAGAGTGCTCACCTTGAGCTGAAGAGCTGAGGGACAGCGCTCAGGCCCAGAGTTCAAGCCCCATGACCCATGACAAAAACAAAACAAAACAAAACAAACAAACAAACAAAACCAGGGATTCAAAGAAAATATTTTGGAGTAAGGTGTGCAGTTTGTTTTTCAGGTAGAGAGGATCTTCTTTCAGCTGAGAGAATCTATTTGTCAATATTCATCTGATACTACTTGTAGAGAAATGTCTATAGATAATGGAATAAGTTAACCTTATATTTTTTGACTTAGCAACTACAGATGCTCTAGTTTTGACTAGTTTCAACTATGTTCAGCTATCTTAATGAATTTGAATTTTTTTGTTACATATTCAGAAGGACTCATTCAGTAGCAACTAACTGCAGGATCTATTTCTTTAATAGAAAATATTGACTATGCAGGGTGATAGAACCATTCCTTTTACCTCCTTGATCAATAGAATAGATAGATTTCATGTACCATGTCATTTTTAAAGATAACACTTATGCTTTACTATGACCATTTGAAAGGGAGAAAAATTAAACTTTCCTTTTAATTCTTCCTTTTTTTTTCTCTCTTAGTAATCCTGTATTGGAACCCAGGGCCTTATGCATGCAAGTACTCTACCACTGAACTTCCTCATCATCTTTCTTTCTCTTCCTTCCTTCCTTCCTTCCTTCCTTTCTTTCTTTCTTTCTTTCTTTCTTTCTTTCTTTCTTTCTTTCTTTCTTTCTTTTCTTTCTTCCTTCCTTCCTTCCTTCCTTCCTTCCTTCCTTCCTTCCTTCCTTCCTTCCTTCCTTCCTTCCTTCCTTCCTTTTTCTTTCTTTCTTTCTTTCTTTCTTTCTTTCTTTCTTTCTTTCTTTCTTTTCTTTCTTCCTTCCTTCCTTCCTTCCTTCCTTCCTTCCTTCCTTCCTTCCTTCCTTCCTTCCTTCCTTCCTTCCTTCCTTTTTCTTTCTTTGTTCCCCTCTAATCCTTAAGTAAACTCTGCACTGCACTGTTGATCTAGTTCACAAGATAGTTTCTGTCTGAATGGAAAGTCCAAACATGATATATTCTCTCATTTAATAAATATTTTCCCCAAAGAAAGCTCATAATACTAAACATTTTGGAGATATAAAACATATAACTCTATTTTTGTTATTCTGATGTGTTGGCAAGCACTAGTTGGAATAATTGGCGAGGACTAGTGAAAAATACCATTTAGATTTAGGAAAGGTAAATACATCATGCTTTGTGTCCAGGAATAATAACAATAAGAAAAACATGAGATTTTTGAGAGGCTTTAAACCACCTAAGTAATTTTCTCCAAAATGTTATCTTTCTGATATAATTTCTGTTCTCTCCTTTTCCCTCTTGCTTTCTCTCCCTCCCTCTCTCTCTGTCAAAAAATGGCAGAAATATATTATAGTTTAAGTAATTATTAGTAACACAAAATCATGTAATGTATTTAAGTATTCATTCAACAATATTTGAGGTCCACTTAAAAATTAAGAGCCAGAAAAAGGCCAATACACTTGATTTTTATTTTCTTTAGCAATGTACTAGGCTATATTAAATAATAACATATTTTAATTAATTTACAGAATTTTATTTTTTGAAATTTTTATTGTTATTATGAAGGTGATTTACAGAGGGGTTTACAATTACGTAAGTCAGGTAATGACTTTTTTTTGGACAATGTCATCCCTTTCCTCACATTTTCCAAGTTTTTCCATTCTGTCCCCACCCACAAGTTGTATAGTTCACTTTCAACAGAGTATGGTTTTTATTTTATTTATTTATTTGTATTTATTTGTTCAGTTGTTGTGCTTGAACTCTCGGCCTGGGCACTGTCCCTGAGCTCTTCAGCTCATGGCAAGCCTTATACCACTTGAGCCAATGTGACACTTCTGGTTTCCTGGTGGTTAATTGGAGATAAGAGTCTCAGGGATTTTCTGCCTGGGCTGGCTTTGAACTGCAATCCTCAAATCTCAATCTCCTGAGTAGCTAGGAGTACAGATTATGAGCCACCAGCAACTGTCCAGAGTATGGTTTTTAAAAACTCATCTCTGATCCACCATTGATTTATCTTTGTTATCATAAGCACACTGAAACAAGTAAGTTCTTAAATAAGAAAAAGGGCACAAATAAGAAACTAATAAATTCTTAGAGAAGTTGTCATTGAGGAATGAAATGCCACAAATAAAGATGAATTCTAAATAATTTGAGTAATTAATTTTAGTCTGAGCAGTGATCACAGAAATCTCTTCCTCAACAATATACTTTTGTTTTGTTTCTTGGCTATAATTGTTTTTCTTCTTAACTAGTTTGCCAATGTTTTAAAAAATTATACTAACAAAATAGACTACTTTGGGGGTTCAGAAGTAGCTATTTCTAGCGTCTCTTCATAAGCAGATTTTTATTTTAAAAACTATTTTCATAGTTACTTGGGAATTGGGACATATCTTTTCAGTAAAAATTGAAAAAACAGCATTTTAAAGTCAAAATATTAAATATTTTCTCAGCATAAATACAAGAGGTCAATACTATAATATAATTATGTATTGTGTAATTTTTGTCTTGGAAGTTTTAATCAATTGGTATTTGAAAAAGTTTATAGGTAAAGTTTTTAGAAGATTACGTTTCTGGAATTTTTTATGCAGTGGAATTTCTGATGCTATAGTAAATTAAAAAGTTGGATGATTTTCATGTGATATCTTATTTCACTAATACAGAACAACCTTGAACCACACTAGAGCAATAATTACTTAACCTAAATCAGAGACCAAACCAGGCCAAACAGCTGTTTTCATTTTGTTAGGAGATCCATTTGATTTACTCTTTTAGTCAGCTTTCATTACTGTAGAAGACAAAACTTCACTTGAGTTTTTAACCCTGAATTCTCTGCCTTGTTTGCTGCCTGCTATAAAATTGCATGGTTGAGCTGCCACAGCCTCTGAGCATGCTCCGGAGCTACTGTTGTATTGTGGGAGGTTTCAGTTCATTTTAAAAAGAGGAGCTTCTTGAAAAAGTAAAATCTAATTCTTCTCATTACCCTTAACAACAAAACCAAAACCAAGAAAAACAACAAAAAGCTTACAATTTTAGCAAAACTAATCAGGATTCTAGAATAGTCTTGGGTATACTATTTGATTTGGATTACCTTAGAAGCAGTAATAGTCACTTAACAATTGTCATCAACTGTATCATTGCTTATCCAGCTTGGGAACTGGAGGAAAGAATGTCAGAGTCTAAGAGATAGAAAAGGAATGTAAAAATGGGTTACTGGTAGCCAGAAACATATATATTAAATACAAATGTTCCTAAAATTTATCTTTAATTTAAAATGTGACTCAGGGGGCTGGGAAGTTGGCTCAGTGGTAGAGTGCTTGCCTTGCATGCCTGAGGCCCTAGGTTTGATTCCTCAGTAACATATAAGCAAAAAGCTGAAAGTGGTGCTGTGGCTCAAGTGCTAGCCTTGAGCTGAAGAGCTGAGGGACAGCGCCCAGGCCCAGAGTTCAGGCCCCACGACTGTACCCCAAAAAATAAAAATAAATAAATAAATAAAAATAAAATGTGACTCAGTCCCCTCTAGAATCAGTGGGAATGAAAATGAACCAATATTTTGTAGATTGTTATATGGCTCTTGTAATTCTTTAAATATGTTATGTATTCTCCCTTCAATGAAAATAAAGCAAAACAGTATTTGGACTCTATGTCTTTGTGAAAAGGTATTTTAAACCATTTCCTAAGATTGGTGTCCCTAAAAGTGGGGATCTTTGTACTTGGTAAATAAATAGACTATAGCAGACTAAAGGTTTTCTGTACCACATGGATTAGAATAAGTAGAAAAAAAGCATACAAGGACAATTATAATAATGTTCCTCATGGATAGTATATTGCACAGTGCCTAGTGATCTTGTGGCTTATGTGCAAGTAGATACTGTGATGTTTACTTTAAAAGTGTCCAATAAATCAGTCCTCAGAACATATCTCAGTCATTAAATGATGTGCATCTATGTTAGAGTGATAACAAACTCCGATATGTTTTTGCCATATCATACATAGCCCAGCATTTCCTAACATTTCTTCTAGGAATTTGAAGAGTTTCATGTAAAGAAGGATTTATGGTCAAATAAATTTTGTAAATAATTCCTTTGAGTATCACAATAAACAGTAATGTATTGTACCTCTGAAAAACCTAGAAGAAGAGCAGAAGAGAAATATGTGAAACTTAGTTTATTCAGCACTTCTTAAACTCACTAGTGTTTGAGACACTTTTCAGTCCCTTAATTTGGTGCTATAATATTTCACAAAACAATTTTAATTTGGGTTCTATTTATTAGGTCATATTTTATGTAGATAATGAAAACTCAGTTTCTTCAAATGCAAAATAAATGTGCTTACTGAAGAAGAAGAATTTTTATAAAATCCAAGGGATTTTAGAAATATTTATTTCTCTATCTAATTCATAATAATTTTGAGAATGTGTCTTATAGAAAATAAGTAAGAACTAATGATAACATAGCAAAACAAAAATATTTCTCATAGTGCAACAGAATCCTCACAAAGAGCTATGGCTTAATGGTAAAGCTGCATCTCCTATGAAGCCAATAACAAGAGAGAACTAGCTGAAGGTCTATTTAAGAAGTCTAGTCTGTTGAAAGTTAGGATTTTTGAGGGAGATTTTCTGTTATCTAAACCATAGTAGAATTACTGGATTATGTCTGGAATAGCTCATGCCTCTAGAAGTTAAGTATAAATGACTACATACCTGGCTTGGAGCTTTTTACCTTTGGTTTGGGTTCAGGTATTTACCACATCATTTTATCCACATCAGTCTTTATTTTACTTCTTCATTTCCTTTTTTCTTTTCTTACTTTTAAAAAGACACATGAACAGATGATGCTGAAATTGCATCTACAGCAAGCAAATCAAGGAAGCCTGTGGCTGAAAAATCTCTATGTCTGAAGTTCAACCTTTCACAGTCAATTTAATAAAATATGACTGACATTTGATAACAAGTCTGTCCTATAAGAATGAGGAAGAAGTCCATGGAGAAAAGGACTCTTTAATTTTAAGGAATGTGAACTGTGGTCTTTTTAATTTTTCTTGGCCCAGCTGTTTTATATATGTGTTTCTCTTTATATTTTTATTATAATACATATTGGAAATAAGTTGTACACTTGGTGTTGAAATAAACATTTCAGTCTTTCAGGTGGCTGAATCTTAGCAAAATTTATTTGCCATTCTGATAGCTACATTTATGACAGCAAGGTATTAGCCATGCTTCTAATGGCAAAATATTAGATCATTTCTAACATTATCACCATCAATATCCATACTATCCCAGAAAATAATAATGATGTCTTTACATTTTATAGTATTGTATAGTAAAAACGACTTTTACTTATGTTATCTCATATTCTTCAGGGAAAGAAGAAACAAAACTCTTGTTTATAAATTAGTCAGTGACCTGTTGAAAGGCTTGGCAAAGCTAAAGATCAAATATTTTTTTTTTCTGATTTCCAGATTCTATCCTATTTTTCTTTCCTGTCCAATATAAGGAAGTTTTGACTCTGTTAGATTTTATTTAACATTTTGTTTGATACTGATTCATAAACCTTTAGATAATGAAAGCCTGTACATGTATGACAATGTTAATATCAAATGAAGTTACAGATATTTCAAATATAGTTACAGATATCCAACGTAAACTCTTTTCAGTTTTTCATAGCTAGTAGTTGCTTGTAATTTGAAAGATCTTGTGTTCTCATGAAGTAATAAAACTTTTTTCCATTTCTAAAAAAATAGTCCAAATACTAGAATGATCTGGATTGAAAGTCCAGTTTTTTTTTTCATTATGTGAAATAAAACTTAGATGTTTGAGTAATTTTGCTTATCATACTTAGAACCAGTACAAATGAATCAGAAAAAGAATGATGTAAACTGGGTGGTAGTGGTTCATACCCATAATCCTAGCTCATCAGGAGGCTGAGATCTGAGGATCATGGTTCAAAGCCAGCTCAGGCAGGAAAGGCATCTCCAATTAAACACACACACACACACACACACACACAAACACACACAAAAAAAAACTGAAGTAGAGCTGTGGCTCAATAGTGGGACACTAGCTTTGAGAGAAAGAGTTCAGAGACAGCGCCTAGGCCCTAAGTTGAAGCCCTATAACTGACAAAAACAAACAAACAAAAATGAAAAACCAAACAAAAAACAAAAATAAAAAACCCCAAAAGATTTAAGAAAATATATAGTAACTAACAACATTGTTGTTCCTTAAAATTTTTTTTCTTCCTCTAATAATCCTTAAAATCCAGTAAGGATTTATCTTTATCCCAAAGGGTAAATACACTGAGAAACCACTTTACTTTCTTTCTAGAGGATCATGCAGATTTCTTTTAGTGAAAATGTGCTTGAGGTTTAAATTAGGTGTGTAACCTGAAAAGTTTGGTACATAAAGAAGATCCAGTGGCTCACACTATATTTTAGGGTGCAGTCTTTGAAATGTGAGTTAATTCATAGGTTTCAGAGTCAACGTACTGCCCTCAACTGACCCTGTTAGGAACCAATGACAGTTAATAGGAATTAGAATGTGATTTTTTTGGCCTGAACATAAGAGGTGTAGGAAATGTGCCTCATCAATACAGAGATGAGTGAGTTATGATTCACTGAACAGTAAAGACTATGATGCCTCACTGTGGTTAGATTTCCATTGGCAAAACTAGCCATTGCAACGAGATGATGGATTAGTTCACTTAGGCACAATTTTGCTTACTCATTTTACCCAAATTAGCACAGTTTTTGTCCTCAGTGACCTGTATAATTACCTCATTTCACTGCTGTCTTCTGTTTATGGAGACGTGGCCTTAGCTAGCAATTAACATGGCCTGAATCACAATTTGTCAGTCCAATTCAATTTAGCAAATCAATTTATGGAACACCTAGTGCACGCTAACTACTACATAGAATTTTCACATTCAGAGGTGAATGAAACATGGAATGAAACACGGTCTGTTGTCTTTTGGGAGCTCATACACTAAGTGGACATGGAAGGAAGGAAGTGCATTTTACCACTGTGATACTATGTGCTAAGTGCTAGGAGTGATGGCACCGTGGTCTTGTGGTGAGGAGACTCTTCTGTGAAAGCACACACAAGAGAATTGTATCAGTCAGTTGTTTGAAATAAGTGTAAACAGGAGTAAAGATAATTTAGAAAGAATGGAATTGAATATTATTTACATTTGAGATTTTGAATGATGAGTATGTAGGAAACTGAAGCTCGTGGGTACAAAGACAAAGAAAATTTTAGATGAATACTAAGTTACTGATAAATCATAGAAGGAGAAAAGTAAGTCTTTTTTTTTTAATTTTTGTGCTATTTCTAAGGTAAGTTGGTGTTCATTCAAACAGAGGAAGTAACTATGAACACTTGACCAAAGGTACAAGGAAATCAGATCTTTTAAACACTGACATTTTTTCCTTCAAAGTCCCTCTTGAACTTTTGCAATGGGGCACCAATTTAAAACAAACATACCATTCTTAAAAACTAAATGGGTGTTCAATTATGCCCTAAGGCTTTTTCATTTAAAAATCCAGTCTGAAGTTTCCTGGCAGCACAAATGAGCCAGCACATAATACTATATAGGGAAAAGGCTGACTTTTGAGCACTTGGAATAAAGAGTGACAGTGAGATCCCTTCCAGAAAACCAACTGTAGCAATAATAATTATAAAATGTCACTCCTGTTTTTATTAGGGATGTGAAAGTGTCCTGGAGGTGTGTTCTGCCTGTAAATAGGTGAAAAGTTTGAGGGTTGGCATGGTAGCCTAGAGAAGATAATTGACCCTGTAGGACCTTATATTTATAACCATACCTGCTGCAATTTTGTGATAGTATTGTTTTTATACTGAGGGAAATATTGACTAGCAATTCCTAACTTTTGTTGTACAGATTTTATAGTAGTATTTTTATTTGTTGTACAGATTTTATAGTAGTATTTTTATTTGTTCCAGACCAGTGGAAGAACTGAGTAAAGGTGTAAATACCTCAGGTTCCAGATTTATGTATGATTAGAGTCATATTTTAGGTGAATTAATCAGAAATTTGTGCTTAAGTAGAAAAACTGGGAAAATCTAAAGCAAAAATGTTAAATAAAATGAAATAGTTGTAATCTAGGTTTGAAATGAAGAGGGCCTATACCAGGATGATAGTAGTAAAAATGAAAAATGTTAAATATCTAGGAGAATGGACAAATGGTAAAGTTTTCATAACAATTAAACATAAGTAGAATAACATTTAAGAATGAAAAGGAATGCTGGTCCCAGAAATAGATCAGAGAAGAAATTGAAAAGTAAACATAGTGGGAGAAAAACAAAATGTAAGTTTAGGATCAACTGGGGAAAACTTTACTAATTTGATGAGAGAGAGACAGAGATCACATTGATAATAACAATGAAAGAATAATGTATTGTATCCAAGTGAGTAGATCTTATGTGATCCAGAAATGACCTGCCTTCACTGTTAGTATTCTTTTCACTTTTATGGTAACACAATAGCAGTTGGGTCACTTTGAACAAAAGTTGTCTTTATAATCAGTATTGAAAAGCTGTGTGTGTGTGTGTGTGTGTGTGTGTGTGTGTGTACACAGGTGCTGGGACTTCCCCAAGCTTTTGTTTTCTCAAGGCCTGGTAGTCAGAGCTGAGTCTCAGGGACTTTCTTACTGGGGCTGACGTTGAACCACAATCCTCAGATCTCAGTCTCCTAAGTAACTAAGATTACAGGTATGAGCAACTGTTGCCTGCCAAAATTAGATTTTTTAGTAATGGAAATATGAAAATCTACTTGCTTGTATATTAAGTGTCAGTATGAAATGCATAAAATAGTTTCAATTACAAAATGATTTTATACAGTTATATTCCATGTTGTACTTGGTATAATAATTAATCAGGGTTTTTTTTTTAATTTTTTGTAGTTGTTGCTGTTGTTGGCAGTACTAGGGATGAACTCAGGTCCTTCTGCCTGCTAAGCATGCACTATACCGCTTAAACCACATCTCTAGCTCCTTTTTGAATAGGTTATTTTTGAGGTAGGCTTTCACACTTCCTACTTGTGCTTCCTTGTGCCTCTGAGGATGGCAGAAAAGTCTCTATGCCCAGCCATTGTGCATCCCCCACAAACAGGATAGCAGGAACATACTACTGCACCCCAAGTTTGTGAGGTAATCTCACAAACTTTTATGCCTGGATTGGTCTCAAACCAGGTATCTCACCTTAGGAGAAACTAGGATTACAGGCTTGAGCCACTCTACTGCCTTATTAACTGTTATTTAAATGTGTATTATACAAAAAAATTGATAACTTCTTAAATTTATTTTGCTTCAGTAGTTTTGTAAAAACAAAAAAGTCACCCTTTTTGAGTAATAAAGACATTTGAAGCTTTTTAGGCATAATAAGGTCCCATGACATATCTAATTTATAGAGGTTTATTTAGCAATAATCTCCTTTGGGCTGGGAAGGTGGCTCAGTGGTAGAATGTTTGCCTTGTATGCATGAGGCCCTGGGTTCCATTTTTCAGCACCACATAATCAGAAAAAGCCAGAAGTGGTGCTATAACTCAAGTGGTAGAATGCTAGCCTTGAGCTGAAGAGCTGCTGAGACTGCACCCAGGCCCAGAGTTCAGGCCCCATGATTGACAAAAAATAATAATAATAAAAAATACAGCTTACTCTTTAAAAAAAAAAAGAATCTCCTTTCTCTCTTGTATATATGGGCACACACACACACACACACACACACACACCCCACACTTATACATTTTTTTTCCCTGAAAGTTCCCTATAGCTTTTCAAGGTGGTCTAGTTCATTTACAATCTTACCACCAAGGAGGCATTAGTCTGTCCCAGTTTATGTTTTTGATACAACCTGCTGGGCCTGTTACAATCACTGGGGAGTCTCCTGGGGAGAGATTGGGTTTTGTGTGTATTTTTCCAATCCTACTATTTCTGGGTCCCTGGTGTGCTCTACATTAAGGCATGATTATTACGGAAAGTTAACAAAAACACAAATTGTGTTATAAGCCCTTTTCCTGGAAATTACTCTGGTACAAAACTCTCCTTCCTCCCCTTACTTCCGGTCCCACCAATTTGCAGCTTGTCCCAGTCTAACTCAAGCAGGGATTTAAAATCTGTTAGAGAGCTCAACCTGTTGATTTACAGAGCTGAAGTCTGCCCAGAGGAATCATCTGTAATGGGATTCTTTGTTCCCTGGAGAAACATTACATAGTCATGTTGTAAATTACTGAAGAAATTGAAAAGGGAGGAGTAGAAGGAAGGAGAGTGTGCTTTATAAAAATAAGATGCTCTGCAGAACAAAGTAGTTGTCTTTTAAATTTTGGTCTTTCACCATAGATGCCTTGAGAAAAAGAAGTGTTGATATTTAAAAAGTTAAGTTGTTGTTCATTTGTTGTTCCATTTACTTGATATAAGATGTTTTTATTTGCTTAGTTCACTAATTGTCTCTGTGTATTCTACACACACACACACACACACACACACACACACACACACACACACCACCTCTCAGGACTATTTTTTTAGTTTTCTTTACATCTATGTGACACTGCTTCTGGGTCTTACTTGTAGACAGGAGTCATCACAATCAGCCCTTTGCCCTCTCTGTATTACCCTTTAATCAAACTACAATACTGGCTTGATTAAGTAATGTACAAGGTGTAATAATAATACAAAGTTCACAGTGAAAATGTCCTAAATTCATTGCCAGCAGTAAAACAGAGAAATAGATGACCTCAGGAAACGTCTGGACAAATGTATATCTTTAAATTGGAAATCTAATTATTTGCCTTAGATTTGCACTGCTGGGAACCTAATGCAAGACCATGTTAAATAAACTTATTATTTCCGTTTTTCATTTAACCTGTGGGTTGCAGTATGACCAATCTGTTTTATATCCTCAATCAACAGATGATTGTATTTGGTAATAATTTATCAAGAATAAAAATCTGTTTTTGAAACTAATCACCTCATGTTAGGTCTGCCCTTTTTCAAAACCACCATCTGATATTCATTTTGTCTACAAGACAAACATACTGATGAAAATCCATACACCACAGGATACAGCCAGTGGAATGAAGCATTTCCATTCTTTGTATATATTTAGAACATTTTCTGTTTTCCCAACAGATGGACCAAATTTTACTATTAAAGAAAAAAAATCAATTTTACATAGTACAAACAAATTGAACAAGTACACTGTGTATTTCTCATTACTTCTCACAGAATATCCAGTGGAATTTGAGGTCAAATGAGGTCATATCTTAACTTCGTATTTGAAAAGGTGACTTTTTTTCATATTTACTAGCTGTTTCCTTAAAATGATTGGACGAATCTGTAAATGGTAAATACTAAGTTTTATGTATTTTCTAAGTCTTTTAAAGTTTTTTTAAAATTTAATGATTTATGTTCTAGTATCTTGAAATGTTTTCTTTGAATCTAGTAATCTTGCCATGTAAAGTTTATCAAAGTATAACGCATGAGTTACAATGCTTTATTTTAAAAAAAAACTCTCTGCTTGTTTTTTAGCATAATTTTGGCACTGGTTTCTTTGAAAAGTTACCTGACATTTCCTAACAAATGGAACAATGTCATTCTTTCTGATGGAGGCATTGAATTCCATTGTGTATATATACCACATTTTCTTGATCCATTCATCTACTGAGGGGCATCTGGGTTGGTTCTATATCTTAGCTATGGTAAATAATGCTGCAATAAACACAGTTGTACTGGTAGCTTTAGTGTGGTCTTGTTTGTGATCATTTGGAAATGGAAAGACTTGGAAAAAATTATATTAACTGAAGTAAGGCAGGCCCAAAGAAACATAGGTCCCATGGTTTCCCTTATTTGCAATAACTAGTATATGTCTGAGTCAAGCAGAAAAGGTCAGATAAGTTAATGTTAGGGGAATGAACCCCAAGATAAGTATTCAAATATTTTTTGTTTTTTTTCCTTTCATGCAATTGTTTCTATCATATTTAAAAGATGATTTCTATGTTGCTTTGTATGTCTCTCCCCACAGTATAACCCATATTTTCACTGTTTTTGATGTAGCTATAATTTGTGGAAGGAAAGGGAAAAAAAACAAATCGTTTAACTAGGGATACAGGTGGATCCATTGCAACAATGAGATATATAAGTTATGTTGAAAAACAAACTTTACAACTTTGGTGGGGGTTGGGGGATGCTCGTGTGTGGTGAGGGGAGGAGTATGGGAAGGGATGGGAACAAGGAGGAGGCAACAATGCTTGATAAGAAATGTACTCATTACCTTGCTCATGAAATTGTAACCCCTCTGTCCGGTATTCTCACAATAAAAAAATAAAAAATAAAAAGCTACCTGACATTCCCCAAACTACATTACTAAAAAACAGTTTAACACTAAAAAGGAAGCTTATTTAGAGATCATTATAGTGCTTGCCAAATATGTTTGATACCTACACTGGAGAAATTGAATTTATACTAAATGTTTATATTATTTTCCTTATATAAAATTATACTTATTTAATCATTTATGTTTTAGATTGGTCTGGCATATCTTTTTTATTTATTTTTTATTTGTGAACATACTGTACAGAGGGGTTACAATTACATGGACAGGATAATGCGTACATTTCTTACCAAGCATTGCAGCCTCCTCCTTTGGTTTACCCTTCACATCCCTTCCCAGCCTCCCCCCTCGGTCTGGCATATCTTTATTAATGAGGAGAGCTAGAATTGTGCATGGGTATTTTAGAGATACTCTTTTGTCTTTTTTCCCCTCTCATTCCTTCTGTATCATAAATCTGGTGTCTCCTTCTAATTCTTTTGAATTTGCTGTGGCTTAAGAGAAAGAAAAGCCTCCTTCTCCATCCAGTCTTACTTATCTTGCAGTCACTGTGTATCCATCTGGACTCAACAAGTCTTCTTCCCTCCTCACTTCCTCTTTAGGTCTCAAATACCTCTCACTGTCTTCTAGAATTTAACATCTGCTTTTTTATTAATAAGTTTTTTTAATTGTGAAAAAACCATACAGAGGGGTTACAATTACACGAGCAAGGTAATGAGTACATTTCTCATCAAGCGTTGTTGCCTCCTCCTTTGTTAGTTTTGGTGTTATTACCACCTTACCACCCTTTGTTAGTTTTGGTGTTATTACCACCTTACCACCCTTCCCTCCCATCTCCCCCTACCTTGCCCACCCCCCCGACAATGTTGTAAAGTTCATTTTTCGACATAATGTCTTATACATCTCATTGTTGCAATGGTTCCACGTGTATCCTTAAACAATTTGTTTTTTCCCTTCCCCTCCACAAATTATACCAACACCAAATACAGTGAAAACAGGGGTTATACCATGGAGGAGGGACATACAAAGCAACAAAGAAATCATCTTATGAATATGTTAGAAACAATAGCAAGAAAGAAAAATCATTTGAGTCTTATCGTGGGGTTCATTTTGCCTAACATCAACTTATCTGTCCTTTTCTGCTTGTCTCAGATACATACTAGTTATTGCAAATAAGGGAAACCATGGAACCTATGTTTCTTTGGGCCTGGCTTACTTCACTTAACATAATTTTTTTCAAGTCTTTCCATTTCCTAACAAAAGGGGCAATGTCATTCTTTCTGATGGAGGCAAAGAAATAAAAGAGGAAATGCAGAAATTCATATGGAACAATAAAAGACCCCAAATAGCAAAAACAATCCTTGACAGAAAGAACAGTGCTGAAGGAATATCAATACCAAATTTCAAACTCTACTACAAAACCATAGTAATCAAAACAGCTTGGTACTGGCATAAGAACAGACCTCAGGACCAATGGAATAGAATTGAAAACTCAGAAATGAACCCACAGACCTATAGCCATCTAATCTTTGATAAGGGAGCTAAAAACATAGAATGGTGCTGGCAAAATTGGTTAACTACTTGTAGAAAACTAAAGCTAGATCCTTATATATCACCCTGCACCAGAATCAACTCCAAATGGATCAAAGACCTCAGAGTCAATGCAGACACTCTGAAAACATTACAGGATGGAATAGGAGAAACTCTAGGTCTCCTAGGCACAGGCTGAAATTTTCTTAATAGAGACCCAGAAACACAACAAATCAAAGAAAGGTTGGACAAATGGGATTGCAGAAGTTGCAGAGCTTCTGCATGGCAAAGGACATAGGTAGCAAGATCAATAGAAAGCCCATGGATAGGGAGAAGATCTTCACTAGCCATACAACAGACAAGGGTCTCATATCTAAAATATACCTGGAACTCAAAAAGTTAAATCCCCCAACAACAAATCTTCAAAGAAACAACTGCCCGATAAATAAGTGGGCTAAAGACTTAAAGAGAAACTTTTTCTAAAGAGGAAATAAGAATGGCCAATAGACACATGAAGAAATGCTCAATCTCTCTAGCCATAAAAGAAATGCAAATCAAAAGAGCACTGAGAGACCACCTCACCCCAGTTAGAATGGCTATAATAAAGAACTCTAATAACAACAGAGGCTGGAGGGGATGTGGTCAGAAGGGAACCCTACTGCATTGTTGGTGGGAGTGTAAACTTGTTCAACTACTTTGGAAAGTCGTATGGAGGTTCCTCAAAAGACTCCACATAGAGCTCCCCTATGACCCAGCAATCCCACTTTTGGGCATTTACCCAAATGTTTACAAACAAGACCACACTAAAGCTACCAGCACAACAATGTTTATTGCAGCATTATTTACCATAGCTAAGATATGGAACCAACCCAGATGCCCCTCAGTAGATGAATGGATCAAGAAAATGTGGTATATATACACAATGGAATTAACATCTGCATTTGTCCAGCTTCTCCAACTATTTCTTTTAACCAGAAGGTAACCTTATGTGGTATATCTCCTTGCATGGTCTCTAAGAGCTTTTGGATTCTAAGCATTACTATCTATAAACATGACTTATAGATCTTAGGGCCAACTCTTTTATTATGTATGTTTCACAAAACACATCTGGAGCATAGGGAATAAAAGGTAACAAAAAAAGCTAAGTTTTTCAACTTGGCAGAAATTGTTTGAAGGGATCATAGAGGGCAATGAGAAAGAAACTAGGAATAGGCTACACAGTTGGAAGTGAAAGCTTCTTTGAAAAAGTGACAATAAGTTGATATTGAAATATAAGAAAGACACAGTCACACAAAAATTGGATGTAAAAGTGTTTCAGGCAAAATAGTCACACATAGAGCTCAAGATGAGAATGTTATTGGTATATTTGAGCAAATATGAAGTGGCCAAATGGCTAAAGTAGGAATCAAGATGGTAATAGAATGAGATAAGGGTAAAGAACCAGATGGGTGAGATTAGGGAGACATTGAAGTCCAATTTGAAAAGATTAAATACCCTGAAAATACTATTGCTGGAAGGCAATTCCTCATGTGTGGAGTAGAGTTTACAAATTAGTGAGATTCTAAGGGAAACTAACTATTGTGTTATTGTAGAGGAGGATGGGATAAATTTACTTCCAAATACTGGATCCTCAGATAAACCAATAGCTATCTTCAGAGTTTTCTCTAATTAATATCTATTAAGAAGTTGTTTGGAAACATAACTTTGAAAATATTTTTAAAAACACTATTTGAAAATACTATTAATTGCTATTATAAAAATAATATCATCAACTTGAGAGGTATCCAGGCTTAAGATTGTGCAGGTGGTGTAGACCAAGGAAAGAAGTATAAATTTCTAAGTGCAAAATGAATGTATGGAGAGACATAAGCCAAATTTCATTCATAAGTAAATCCATTGGGTGGTGTGCAAGTGTATACAAAGCTATTAACTGAAATACATAGTAGACTCAAAGGAGATCTCAAATAGTGCAATTCCTTAGAAAGCCAAAATCAAAGTTCAGCAAAATAAAATACTATGAAAGGAGTGGGGTGGGATCAAGGAGAAAAGAGTAGACAAATGAAGAGAAGAAAGGGAAAAAGAATCCAATGTATATCCTACAAAATTAAGACGAGTGAAGGAAGGGGATGGTAAGGAAAGGATAGGTGAGAATGCTGAAAGGGGTGAAATTGATCAAGATGTAGTGTATTCATAAACTGCTTTGTGAAATGTCAACTGCTTTGTAGAACTATCCGAAGATAATAACAAAGAATAAAATGCAAATACGTTAGAATTTACAAGAGAAAACCAATCAGATAGAGAATTTTAATAGATTAAAAAAATAGTCTTCAGCATTAGTATTCACAATATAGTTGGTGAGTAGCAAACAGATTAAAAGTTGGCTTGAAAGTGGGAAAATATCACTAGTTTCTTACACTTTCCCCAGCCTTATTTATGTGCAATGGCTAACTAAAAAACACATTCATTTACTGGATGTATCAAGTACACAAACGGGATATCTCTTGATGTGTATATATTATAAAAATGTTACTATAATCAAGTTTATTAGCGGATCCAAACTATATCTCTGGTTTCTTCAATGAGCAAATCAGTGGGCACAGGTGCCACTTAATAAGACATGGAGTAATGCCACAGAAAATTTAAGTCGTTCAATTTTATAGATATTAAATTGTAGACATTTTTTGCCATCAAAGAAAATATCAAGTACATTATTATTTGTTCATTTTCATTAATAAGATGAGCAAATTATGCAATATTTATAATATCAATTTTATTTGATTAATTTTAATTTACCTGCTTAATCTAAGCTCTACCATAATGTAATATGTAAACACCTACACTTGTATCATCACACAGTATTATAAGCATTTCTGTAGCATAGATTCCAAAACCTGGAATTGTTGGATCAGAGGGCATTCATGTTTCAGGTAGAAACTGCCACATTGAGGGGCTGGGAAGGTGTCTCAGTGGTAGAGCGCTTGCCTTGCATGCCTGAGGCCTTGGGTTCAATTCCTCAGCACCACATAAGCAAAAAGAAAAAAAGCAAGAAAAAAAGAAACTTCCACATTGAGAAGTGCTATACCATTAACCATGTATTAAGAGTATCAGTTTTTCTGACTCTGGATTCCATCAACTTAATTTATATTTCCCCATCTGAAAGGAGAAAGTAACATTTCAGTATTATTTTACTTTATTTTCCTTGATATAAGATTTTGGGCACCTTTGTGTTTGCTACCCAACCTCTTATTTTACATATAAATAATATATTAAATGATTCCTCAAATGAAGAAAGAAAAAGTCAGTTACTTATGATAATAAATAAGAAAAGAGAATGGATGAGACAATAAGTCTGAAGAAAAATGCCACCCAAGTCTATTTATTATTTATTTGTTACTGAATAATTTATAAAAATTTCAAATAGCTTGGCACTGATGACTTACCCCTGTAATCCTAGCTATTTAGGAGGCTGAGATCTGAGGATTATGGTTCAAAGCCAGCCCAGGCAGGAAAGTCTGTGAGACTTTAATATCCAATAAACTATTAGAAAAACTGGAAATGGCGCTGTGGATCAAGCGGTAGAGTGCTAGTCTTTAGCTGAAGAGCTGAGGGGCAGCGCCCAGGCTCAGAGTTCAAGCCCCATAACTGGCAATACTACTACTTCTTCTTCTTGGCTCAGTGGTAGAGCACTTGCCTTGCATGCATAAGGCCCTGAGTTCGATTCCTTAGCACCACATAACCAGAAAAAAAGCTGGAAGTGGTGCTATGGCTCAAGTGGTAGAGCGCTAGCCTCGAGCTGAGGGACAGCACTCAGGCCCAGAGTTCAGGCCCATGACCGGACCCCCCCAAAAAAAATTCAGAATAGTTAGTGGAGAGATAAATATGTTACAAAAATGGTTAACTTTTTCATTTGCAGGAAAATCTTACATTTGCAAAATAATGGAAGTAGTTTTTGCAAAGTATTTTAGAACTCAGACTTAATGACTATGTTTGTTACCTGTATATTAAAACTATTTTGAAATGAATCTTCAAATGTTCATGAAACTTTGAGGATTAAAAAAAAAAGCTGATGAAGTACTTTCTCCCTTGGAGCATTCCATGTACTTCACAGGTCAGCTGCACTTCACAGAGTGCCACAACAGTAATAGCAAATACACCCACAGTTATTCATAATGACCCTTCTAACTTCAAGAATTTTACCCTGAATGTCCCAAGTGCTTTGCTTCTTATGAAAATCGATTCCTTTAGTCGAACAACTATTGTTAAAGTCGGAAAATAGGCTACTGCACATACACAGATATTATGAAACCATAATAGGCATACTGATTGATGGAATCATGAAATGATGAGTTAGCAATTGACTAAAGTTTTTCAAACTTTATTTATAAAATGCTAACCTTCTTTCCGCTAATACCTTGAAATGGAGGTCAACTGTTCCACCATGACCGACAATATTTTTGCTAATTTCTGCTTGTATAGTTTATATCATTTGTGGGCATATTTTAAATTAAATATGTAATTTAGCTCCTAATTTTGACATTTCATCCTAGGGGTACTTGAGGCAAAAGTTAAGTGTTTTTCCTATTAATATATTTATTTAACTTTTAATGGACTATATGAATTTTATGTGAAAAGAACATGCTACATTAAGAATACCATAAAAAATTGATATCAGTTGCTTTTTACCTTTATTCCTAAATATTGAAACTGTTCTCAATATACAGATTATATCTCATGCTGCATTCTAGTTTCAGTGATCTTATAGAATAACAGGTCTTTGAATTTAATACTCTTTATTTCACTCTTCATGCATGATACCAAAGTGGTGGGTGTGATATAAGTGAAAGATGACAGTAGGAAATGAGAGCTCTAAAATTTCAAGTAATTTAGATTTCAGCTAGTGGGCATATTAGAAAGAACATTAGTTTTTTTACATAGACAAAGATTTTAATTTATCAGTTAAGAGCGCACAAATGCAGTGGAGGAAATTTGTCTTTGTAAATATTTAGTGAGAAACTATTATATTTCAAATATTATATTTGCTTTCACATATATCAATTTATTTAATTTCCCAAAAATCCCATTATGTATGGAGTTGGGCTTTCCTAAATTTTAGATAAAGAAATTAAGGACAAAAGCAGGAGAAAGTCTTAGGCTACAGGTAAAAAATGGCAGAGTAAAATTTAAAACAGATGTTTCAACTCTGATTATTTTTTTCCTATTCCTCCCAACTTTTCAATTCTTGGCTTTTGGATTTGTTTTGTTTTCTTGATTGTTCATGAATCTCATAATCTTTCATTGTGAGATTTCCAATTCTTAGCCTGCTTAGACTATTGAGTTCTAGATGTACTTTTCATGGGTCTGCTTAACTTTTTAAAATGTACAAATCTTTATTTCCTGACTTCTGTCTCTCCTTGTTATCTAAAATGTAGATATATAATTGATTTTGTCTGTTCTATCCAGTAGTATGAACATTAATACTTAAACTAGTTGATAATGTCAAGACATTAATCCATCTAACATTCATTGAGAAATGTATTTTACACTGTTGAACTCAGTGAGAAAAAATTGTTGCTTGGAGGGCAAATGGAAGTTCTCATTACCCTTAGATACCACACTAATTTAGATGTCACCAATCATGGTAAGACAGTATTTAGGGCCATAGAAACAACTTTATTTTCTGTTTCTTGTAATGTTCCAGAACCTGGCTTTTTAAAAATAAAAACAAGCTATCTAAATTCTGCATTCTTTAATGACAAGAAAATATATTAAACCTGCAGTGGGTGTAAATTAATAGGCCTTGGGACATGGTAGAATAATGATGTTAAGAGCAAGTGCACTTTCAGCGAAGTATCAGTATACAAAATTAATATATAAAATCAGCAGGGTTTTATACCAATAAAGGAGCAGCTGAGAAACAAATCAGAAAAGGTCTCATTCACAATAGCCCCTCCCCACCGAAAACATTAAATCCTTAGAAATAGGTCTAACAAAGAAGTCGTAAGCCCTCTACAACAATAAGTATAACCTCTTGTGGAAATTGAAGAGAGCAGAAGATGGAAATGTCCGCAGTGTTTATGGATCACAGACTTAATGAATGTATCACCAAAGCAATGTATAAATTAAATGCAAACCTTATAAAAAATTCCAACAGTATTCACAAAAATAGGCAAATCAATCCTAAAATTCATACGGCAGCACAAAAACCTCCGAACAGCCAAAATAATCCTGAGCAAAAGAACAACACTGGAAGTACCTCAATACCTGACTTTAAATTATACCACCAAGCATTATTAGCACCAAAATAGACATATATACCAAAAAAAAAATAGAAGCTCCCTAAATAAACTTACAGAGCTTACAACCATCTAATTGTGTGTGTGTGTGTGTGTGTGTGTGTGTGTGTGTTGGTCATGGGGCCTGTGCGCTGTCCCTCGGCTCTTCAGCTCAAAGCTAGCACTTTACCACTTGAGCCACAGCTCTACTTTGGGCTTTTTCTTCTTATGTCATGATGAGGAATCGAACCCAGAGCCTCAAGCATGCAAGGCAAGCACTCTAGCACTGAGCCACCTTCCCAGCCCACAACCATCTGATTTTTGAGCAAAGTACCAAAAATATTGATGGGAGAAAATACAGCTTCTTCAACAGTGTTGGGAACACTAGATATCCTAAGTACAAGACTGAAATTAGATCTATAGCTCACACCTTATATAAAAAATTTAAAGCTACGAACTCAAACTTTAAAACTACAGAGGTATTATGATTGTCTGTCAGGACAAGAGCTTTGTACATATAACCATACAAAATGATGCTAAATGAAATGAACTCCAAGACATGAAAACAACACTTCTTTTTTTTTTTTCAGTTGTCAACCTTGATCTTGCCAATGTACTGTATCTAGTTCTTTCTTTTTATTTTATTTCATTTTTCTTTTTCTATTGTTTTATCCCTGGCAATGTCTGTTTTTGATTCTGGTACCCTCCATCTTGTATATGCATTTATCTGATATGGGAAGGGAAGGGAAATAACAAAATACTGAAAGAAGTACAAAAGATGACCCATTGCAACAATGATACAGGACACTATATTGGAAATGAACTTTACAACTTTGTGGTTGGGAGGGAGACTGGGGGAAGGGAAGGGATAGTGGGAGAACAACAATAGAGTGGGTAACAATGTTCAATGATAAATGTATCTTACTCATGTAAATGTAACCCCTATGTATGGCATCTTTACAATAAAATGAAATATAAAAATACTACAGATGGAAATCCTTGAAAATATAGGGATAGGTAACACCTGTCTGAATAGAATTCTAGTTACTTAGAAAATAAGAGCAAAAATTGAAAAATGCTATCAGATCAAATGGTTACTAGAATGAGGCATCTTATTAGTTGGGAGAAAATCCTTTCTAGCCATACATCTGATAAGAAATATAACCAGAGGGCTGGGAAGGTGGCTCAGTGGTAGAGCGCTTGCCTTGCATGCATGAGGCCCTGTGTTCAATTCCTCAGCACAACATAAGCAGGAAAAAAAAGCCGGAAGTGGCACTGTGGCTCAAGTGGTAGAGCGCTAGCCTTGAGCTGAAGCGCTGAGGGACAGTGCCCAGGCCCAGAGTTCAGGCCCCATGACCAGACCCCCCCTAAAAAAAAACGAAAAAAAAGAAATATAACCAGAATTATACAGGCAGCTCAATAAGCTAAATTCCCAAGGAATCTATAGGTTCCTTGATAGATTTACAGTGTTCAATTAGAAAATGTTGTTAGTAAAGAGAAGAGAGATGTTTTAAGTGCTAATTTTTCTTTTTGAAGTGTTGTACTCCACATTTTTTTTCGTTTCCATTTCCTTGGAGTCCATTTTAATAAATATTATATGATCAGATGCACATACACATTGCACCTTTGTATATTTCTCCTAAGAATGTCTACAGTCCCGTATAATTTACCATGTTCCAGTGTATATTTTTTTAAATTTTTTATTGTGAAAATGCTGCACAGAGGGGTTACAATTACCTGGGCAAGGTAATGAGTACATTTCTTATCAAGCATTGTTGCCCCTCCTTTGTTTTTCCTTTCCCTCCCTTCCCATCTCCACTTGTCCCACCCTGTACTCCACAATTGAAGTCTGTGGTTTTTATTAATGGATGATTTCCAACAAAAATTGTATATGAAAAACTAAAAGTCTTTTTACTGCTTATAATGTAGCTTCTATCTTACATGATTAATTGGAAATGGAAAGGCATCTTGTCTGGAAGAGGAATAATATACCTTATAGAGAAGGACGTGCAGAGAAATAAGTCATTTGGGAGGAATTTAGGGACCCAGCAATAAACAAGAGCACAACAGAACAAACACAAAGCCTTCATAGTATCTTCATTCTCGTCTTTGTTTCTAAAAAACATTTTTTTTAGTTATTTATTTTTGTGATACTGGAGTTTGAACTCAGAGTTTCATGCATGCTAGATAGGTTGGTTCTCTACCACTTGAGTCACATCTCCAGCTCTTTTGCTCTGGTCTTTTTTTGTGACAGGGTCTTGCTTTTTACCTAGACTAGTCTTCTTGTTTACATTTCCCTACAATGAAAAGTGTGAACCACCATGCTCAACTTTTTCTGTTGAGATACAGTCTTCTGAACTTCTTTCTTTCTTTCCTTCCTTCATTCCTTCCTTCCTTTCTTTCTTCCTTCCTTCCTTCCTTCTTTCTTTCCTTTCTTCTTTTTTTTGTGTGTGGGGGCAAAATAACCTGGAACCACAGGTTATTACATATATATATATATATATATATATATATATTATTTTTTTTTCTTTTTTTAAAAAATATTTTATTGTGAGAATACCATACAGAGGAGTTACAATTACATGGGCAAGATAACCAGTACATTTCTTTTCTTTTTTTTTAATTTTATTTTATTTTATTTGTGAACATACTGTACAGAGGGGTTACAATTGCATGGGCAGGATAATGCGTACATTTCTTACCAAGCATTGCAGCCTCCTCCTTTGTTTACCCTTCCCATCCCTTCCCAGCTTCCCCCCTCCCCCCATCCCAATCCTTCTCCTTATTATTATTATTATTATTATTATTATTATATTATTCCAAACTCTGCCTCCTGAGTATCTAGGATTATAGTCATGCGTCACCAGCACCCAGACTTACTTTTATTGTGTTTGTTTTCATTGTATATATGTGTTTCATTGTGATATTTCCATTCATCCATATGATGCACTTTATCAAATTCATCCCCTCTAATACTTTTCTCATCTCCTTGATCAGTTTTAAAAACAAATTATAATAGGTTTCATTATTCTATTTTTATACATGTGCATAAAGTACTTCGGTCACATTCATCCTCACAGCATTCGTTCCTTTCACTGTCATTGTTCCCACCAGCTTTTGTAAACATTCCTTCCATATCATACTCAGGTAATTTTTTTTTGACTGTGGGGCTTGAACTCTGGGCCTTGGCACTGTCCGCCAGCTCTTCATCTCAAGGCTAGCACTCTACCAGTTGAGCCACTGCACCACTTCTGGCTTTTTCTGCTTATGTGGAATCAAACCCAGGGCCTCATACATGCAAGGCAAACAGTATCACTGAGCTACCTTCTCAGCCCCTTTTTGTTTTGTGGTCTAGATGTTGCATATGAGAGAATATGCCATGCTTGATATCATCAGTCTGGAGATTTTATTTAATATAATGATCTCCAGGTTCTGTTTTCCTACATACATCATTTCATTCTTCATCGCTGCATACTGTTTCACTGTATGTATGTATATCCGTATATATTCATATGCATATACATGTGTGTATATACACAGGCAGACATACTACATACATATATAGGTATGTGTAATACATGTGTTTATATATACATATATACATATATATGCACATATATGTATTGTATATAAATATTTCTTCTTTCATTCATTGAATAATTAACAGTTAATCTGATTCCACAGTATAGCTATTGTAAAAAATACTGCTTTAAATATGGGTCTGCCAGTATCTCTATTGTATGCTGACTTACATTCCTTCAGATATATAACCAGGAGTATGGAAAGTTGTATTTTTAATTTTTTGAAGAGCCTCCATACTGAGTTCCATAGTGGTGTACAAATTTATATTTCCAATATTTTGTAATAGTTATTTTCCTCTCTCATCCCCATCAGCATTTGTTGTTTGTATTTTTAATTTAATAAAAATGGATTTTATTTATTTAACTTCTTATTTTGTCAGTTCTGTGGCTTATACTCAGGGTGGTGCTTCTGCTCAAGGCTAGCACACTACCGCTTTGAGCCACAGCACTGTTTCCATCTTTTTCTGTTTATGTGGTACTAAGGAATAGAACCCAGGGCTTCCTGCATGCTAGGTAATCACTCTACCACTAAGGCACATTACCCCCTTATTTATTTATTTTAAAATAAATTTTTATTGTAAATATGCTGTACAGAAGGATTATAGTTACATAAGTCTGGCAATGAGTATATTTCTTTTTTAATTTTTAAAATTTTATTGCAAAGGTGATGTACAGATGGGTTACAGTTACATAAGTCCAACAATGAGTACATTTACTTTTGAACAGTGTCATCCCCACATTGTCTCCCTGTTTCCTCTCCTTTCTTCCCTCCCCTCCAATTTCTATAGTTCATTTCGAACAGTGTCTAGTGAATTTTACTGCTGAATTGATTCACCCTTTGTCCCAACATTTCTGTGCTTCCCCTTCCCTTTCCCAAATCAGATAAACTTAAATATAAGACAAAGGTAGAGAAATTAAAAATAGCACCAAAGAAAAAAATCAAAACCAAAAAAACCAAAACACAATGTTGTTGATGGACATTCTTGATGATGGACCTTCCAACTGCACTGAGCTGAAATCTCAAAGCCATTTTGATTTTGATTTTCTCTATGACCCGGGATGTTGAGCTTCTTCACTTATTTATTGCATATTTGTATTTCCTGTTTTGAGAACCATCTGTAAATTTGCTCATTGATTAATAATTTAATGGCCTGATGGTTAAAGTAGGTATAGGGGTATATGCTTTAATCCCAATGTTCATGAGGCTCAGGCTGGAGAATAATATATTAGAGTAAAGCTTATGCTACACAGTGAGACTCTATCTCAAAAGTAAAACAAAGAAAGGCAAAAAAGAAAAGGAAACCAATGCCAGAGAAGGTGCTTTTTTATTGTTGTGGTTCTCGATGTTGTAAGAGGTAGCATGAGCTGTAGTGATAGAACTCCCCCTTTGTCTTGTTTTATGTGAACAAAGCCATGTAAAGATTATATTTACATTTAACCTGTAATTTCTTCACACAAATCTTTATAAAGATAGAGGAAGTAAATGTCCACAATTCCACATAGCAAATCAGCAGAATGAGCCCTTGTGGGACAAAGCATGCATACAGTGATATTTGGAGCAATAAGGAACCTGGCAAATTGGTTGAATGGTCTCTTGTAACAATCCATTTGAGGCAGTTTTAAAAGTTATAATGTCAGTTCCTTTCACCTGATAGTTTAGTTTGAGGTTGGAGAGTGAGAAATGATGGTGAATGTTTGATTAATAATTGTACAGGCAAATGTTTTACAATAATCAGAATTAATGAATGCCTGAAATGGAATATTCTTTGTGAAATCTGTTCTATTTTTAAATATACCTATCATGATTTTGTTGACAGGAGAATGAATATATATATATATATATAAATTGATGAACTATCAATATTTTTGTAAAATATTCTTTAAAATCAAGATAGATGATCAAGCTAGGTTTTTGTTGTTTTTTGCATTTTTATTGCTATTACTAAGTAGTTGTAGATTATGAGTACAGTGCTTCTTGGTCAGTATCATCCCTTCAAGCTGTTTTTTTTTATTTCTTAACAAAAGAAGTAGATTTCTTAGGTAAGTTAATCTGCATGATTCAAAAGTTCTTGATTTTTTAATGCCAAAATATGACACAGACAAGCTGATATAACTTTTAGCCAAGGCTTTTGTGTGATTAGTTTCTAGACGTGTAGTACAGTTTGCCAAGTAATATAAGGCCAATTCTTAGAATAACGATCTGTCATCTACTAAAAGTCCCTCTAAAACAGATAATTCAGACTGGCAATTTGGAAACCTACCTCCTTATTTTGTTGTTGTCTCCATTATTTGTACTTCTGAACTGTAAATTACTCCCTGGTGTCTTCAGATGGGTAAGTGATAACGGATTGGTCTAAGATTATGCTTTTACTTTAGTCTTTGGAAAAATTCCACTTTGCACTGGGATAATAGTAATCTTCACAAGTATTACTGAAAGAATTAGCAAATTAAAAATTACTTAGCATTTCCTTGGATGAGTAATACTATAATTATTACTATTATTATTTTTTGTCAATCATGGGGCTTGAACTTTGGGTCTGAGCACTGTCCCTGAGCACTCTACCACTTGAACCGCAGCACCATTTTTGGTTTTCTGGTGATTATAATTGGAGATAAGAGTCTCATGGACTTTCCTGCCCAGCCTGGCTTTGAACCGTGATCCTTAGATCTCAGCCTCTTGAGTAGTTAGGATTATAGGTGTGAGCCATCGGCGCCCAGCTTATAATTCTTATGTTTCTGTTCATCTAAATCTCTGTCACTCATTAGATCTGAACATAATTCAGTGTGACTTTTTGAAAAAGAGAAAGTATCATAAACTGTACATATTTTTGTAAGGTAACTTCAATTTTAGAAACATTGAGTGAAATAGAATTAAAGGAATTAAGGTGTTTAACTGAGGTTCTGGAGTAGCATTTTATAAAAAGAAATATTGATAAACAGGCAGAATGAAAATTTAGACTGTATTTTTTTCCCAGCTAGTTCAGAAGCTTCTGACTTATACATCTTGATTTTACACAACTTTGGTAAATATTTTTATAGAGAATTTTTAACAAGTTGTTTAATTAACATATTAATATGTATGTTGATATATGTACAATATTTTAGGATTTTATGATATATATTTCAAAATAAAATACTGAAATGAATATACAATTCATTATTGGATATTGGGAGATATTATAAAAAGTTTAGAAAAGTGGGCAAATGACCACTGTTTGTTATTAACAATATGACATGAGAAAAGCCCTCATTTTACAAGTGTGGCAACAGACATATGTGTGCACAGTTGGTATAATTTGGGAAGTAGAAGGGAAAAAACAAAATGTTTAAATAGGGATACAGGTTGACCCATGGCAACAATGAGATGTACAAGACACTATATTGAAAAACGAACTTTACAATTTAGGCTGGGGGAGGGGAGGGTAATGTAGTTGTGGAGGTGGGAGGGAAGGGAAAGTAAGGGACAAACAAAGGAGGAAGCAACAATGCTTGATAAGAAATGTACTCATTACCTTGCTCATGTAACTGTAACCCCTCTGTACAGTATTTTCACAATAAAAAACCTACTAAAAAAACTAAACATATTTATTTAAACAATTTACATTTTATTTCTTATACTAGTAGTTATTTCTTATTCAAAACTTTGCAATAGTTTGTGGGTTGGAGCCAAGAACACTATAAATTTGCTTTTACTTTCCAGTTTTTTTGATAACTTTCTCATTATTTATTCATTAGATAAATAATGGGCCTTATTCTTGAAGACGAAAATAGTAAGAAAACATTCTTGAGATAGACTGTTCCTATACTTTCTTTTCTATACATAGATTTCTGTACATGGTATCAGTGTTTTGTGCTATAGTTCCTTTCATTTGGTGTGCAATGCTTTAATTCCACATGCACCAAATTTGTACAAATAGCTCTGAAGAAGCTTAGCTCTAAATCATTCCTGTGCATGGATGTGTACACACATGAAAGGTACACAGTACATTGATTCACAAGGGAATATAAATTGCAAAATATACATAAAGCAAATTTAATCAACAAGGGCAGTGTTTTCAAACTGAAGTATATTATAACAGGATAAGTAAAGTCAATTCTTAACAGATGCTATGTGTGTTTCAGAGTTTTTAACAAGCCTCTTTTCTAAAACTTTTGTGTATCATTATGCTATCCAATTATAGCTATTTAATGAAGTAAAATGTACAAATATTGACATAATTCTTAGAGAATAAATAAGGGAAGTGAAACAAGATACCAAAATAAGAAAAGGTTATGTTTGAAATGCTGTCTAAACTTCCTATGGATGAATGTCAAAATGGGTGAATCCTGAGTAGTAGCTTTTCTGACTTCCTGTCTTCAGAACCTTTTGTATCATGGCGTGTGTGTGTGTGTGTGTGTGTGTGTGTGTGTGTGTGTGTGTTAGAGAGAGAGAGAGAGAGAGAGATGTAGATAGGATATCCCATTCCTGTGGAATAATCTCAGAGGTCAGGTAACATTCTACAAAGCAGTCTGTTTAGGAGATATATAACTCCAGCTAACTACAAATTACCAGAAGCTCTGCTTCCTGTTTCATGAAGACCCAGGCAAGGACCTCAAGGGATAGGGGCAAATCATAATAAATCCCCTGACCTTGCTCAGCTTTGTTTTCCTCCTTCTACATAAAAAGAAGCAAAATATATTCAAAATTAGAAATCAGGTTAGCTAACCTAGTCTGAGTCCTGACTGTCCAGCATGGAGAATGCCTCCATGGCAGGTGCTCCTAAGTAAGCTAGAGTCTGAAAGGAGGGAGGGAGGATGAGACCTCCCATAAGGCACTGCAGCTGGCCCATATTTTGAAAGAGCCCTCAGCAGCCTAATGAGTTGCTCACACCAGATGCAGGAGCTGGCCAGAGACTAGCTGGAACAGTTCTGGATTTTGTTTTGCTCAAAGGTGTTTACCTGATCATTAGCTGTTTGGTCGCACAGAAAATGTTCAGTCCATCCATCTTCCTGTCTTGTGGCTTTTTCTGTTACCAAATGAATTACATATTTTCCCTGACTTAACACATAACCTTAGTCCAGGTGCTCTCAAATGCAATACTAACATGAAAGGCATGTGTTGACTTTGCAGCCATTTTTATTTCTGTCTGAGACAGGTTTTGGGCTAGCAGATAAAACATTCTTGACATCTTTAATACTCTTCATAAATACTTTTTATAAATAATAGATGTTAGTCAATAGCTTTTTTCTACCTATGCACTAAAAGTATTTCAAAAGAAAATTTGGTGGGTGGCTGAAGGTTGTTTTCGGAAAGTTATAAACTAGTTATTTACTTGCATTACCATCAAATACCTCTTTCATTAATTCGCCATTTTAAAAATGTTGTAATGCTCCACAGAACATGTGTCACCAATGAACTAATCATAACCAAAGAAAACATTGATTCTAAGAGCCATTTGCAGCAGTACTGTCTACTGGCATTTGCTCACAGGAGAACAGATTATTGAAATAGTATTTAAAATTTAAATATTCTTAAATTAGCTTTAGTTACAGTGGTGTATAAACACAAACAAAAACATATAACCAGACAACTAAGCAACTAAGGGAATTTGCAATATTTCAGAGGAGGCATTTCATTAAAATAGTATACATTAAGAAAGTGCATATCTTAACCAGCCCAGGCAGGAAAGTCTGTGAGACTTTTATCTTTAATCACCCAAAAGCCAGAAGTGGAGCTCTGGCTTAAGTGCTTAGTCTTAAGGGAAAATGCTAAGATATAGTGCATAAGTCTGAGTACCAGAACACACACATACACACACACACACAAACACATATACACACACACACAGGGTTCAAGTCTGAGTACCAGTACACACACATACATACACACACACACACACACACACACACACACACACACACACAAGTACATATCTTAGTCATACATAATGGCTTTGGAACTTGTAATCAACCCCAGCTACACAAAGAAGTCCAAAAGGGCCTGGGAGACCTGCCTGTAGCAACAACCAAAACGAGTAAGACCCTACCTGAAAATTTAACTGGTGAAAAAAGAGCTAAGAGATTGGCTCTAGTGGTAAACGCCTTCCTAGCAAGTGGGAGGCCCCTCAACTCATTAAGAAAAACAAAAGAGAAAAAGGAAGAGATGGTGGAAGGAGATAAGATGGAAAGGATGGGAGGAAATGAGTAAGTGGAAAGAGAGACTGAGGAAAAGAAGACAGGAGGAAAGGTTGGAGAGAGGAAAGGCAAAAGGGAAAGAGGGAGTGAGAAAAAAACAAAGTCCATATCTTTGTTTTGTTTTTGTTTTTTTTTTGGTTCCGATTGTGGGGCCTGAACTCTGGGCCTGGGCTCTGTCCCTCAGCTCTTCAGCTCAAGGCTAGTGCTCTACCACTTGAGCCACAGCACCACTTCTGGCTTTTTCTGCTTATGTAGTGATGAGGAATCGAACCCAGGGCCTCATGCATGCAAGGCAAGTGCTTTACCACTGAGCCACCTTCCCAGCCCCAAAGTACATACATATCTTAATTGTAGAGTTTGATGAATTTTACAAATTGCACATGCCCATGTAACTGGTGCTTATGACAAGAAACAAACAATATCAATACTAGTTTAACACCAATTTCAGGGAGTTTGGTAGAGAGACATGATTGAACAAAAAGGCCCCGAAGCTAGGTTCTTTGCCTTTAAATCTCCTTCAACTCAAGCACAATTGAAGGAATTTCGGTTTTCTTCAGAAAACTTGTTATATCCTGAACTCTCCATGTGGTGTTCTTTGCTTGATATTTTGCATTGAAATTTCTTCTGGCACTGAACTCACTGAGGAGTGAGGAGTACCATGTCACAGTTGTTTTTAACCTCTCACAATGCTTTGTGCACTTGGACACTATAAATACCAATAAGTATTTGCATAATGAAAAATAACATACATAATTATGTATTTATACCAGAAATAACTTTTAGGAAAAAATACAAAATATTACATATTTTGAAGCCATGGCGATAAGAAGATTACAACACTTCGTCAATATCTCAGGCTAAAACTTTTTCCAGTTTAATGAAGTAGGAAATAGTCAAGAGAAATGATTTTCATTTTCTAAAAGAGAAAATACATAAACAAATAAATAAATACGTGCATTTGAACAGAGGACAGAAGGAAGGTTGAAATGGAGTATGTTCTTCAAGGAAGAGTGTGTAATAGAGAAGCAGAAGTGTAAGGTCCTGAACCATGGGGGATGCTAGATAAATTTGGTGGCCAAGAGTATGGCAAGAGAGCCAGAGAACCTGGTCATAATGAGAGAGGATCTGAAACTTTTTGCTGTGAGTTAAATGGAAACCCACTAGAGGCTTTTGTTCAGGAAAGTAATGGAATCTAACTTATAGGTTAATAGAAAGGGTGATTCTGACTATTCTGCAGAGACAGAATATGGTGGAAAAGGAAACCGAGTGTTTAGAGCTATTGTTATAGTACGGAGAAGATATGATGGTGACTTAGACTATGTAATAGCAGTGGAGATGACAAGAAGAAATTAGAATTGCAATCCATCGTGATGTGGACTTGATTCAGTTTATGTATAGGTTGGATAAGGATTGTTAGTAAAAAGGCTGAAAATTAAGGTCAAAGTTTTGGGCTGGAGGAACCAATTCAGTTGGCGTTCTTATTGATTAAGATGGTTTATTATTGATGAGAAGATATTCAGACTCTGGTCTGTGTATAGTAAACTTAATTCACTCACCATTTAATGATCTAGAATAATAGCTGTTCTAGGATTTAGGAGATGATTGATGGAGAGAAATGACAAAAATTTTATTATAGTGGAAGAAGACAGATAAAACAGATATAAGAATACTTAAATAGTATTTGTTACTCATTATGTCATATCTGTATTGTAAATAATATGTAATGAATTTGTTATCACTGTCTTACTACTTGTGTAAGCTCTCAAACCTACCTCCTTATAAAAGTTTGGAATACAACTTTTTCAGTTGTCTCTGATATTATTTCTTTTTTTCAATGTAAATGCTTTCTCCTCAGTTCTAATGCACAAAATAAGTCTTGTTTAAAAAATACTTTTAAAGAGTAGTTTTGGACTTACAGTAACATTGAAAAGGAGGTACAGAAGGTTAGCCCTGTTTCCCACATTGCATAGCCTTCCCAGTCATCACCTATCAGCATCCGTATCAACAAGGTTCATTTGTTCTAGTTGATGAGCCTACACTGACACACCACAGTCCCCCAAAGGTTTTACTTTAGGTTTGCTCTAGGTATACTTTCTATGGCTTTGGGCAAACATAGCATGACATATGTCTGTCATTATAGTATCATGCAGAGATTTTAATTGTCTTATGGGGTAGGGAAACTTATTTTTGCTGAGGGCTATATGGATATTTATAACATCATTCACAGACAAACATAATTACCAATGCAGGCTGCAAGCAGCCAGCAAGAAGTATATGAGAAGTGTGTATGTGTGGCCTGTCATGCACCAAATGATTTCTCACGCCTTGTACAGCCAGCTGTTATCCGCCTTTCCCCAAGACTCAAACCTTGACAACAACTGGGCTTTATGCTGTTTTTATAATTGGCTTTTTTCTGCAATGTTGTATAATTGGAATAATATATTTAGAAAAGTTTTTTCATGTTGTCTTCTATTGCTTAGTGTTATAAAAAGTTCTTTGTTTTTTTGTACATGGCATGATAGCTCTTTCGTTTTAACACTAAATAATATTCTATTGTCTAGTGTGCCATAGATGATCAGTTCACCTTCTGAAGGTGAATTTTGGCATTATGAATAAAACTGCTATAAATATCATGCACAAGTTTTGTATGATCCTATATGTTAAGTCTTTTGAGAGAATACCAAAGACAAAGATTCCTGGGACATATGGTAAAGGCATGCTTGCTTTTTTAAGAAATTACCAAATAGCTACCCTGGTTTGGATTTCAACCAGCAATGAGTAAGCATTCCTGTTGCCTTGTTTTCTTGTCAACACTTGATATTGTCAATGTTTTGAATATGTTAGTAGTAAAATCTCCTTATTGTTTTAATTCTGCACTTCCCTTAAGACATATAAATACGGAGAAACTTTTCATTCTATCTTGTATTTATATTTCTTTGCTAATGCTCTGAATTTTTCTGACTTCTTGCTTAACTCAGTACACATTTTTTGAAACTTTTTTTTAGTGTATTCTGTTGCTCTCAAGTCTAGAAGATCAGCCACAAAAGACTTCAGAGAAAAAATAACTTTAAGAAAAGCCATACTTTACATGATTCCCCATTTGAAAAAGCACAATGTTTACGGTTATTTTTAAGACTCTGAGATGTCCTACAAGAGATTTGTTAAACGCTGTTCACCCAGTTTGCCCAAGCCTATCTTTACCATAAAATAGAAACTTATTATATTCTGAAGAACTAGTATTCCAGAGCTGACATTATCTTGACAAGAAATCTAGAAAAATGAGTCTCACTGTTAAAGCTGGCTTTGTACAACCTTGGGTAAGGAAGGTAAAATTTCTGTTTCCTAGATTTCTCATGTGCAAAATGCCAATAATAATGGGCTAAGATGAAAGCACTTTGCAAAAGTTTAAATAATACAATTTTGTATCTTTTTGTCACTTCCTTCAAGACTTTATTTCCTATTTCATGCATTTTTCTGCAGTAATATTTATTTTTAACCAACATAGTAATTTTATTGCCACACTTAGTTTCCTTCACCAACTGCCTAATTTGTTCTTATTATCCACAGCTAAGTGTAGAGCATCTCCTGCTACAGGAAGACATCCTCAACCCTGCCTCTTGGCATCTCTCCCTCTTGGCTTTCTATCACTCAGTGAGAAAGTGCTTCTTGTGCAGAGTGTTTTACAAGGGCACAGGCTGTCTTCAGTGCCCAATGTACAGCAACTAATTTACTATGGAGCAAAATCCTTGATTGTTGCTTTTCTGTGAATTACATCATTCTATTTTCAACTTTTGTGCCCACAGTTTTGGGGGGAGAGACTTCTTTCATCCCAAGTATGTTTATCATCAGGGTTCCCACAACTTAATCCTTCACTGACTTTGCTTTGGTTCTAGTTCTGAGAACAAATTGTCCTGTGGTTCAGGGCACTGCCTGCATTCCTACTGAGATTTGAGTCTCTTTTTGCTTGTTCCTCTTTTTTCCTTCAGTAAAGTACAACACCAATCAATAAGAGGGGTACAACTCCATGGTCTCCCTCTTTATCTTTTCTGTTTGAATTGATTCTTCTTCATTTTGAATGTCTTTACTGCTTTTTCCTTATTTTGTTTACACTGTACATTCCTGTTTGAAGACATGTGGAGGAAACACAGCCCTTGTCTATAAACTTTAAGAAAATGCTGACTGCTTGGCTGGCAAAATTCTTGATACTGCGCAAGCTCCTCACCCCACTTATTTCTTCATTTATTTCTTTACTCGACAGTATTTGTTTCATTGTGTACATGTTCTGTATAAAAATATTTCCTCACATAAGCAGTAAACTTCAGGAGAGGAGAGTAAACATTCATATAATATTAAAAATAAGATGATTAATCAATGACTTATATTTCTTTCTTTTTGGGGGGGGGTCCGGTCGTGGGGCCTGAACTCTGGGCCTGGGCGCTGTCCCTCAGCTCTTCAGCTCAAGGCTAGCGCTCTACTACTTGAGCCACAGCACAACTTCCGGCTTTTTTCTTTTTGCTTATGTGGTGTTGAGGAATGGAACTCAGGGCCTCAGGCATTCAAGGCAAGCGCTCTATCACGGAACCATCTTCCCAGCCCAACTTATATTTGTTCTCACAACATATGTTACTGTTCCTCTTTCATAAATGAATAAATGAAGGACAAAGAGGCTAGCTTCTTGCTAAAGCTACAATAGCCATAAGTCCTAGCTTTGAAACCTCAACGTCTGGCTCCACTGAAGTCCCTATTTTAACCACAGAACATCTGTGAGGACCTGGCCAAGATCAGCTAAAATGACTTACATCTATCAAGATCAAGCAAAGGACAGAGAATTAAGATAATGAAAGTCTACTTAACCTGGTTGTGACACTTGCCAAAAAAGATTATTAGACATAAATACTTCTAGAATTGATGAGAATATTAACCAAATTGAGGTGCTAGGTTATAATATTCTTGAGGAAACGTAGAGTGGAAACATGGTTTGGAAATCAGGTTCTACCTATTTTAGCTTGCTTTGGACAAGTAACTTCTCTGAATCTTGGTTTCCTCATCTTGAAATTAACATAGTTCAGGTTACATATTCCTTATTCAAAATGCTTTGGACCTGAAGTGTTTAAATATTATTTTTTAAATTTTGGGATATTTGTACATGAATAATCTTGGGAATGAGGTCTATGTCTAAACATGAAAACTTTTGTTTCATATACTTTATACACATGACCAGAAAGTTACTTTATACAATTTTTTTTAGTGCACCCATGTTTTTACTGAAGTCTGTTACATGAGGTCAGTTGTGAACTTTTCCACATGGAGAGTCATATCTGTGTTCAAAAATCTGACGTGGGAGTATTTCATATTTCAAATGTGCAGGTTATAGCTGTTCAGCTTACAATATTGATCTCATCATAGTTATTGTATAGATTAAATGAATGTTTTGCCTAAAGTAACTGATAATTATTAGCTACATATTATTTAAGCTAATCATGGAAGTTTGAGGTTAAGACTGCAGATGAATTATCCACATGGATATTGTAAATAATGAGATAAAGGATAATTGACTTGTTTAAAGCAAGGAAAAGTGTAGCTAAATTCTGGATGTCACACAGTTACAGCAGCAGTAGCAAAGAGATGGCTAGTAAACCAAATATATGTCACATGGTTTCTAGTCCAGTATTGGTCATGAAATAATTGCTCTATATTTATGGTCCTTTTAAAAATTTGCATGAAGTACTAGGGATCAAATCCAGAACTTCACATATGCTAGGCAAGCACTCTAGCACTGAATTACTTCTCCACCCTTGTAAATTAATTAGATTAGATTCCTCTAAGAATGATATAGTACCCAAACCATTCTCTATTATTATTATCAAGCTTTCTTTTTCTTGTAGGCCAATCAGGGACTATCTTTTGAAGAATAAAATTTTTAGAGCCAGGCACGATAGCAGATAGCGTGTAATTCCAGAATTCAGGAAGCTGGGAAAGGATAGCTTGAGAATAACCTGGGCTGAATATTCACTTCTGAGCCAAGCTGGCAGCCTGAGCTATAAAACAATAGCCCGTCTCAGAAACAAAATAGACAAAAACTATTTTATATATGAAATATTAAATACTTATGAATCTTAATGTTACTGCAGAAATGTTGAACTATTTAAATTTATTACCATTCTAATAATGTTAATAATTATTATAGAATAAAGAGATGGAACACTGTCAACTTTTGTAGTTACCTTTTATTTCGTCTAGTTTTCTTTTTCATGCTCTAGAAAAGATAAAGTAGCAATTGTGCATTTCCAAAAATCCATAAACTTGGACACACTTAGTGCTTATCTTTATTCAGTTGTAATCTTTAAAAAATGTACTATATGCTTTGCATATTGTCTCTCTTGCTAGTATGGCTGATCAAACTAAATGATATTACATTCTTTCAACAAAGTGGTAGGTGGTGGCAAAGGGAAAGGCATATGGATTTGGTAGCCTGGGATTCAAATTCTGTTTTTAATTTTTTAAAAAAAGCCAACTAAGCTGTACTTAATTCACTGACTCCTATGTGCTATACATTGTATAGGATGCAATATACATACTATGCCTAATCTTCACAAGATCCCTAAAAAGTCGACATCACTCGGGGCTGGGAAGGTGGCTCAGTGGTAGAGCACTTGCCTTCCATGCATGAGGCCCTGGGTTAGATTCCTCAGTACCACATAAGCAAAAAAAAAAAAAAAAAAGCGAGAAGTGGTACAGCTCAAGTGGTAGAGTACTAGCCTTGAGCTGAAGAGCTGAGGGACAGCGCCCAGGCCCAGAGTTCAGGCCCCATAACTGGACCCCCCCCCAAAAAAAAAAAAACAGTAGACACCACTCTCATCTTACATATGGGGAAAAGCTAAAGTAGACCACAGACTAATTCAGCTATATGTTGACTCTGTGTTCTGATTACTAACAAAAGTTACTGGCCTCTGCACGGTGGTTTACCTAAAACAGTGCTCAGAATGCCATTTTTGATTGTGCCATGATCTGAATAACAAAATCTGTTTTGTGTGCTGCCTTCCTGAACATTTTTCTCAGTGTTTAGAGTCTCTATACAGCTTTCTAAAAGCAGCAAGATCTCCACAAGATCTTCCATTCATAAGGCATTGCAGTTCATAACTTGGAGAAGAGGATATGTGCACAGTTTGTAGTGACCTTACATAAAAGTGTCCAATATCCATGTTAACATTTCTGTTCCCATCAATGTTACTCTCTCAAAATCTGATGTATGAAGACCTATTTTTTTTCCTGTAGATTTTAATTCACTGGGTATTTTTTGTTTTTCCTTCATGTATATATGGAGTTAACTTTGGCCTAAGTGTTTTATGCTCTGGAAAAAAAAGAGATTCATTCTCTCTATATAAATCCTTTGTGGTAACATATTAGTAGAGTACAGAGGAAAAATCTCAAACTGTCTTCTTACTTGAGGACATACAAGGCATCATTTTAACCCAACCTGTTGCTTCAAATTAAAAAATAAGTAGTGAGCTTAGTGGAAATTTTAATGTATAGCATCAAAGCTGAGTTAAGACCAATGATACCTAGTTATATAGTATGTCCACATATTCCTCTGAAGGTAACCATGCCATAAATAGCTTATGATCGAGTCACAAGTAGTATACAATAGTATCAACAAATGAATGTCACAGCAGGACTCCAAGGATGGTGATCCTATTAACTTCTGGCTTTTGGGTGTTCAAGGCAGGAATGTAGCAGTCTATCTCTCTCATGCAATGCTCAGTTTGTATCAACACTAGGGAAGTATAGTTTGATTATTAGTTTGCCTCATAGTACCTATGGGAATACAATTTTTAGGTCAAACGCATGACTATTAATGTGAATATCTTAAACTGAGATATGTTAATCCATTAATTTAGCTTTGCAAAAATGCTGAGTCTAGCTTTTCATAATGACCAACTATGAAAGACAGTGTTGTTGTTTGGACACTGTTTGCATGTGCCAACAGGGATTCATGTGTGAGAAAGTTCATCCTCAGTGTGGTGATGTTGAAAAGTGATAGAACATTTAAGAGAGAGAGAGCCTGGTCTAAATTAGCAAGGTCAGTTTGGATACTGCCCTTGGAAGAGATTGTAAGACTTCAGTTAGTTCATGAGAAAGAAGGTTGTTATAAAAGAGCAAGATAGTCTCTCTACTCTGACTTTTCTTCTTTTCATGTAATTGCTTCCTTTCACACACATTTCTCCCACAGTGCCATTTGCCATGATGTAATAAAGCTAAGGGAGCTTTTCCAAGATCTGATAAAACGTTGATACTATGCTCTTGAATCTTTAAAACTGTAGATGTACCAAGCATCTGATCTTTTGTTATGACAAAAGAAAATGGACTATTGCAGGCAACATCTGATCATTTTTTATAACAAAAGAAAATGGAATATTGCAGACAGCATTGCATAGACAAGGAAATAGAATTAATAATTCCAGTCCAAATCTTGCTCCTAACCTGGAATACATTTGAATGTTCCTAATACTCTGTATTGTTCACTTTACTTTTTCTTTAACCTCATCTATGATAACCTGACAAATTCTAATGAGAGTACTATTAAGAAAATCAGTTACTTTGGAACATGCTGAAAAGAATAAAGTGAAAGACTGGCTAAAGCTAGTATAATGAATGTAATAGTGTAATAAAATATACCATTTTTTAAGAAAAAAACATTTCAGACAGAATATATAGTGAGGAATAATGTATTACAATAGTATAAGAACTCACAGACCTCATTAAACCATGTGTTTTTAATGAATTCAAAACTTTTTTATTGCTGAACAGAACCTCCGAGAGTACATAGAGTACAATTTGCTGAGAACAGGGAGGACTAAAGTGGTTGCTGAAGGCCACACAGCTTTTTTTCTGATACTTAAAATTGCCAAATGTTTGGAAAACACCTTCTTTGCTAAAATAATAGCATTTAGAATTGCAAACAGTAGCAAAAGGAAGAAGTTTAGTCCTTTCTCTTAAGTAGCACTTTAATTGTTTTCCATTCATTTTCTTCAAAGTCAAAGTGAAAGACTGCTTGATTTTTGCCTTGGTGTTTGTTTTGGATAAAATGTTATATCACAACCCTACTTCTCAATACATTATTTTCCTCCAATGATCTTGGCTCAAAACACAATACTACTTCCCAAACCTAGTATGAGTTATTTGTTACAAATAGGAAAAAAGATTCCTAAAAACTAACAGAAAACTACCAAAGGTTTAAAAGGTCAGAGTGAAACTCAGTGTTTGTTATTCACTTGATCACAGCCTGTTGTAAGCCCCCCAAAGAGCTAATTTTAAAAGATACTAGGTTTCTTTAGGATTCCCCAAACTGGCATAGATGTGTAAGGATTTTGCTACAAGAAATCAAGCCCAACCTCATAACCAACTACCTGTGCAGATGCACAGTGCCCCATGGTCAGGGAGATATTTGTTTATTTCTCTGATTTGTGGACTTGGTGTACTCTTCAAGGCCATTCTGAACACTAACCACTCCCCTCACCCCTCCTGCAGTAACAATATGAGGAGGTGGGGCCTTTGGAAGATACTTTTAGTCACGTAAATATTTCCCTCATAACTGAATTGGTAACCTTGTACTTTTAGTACTCTTGCTCGCTGCCATGTAATGAGAAGGAAGTGGTCTGCAAACTAGGGTATGATCCTCATCTGATACATAATCTATTAGCATCTTCACCTTAGTCTTTACAGCCTCCAGAACTATCAGCACTGAATGTTTTAAGACGTCTAGTGTGTATTATTTTTGTTATCTTAACTTGAGCTAAGACATTCTGCTATGGCTGTCTTGAAATTGGTAATAATTTAAAAATTATTTCATGTTCAAATTATGTTGCTGGTCCTGGAGTAAAGAAAATGAGAGAGAGAAGAAGGTTTGTGTGTGATAAGAAATGTACTCATTACCTTGCTCATTTGATTGTAACCCCTCTGTACAGTACTTTCACAATGGAAAACTTATTTAAAAAAAAGAAAAAAAGAAGATTTGGGGGAATGTGTCCTCAACCACAGCACAATCTATTTTGACAAAGCCATTAGAATCCTTAATCCCAAAGTGGCAGTCAGAGAGCTTTGTCTTTCACAGAACTCTGTTTGCCCTTGACTAGGCCTATTCTGTAGGAAGCATTGTCTCAGTACAAGTATCCAGATGGACTTCAAAGCAGCACTGCAGCTCTTAATTACAGTTCAGTTTTGCTGTACTTGGAGATATTTTGAGGTACAATCTCATGACTAACCAATGCTGCCCAACATCCATTCTTCTGCCTGATAACCCTCAAGAAGCTAAATTTATGTCCTTATCTGTACTAGCTGCCTAACACTGCTGAAATGAATTGCCACAAGCTTAGTGGTTTAAAACAACATAGATCTCTATCTTACTGTTCTGTAGGTTCAAAGTCTGACCAGGGACTTTCTAGGCCAACTCAAGTTGTCAGCAAGGTGACTGACTTCCTTTCTGGGAACTATAGAAATCATTATGTTCCATTATGTTTTTCACATTTCCTTCTGAATTCCATAGCTCCTGACTTCCTTTCTTCATTTTCAAAGGCTGAAACATTTTATCTTTTTGTAGCTCTGTTCTGTAGTCTGGGCTTTCTCTGACCACAGCTGGGAAATGTTCTCTGATTTTAAGGAGTCATATGATTAGATTTGTCTCACTTGGATATGCCATGTTAATCTCCCTATTTCAAAGTCTCCAATATAATCACACCTACAGAATTGCTTTTGTCATGTTAAGAAATATGTACATGCGGAGATTGGAATGGTTTTTAGAGGCCACTATACTATACTATGCTTACTATGTATTTTCTCCCCAAACTAGTTTTTCTTTCCTAAATTTGTCCTTTTTTTATTATTGTGAAAATACTGGATAGAGGGGTTACAATTATATGGTCAAGATAATGAATACATTTCTTTCTTTCTTCTTCTTCTTCTTTTTTTTTTTTTTTGTCGTTCGTGGGGCTTGAACTCTGGGCCTGGGTGCTGTCCCTCAGCTCATGAGCTACAGCGCCACTTCCGGTTTTCTGGTGGTTTATTGGAGATAGGAATCTCACGGTCTCTCTTGCCCGAGGTGGCTTTGAACCGCGATCCTCAGATCTCAGCCTCCTGAGTAGCTAGGATTACAGGCGAGAGCCACCAGTGCCCGGCATGAGTACATTTCTTATCAAGCATTGTTGACTCCTCCTTTGTTTCTCCTTCCCATCTCTTCCCGCCCCCCCCCAAGTTGTAAAGTTTGTTTTTCGACATAACGACTGTACATCTCATTTTTGCAATGGGTCCACCTGTATCTCTATTTAAACGATTTGTTTTTTTCCCTTTGCCTCCACAAATTATACCAACATCAAATACAGTGAAAGCAGGGGTTATACCGTGGGGGAGGGACATACAAAGCAACAAAGAAATCATCTTACAAATATGTTAGAAACAATCGCATGAAAGAAAAAACACTTGAATACTTATCTTGGGGTTCATTTCACCTAACATCAACTTATCTGACCTTTTCTGCTTTTCTCAGACATATACTAATTATTGCAAATAAGGGAAACCATGGGACCTATGTTTCTTTGCGTCTGGCTTACTTCACTTAACATAATTTTTTCCAAGTCTTTTCATTTCCTAACAAATGAGACAATGTCATTCTTTTCTGATGGAGGCATAGAATTCCATTGTGTATATATACCACATTTTCTTGATCCATTCATCTACTGAGGGGCATCTGGGTTGGTTCCATATCTTAGCTATGGTAAATAATGCTAAAATAAACATAGTTGTGCTGGTAGCTTTAGCATGGTCTTGTCTGTGCTCATTTGGGTAAATGCCCCAAAGTGGGATTGCTGGAATCTTTTGAGGAACCTCCATACTACTTTCCAAAGTAGTTGAACAAGTTTACACTCCCACCAACAATGCAGTAGGGTTCCCTTCTGTCCACATCCCCTCCAGCATCTGTTGTTATTAGAGTTCTTCATTATAGCCATTCTAACTGGGGTGAGGTGGTCTCTCAGTGCTCTTTTGATTTGCATTTCTTTTATGGCTAGAGAGATTGAGCATTTCTTCATGTGTCTATTGGCCATTCTTATTTCCTCTTTAGAGAAGTTTCTTTTTAAGTCTTTAGCCCTCTTATTTATCGGGCAGTTGTTTCTTTGAAGATTTGTTGTTGGGGGATTTAACTTTTTGAGTTCCAGGTATATTTTAGATATGAGACCCTTGTCTGTTGTATGGCTATTGAAGATCTTCTCCCAATCTGTGGACTTTCTATTGATCTTGCTACCTATGTCCTTTGCCATGCAGAAGCTCTGCAACTTCATGCAATCCCATTTGTCCAACCTTTCTTTGATTTGTTTTGTTTCTGGGTCTCTATTAAGAAAATTTCAGCCTGTGCCTAGGAGGCCTAGGGTTTCTCCTATTCCATCCTGTAATGTTTTCAGAGTGTCTGCATTGACTCTGAGGTCTTTGATCCATTTGGAGTTGATTCTGGTGCAGGGTGATATATAAGGATCTGGCTTTAGTTTTCTACAAGTAGAATTTTGCCAGCACCATTTACTGAAGAGGTTGTTTTTCTTCCATTCTATGTTTTTAGCTCCCTTATCAATGATTAGATGACTATAGGTCTGTGGGTTCATTTCTGGGTTTTCAATTCTATTCCATTGGTCCTGAGGTCTGTTCTTGTGCCAGTACCAAGCTGTTTTGATTACTATGGCTTTGTAATAGAGTTTGAAATTTGGTATTAATATTCCTCCAACATTTTTCTTTCTGTTAAGGATCATTTTTGCTATTCAGGGTCTTTTATTCTTCCATATGAATTTTTGGATTGCCTCTTCTATTTCCTTGAAGAATGAGGTTGGAATATTGATAGGTATCACATTGAATTTGTAGATTGCCTTTGGAAGTATTGCCATTTTCACAATGTTGATCCTTCCAATCCAGGAGCTAAATTTGTTCTTTGTGTTATTGTTTCTGCAAGTGTGTGTTTTGTTTGTTTTCAAAACCAGTTGGGTAATAAATCAGTGACATTTTGAAACCTCTACAGTAGATAAAAATAATATTGACATTAAATGAATGAATGCATGAATGAAGCACTGTTTTATCTCAAACTAATAGTAGGACACATAATGGAATACTTATAAATTCAGCAGTTGTGTGTAGGCGTGCTCCATTCTTGTTCTAAGGCAGCAACTTTTTACCTCAGATCTACATTAGAATCACCTGAGGAATTTTAGTCTTCTTATCTGAGCACTCCATATATCATTTACATCAAAACCTTGAAAAGCGGGCTGGGATGATGGCTAGTGGTAGAGTGCTTGTCTTGCATGCATGAGGCTCTGGGTTCGATTACTCAGCACCACATAAGCAAAAAGAAAAAAGTGGAAAGTGGTGCTGTGGCTAAAGTGGTAGAGCGCTAGCCTTGAGCTGAAGAGCTGAGGGACAGAGCCCAGGCCCAGAGTTCAGGCCCCACTTCCCCTCCCCCCAAAAAAAACACCTTGAAAAGCTATGAACGATTGGTGTTTTAAAGTCTTCCAGGTCATTTCAGTGCATAGTGTTATAATGTTTTATGATTCATGAGCCACATGACATAATTTTAACTTGAGCAATGACAAGGAAAAATCTTTTTTTTTATTATAGTTTTTTATTTTTGTTGGTCATGGGGCTTGACCTCTGGGCCTGGGCTCTGTCCCTCAGCTCTTCAGCACAAAGGCTAGCGCTCTACCACTTGAGCCACAGCGCCACTTCCAGTTTTCTGGTGGTTTACTGGAGATAAGAGTTTCACGGATTTTCCTGTTGGGGCTGCCTTTGAACTGCAATCCTCAGATCTCAGCCTCCTGAGTAGCTAGGATTATGGGCGTGAGCCACTGGTGCCGGGCTTGTGAAAATCTTTTAAAATGAGTGTTTTCCATAATGTATTATTTTTGTGTTGAATAGCTTTCAATTTTAAACTCTTACTAGACAGAAGAAAAGAAGTTTTATTTATCAGTGATAACCTACCATGATTTAAATGTAGCAATTTAAATTACTTTTTAGAGAAAAGAAAAATTATCATTTTAGTTATGTTCTCTCTGCCAAAAAGCTAGCTTATTGTAAAATTCTTTAAAAAGCATTAAAATTATATCATTTGAAGGAAAATATATCAAGCCAATATTAAAATTGTACACAATATAAAATAATAACAAAATGGAAAGCAGAATAAACATATGTAGAACTCACCATTCTAATTAAGAAATTGTGGGGTAGTCTTTCTATGGTTGAATTTCTATGATCCTAAAGTTTCCAGTTGTTACTTTAAATTAGATAAATCAACACTTCAGCATGCTTTGGTACATACAATGGAGAGTAATCCCAAAAGAAGACTCAGTCAGACTGAAAGGGTATCATTTCAGAAAAACTTGAGGAATTATTTGACCCAGCATCAGGAAAACGGAAAGAGAAGTTCAGTTATTTGCTTGTTTAACTATTTTTAAAGACATAATTAGTTCTATTAAATTATTGCAGTAGAGGAAGGGATAGAAATATGAGAACTAGTGAAAAGTAAGAGGAGGAAATAAGGGGAATGGTAACTCAAGTTGAAAATTTCAAGGAAAAAGTAAAGTTGAAAACAAGGACCATCTTGGCTTAATAACTTATTTGCTTTTGTTTATTGCTGGGCACTGGGCAGGAGGTTTACTGCTGTGTGTTCCTAACATGTTGTTGGTTTCAGTGAGTCTGATTTCCACTCCATTCTCAGGCTACTCCAGGTCAGCCAAGGGCAAATCTAGACAGATGGGTGATATTGGTGGTTTCTGTGTTTATTCTTAGTTAGTGGTAGGTTTTTGGGCCTGCCTGATGTAAAATAGATTTAGTCTTTTGCTAGATTGTATAAAGCTGCATAAATAGAAAACTGCAGAATGACACAACTATAGACAGAATATTGAGAGAATTGAATATGCAGAAACAAATTAAATTTCCTGGTCATTGAATAAACCCATCACAAACTTCTACATTCCTCAATAAGGAGTAGTGAAAAGGAAATACTTGATCAATTTTTCTCTCAATTCTTAAAAAGAAAATCAGTCCCTTTCCTTTTCTCCATCGTTTGCCTTTTTCCTCATTTGCTGAAGGGAATAAAAAAAACCAAAATGCTGAATCTTTGCAAACTCCTTTAAGACATAACACATTCTCATTTTTAGTGTTTTTTCCAAATCATGCAGCAGACAATATAATCAAAACCTTTGTGAAATACATCTTCACTTAGGTTTTATTGAGTAGTTACTAATTTATTAATCAGTGATTGACACAAATTAGTTGTTTGAAGCTAAAGTATCTTCTTTGTAAAGTTTACATGAGCAAAAAATATCTTCTCATTGTTAATGTTAATCCTCTTCCAATGAATGGAATGTTCTTCATTTAGACTTATTTCGTTGTTGCAAGCATCACCAAACTTAGTCATTTTCTGAGTTTATGGTAGACATAGATGAAGGATTGTCAAATGACCACGTTTCCCCTCCTTATAAATTTATCCTGAAATTGTATTCTGGGGATCTTTTTACACACAGGGGACTGTATTTGTCCCACATTACTTAACATTTATGATGAAAACAACGATAAAATGTATCAATCCCTCATACCAATTTGTCTGTTGTGCTTTAGTATAACCTCAATCAAAATGGAGTTAATCAGGAGTGACCTCAGAGGGTCAATAACTCTAAAATTCTGGTTTTAATGATATATGTCTCTAATTTATACCCCAAAAGTGTGGACCACCTGTGTTGTTGACTGGTTGTGATCATCTTGAGACCTAAGAGATTCACATCAAGAGAAAACCCAGACATACAGGATACATGTTTCTTTAAAGTGATGCTATAAAAATTATTTTCTCAATTAAATCTAAGTGATTCACTTTTTATTTTTAAAGCCATAAAACTTGTGGGTTTAAGATGATTGAGTATACATTTGTGATTTGTTTTCACCAACCTCTTTCCTTATTACCCTTCTCCAATGACACCATTCATGTAGCATAACCACAAATCTTACAGCACATTTTGTAGACAGGGCTACATTTGTCACTGGGTTATAGCTAGCAGTAATACGATTTTATATAAAATAGCAGTATTAATTAGATATATTTTGGTGAACTGGAGGTACATGTTTATGATTATTGTCTAAAGCCAAACAGGAAAATGTAAAAGTAATAATAAATACATTCTCTCTCATATACCAGTTTAGGCAAAATTTTGGCTGGAAAAGCATGTGAGTAATTAGATAATTGCTGCCTTGATTGAGCTTAATAGGAAACATTTCAATTAGGCTAAAACTACACAGAAAGGAAGTGGGTTTTTTACAAAGGGAAACATTCCTTGTCATGCAACTGTCAGCTTGTGCCCACACTAAGAGATGGGATTAAGTGGATCTGTGCAAAGGAAACAAAGAAGAAATGATTGCGGTAATTAGGCCTATACTTAAACACTATGTCTTCTGATAGAATTTCTTGATGATTCTAGTGTCGATAACGTAGCCCCTATAAATTTCTTGCCTGCAACAAATTACTGCCTTAAATCTATGGCAATACAAGTTCCTGGCTGGGGTGTGGGGGAGTCATGATTTTCTCATAGTACAAAAGCTAACATTCTAGAATTGCAGTCTTCTTCTCCAAGCCACCTGCATGCTAATAATCAGAAAAGCCATTTGGGGCTAGTTTGCATGGTTAATAGTTTCTGCTTAGCCTACCTGGAGTGCATGTATCTAGTTGCTGACTTAGGACCTGAGCCAGATGTGGAAAAGTCTCTTTTCTTAGAATAAGTGTCCAAGGGACACTGCTGTTCTTAATATCCTGGGGGTTTAAGTGGTAGTATAACCCTCTGGCCTGTCACCATTAGAGGTTTCATCCATCTGAAGAGTACATAGCTCCACCCACAGGTCATTATGTTCTTGTCTTTAATTTAATTACCCATGCCATTTCATGGGACCTAACAGGTTGCAAAGGACCCAGCCCAAGGGCTCACACATACAGACAATACGTTATTAATGATGTTCTGACATTGTTTGCTAAATAAAAGATAGAAAAACCACTTATAGGATATCAAACTACTTCTCTACTTCTCTAGAAATGTGTATGAAATACAATCTCATAAAAATCTCCTGAAGATAAATGTAGGTCTCGTCTAAGAAGCTGTAAGAATAGGCACTGATGTTGCTGAAATAATTCCAGAAGTAGTTAATTTCTTCTGTCTATTCTGAGTGGATAAAGTTCTTCATGAAGGTATCAGCCCTTTAATGGAAGTAGCATCAAGATCCCAGGTTAAGAGGCCACAGAACTGAAGATGCTATTAAATTCCCTATATCATATAGTGTTAGTATGGACTGTGGAGTTAGGTATCTGTTTTTAAACTGAAGTTCTGTTCCTAGCTTTGTAATCTAGCTTTGTAAGTTCCTTAACTTTTCCAAGTCTTGGTTTTTTTTGCCTATAAATAAAGGAATAACAATATTACTTCCCTGCATAGGTTGATGTGAGGAATCTAATGGCTTTTGCCATTACAGACTAAAACATTTTTAGCATCTGTTATTACTAGAGGTTGATAATTTTCATAAGAAAGCAGAGAGCTCAAGCTGGGAAGGTGGCTCAGTGGAAGAGCGCTTGCCTTGCAATGCATGAGGCCCTGGGTTCCATTCCTCAGCACCACATAAGAAAAAAGCCAGAAGTGGCGCTGTAGCTCAAGTGGTAGAGCCCTAGCCTTGAGCTGAAGAGCTGAGGGACAGTGCCCAGGCCCAGAGTTCAGGCCCCACAACTGGACCCAAAAAAAAAAAAAAAAAGAAAGAGAGCTTAAGAAATGTGTTTTGACCATATTCTTCATCCTTCTTAATATCTCTGTGTCACACAGAGATATTAAGACCAGAGATATTAAGAAGGATGAAGAATATGGAGTACACACAGAGATATTAAGAAGGATGAAGAATATGGTCAAAACACATATCTTAAGCTCTCTTTCTATATATATATATATATATATATATGAATTAATGGAACAATTAAGTTTGTTGAAATTGGTTTGGAAGAGAAGAGGAGGGAATGAGGGAGAGTGATAGAGGGGTGAGTGTGATCCAGATAAATTGTATACATATGTGGAAATTAAAAATAAGATCTTGTTGTACAACTAATTAGTACTCATAAAAATGTGGGGGAGGGGAAGTGAAAGGAAACTATTATAACTTGAAAAATTATTTTTGAAAACAGTATTACTAAGATTTGCATTCATGTGGTCTTTTCCAACCAGCAGGAAGTCCTAAGTTTGTTAAGGGTTGTTTGTCAGGGTCACTTCTTATCTGCTTTAATTTGGTAGACTGTAAAGTTGGTAACTGTTGTGGAGCTTAAGAATGCAAACCTAAGATGAGCTAACTCATTTGGTCCTTACAGTTTGATGAGTGTTGTTCAGCAATCTAAAAGGTGGGCAATCTTCAGCTATGGTCCACAGCTCTTTACAGAAGGCAGCACTTGTAGGCTCATCCCCAGGTGAAGCAGTCAGAAATGATGTTCTTTTGGGACTAATGAACAAATATTTCCTTTGACTATTTACATTCTCAGTACTTCAACATAAAACAGGCTTAAGACATATTGAACTTTTTACAGGAGTCCACTTGAAGCAAAAACTATACGCTGTTAAATAGAATTACTTGTTCTGATTAGTTTTCTAGCACATGGTGTGAGAACTCCAAGGCTACTGACTATAAAATTAGAGAGCTTGGGACATGGCTGATTTAAGAGTCTCAAAATTAATTAAAAATGTGTAATTTTTATAGTACCCATTGTCGTGAAATTTTCTTTGAGATAAGTTATGTGCATTTCATTTGCACATAGAGAATTATTATTATTTTTCTCTTTTAAACCAGTTGCAGGTTGCTTACTCCTGTTCTCCTTGCTCCTAAGAAACCTTAGATCCGAGGATCACAGAAAAAAGCCAGAAGTGTGGTTCAAATGGTAGCATGCTAGCCTTTGAGCAAAAAAGTTCTGGGATAGCACCGAGGCCTTGAGTCCCAGTCCAGGATAGTCACAAAACAACAAAAAGCAACCAGCCATAGTAGGTTAATTAAAAAAAAAATCGGGATGCTCATCTCATGTGTAAAATTTCAATTAGTTTTTCTTTCTTTAGGGAAGTAGGGTAATCAATGAATACTTTCAAGAAGACCTACAGAGTATCTCTATATGGAGGAGTGCTGTTGGGGGCTGGAAAGACTCTTATAGCTTGACAGTGATGGGATTCTTGTTGCCAAAAATTTTCACATCCACTGTCCTTATTTGTGCTTAGGTTGTTCATGATCAGTTTCCGTCTACAGTTTGTAATCCCAGGTGGCAAGTACCATTCTTGTGGTCACTCTTAAGGTTGTGTGTCCCCTAAAGGACAGAAAATGTTTGTCTATTTCTAGTATAGTCTTTTACGTGTGGTTCTGCATTCAGTTCAGAACCCCTTTCTAGAAACCTTTTAGTGAGAGTTCTCTACCTTATGACAGCAACTTGACTTGCAGCCAGAAAACCTGGAAATGAAAGAAGTTTAAGATAAATATCTTGGTGTAATTCCCCCTCCCCACTGTTCTTTTCTCCCCCTCTCTTTTTTTCTCTCTCTCACCTGTCTCCCTCTCCCATTTCCTTTCTCTTTTTTCTCATATAGCAATATGCTCATATTCTAACTTGTCCCAGTAGAGGGTCAATTATAAACAGTTAGCCATAAATCCATTCCAAGAAAAACAAGAGAAGGAACTATAGCATTAGATACCAAGGTTCTTTAGAATTGCTATAAATGTTCAGAATGTGTCAACTGTGAACCGAGAGCTTTTAAGCAATAGTTTAGAATCTAGTGCTTCCCAATATGGCCCCAAATGAATAAATGTTAGAAAGACATTTTTCTATGGTTAGGTATTATTTCTGGAAACTTTAAAAGTTAAAACAGTACTTTAAGACTTCATAAATAATATGACTAAAAGTCCATTAGCAAGCTATCTATAAGGAAAATCAAATGATAAAAAATAATAGTTTGGTTAAGTCTTGTTTTATTTTTCATGCAAATCCTTAGTTACCAATTTGTAAAGTAAGGGTGTTTTAATTAAAGATACAGAAGAGCAATTTCAGCTCTTACATTCCAGAATCTATGAACTAAGTTACCCATTAAACTTCAACTTTGACAGTGAATCAGAATCAACTAGAGAGCTTTAAAAAAATCCAGACACTGGACTACATCCCATAGAAATTCCAATTCATTAGGCCTAGCTGGAGCTTTAAAAAATGTTTTGAAAAGTAAATGTGAGATCCATTGCAATGAACAGTTAACTCCTTTCCAACTGCCACTGTGTTCCTAGATAGAGCTGCCTGATCTCACCAGTGTGAACCATAGTTCCATTTGGATTTCCATACCTTGGTGCTCCCTACTTTTCTTTGAAGGTTATATTCTTTCACACGCCACATTATAAATATGCAAGTTAACAGTATATCAACTCAGAAGTTAGACAGTAGGGGAATGAATATATATATATATATATATATATATATATATATATTCTTTAGCTTGTTGAAGATGCCTATCCAACTCTTGAACCCAAAAAAATTAATCCCCCAATAAAAAATCCTCAAAGAAACAACCACCTGATTAATAAATGGGTTAAAGACTTCTCTGAAGAGGAAATAAGAATTGCCAATAGACACATGAAGAAATGCTCAACTTCTCTAGCCATAAAAGAAATGCAAATCAAAACAATGTTGAGATTCCACCTCACCCTAGTTAGAATGGCTATAATCAAGAACTCTAATAACAACCGATGCTGGAGGGGATATGGACAGAAGGGAACCCTACTGCATTGTTGGTGGGAGTGTAAACTTGTTCAATCACTTTGGAAAACAGTGTGGAGATTCCTCAAAGGGCCAGCCCTTGAATCAGTCTTAAGGGTGAGGATTCAAGATTTATAGTAAGGGATAATAACAGATAAAGAATAAAAGTCTCAATGAGAACTCTTGAACTTATATTGGTAATCAGTAGAGGGAAATGGGACAGGTACAGAAAGAGACTCTTCTCTTTCCAAGGTCATATTGCTGTAGGGAAGGAAAGGAAAGTAAGGACACTGAATAAATTTTTTTATAGACTCTTCCAGTCTTTCCTTTATAGGTCTATCTACTTGAAAGATTGTCTATAGCATCCTGGCCATCACTCCATAATTCAACTTCTTAACTTAAAACTTTAGAAAAATAATGAAAAGGAATATCTCATTAATGTATAATGAGGATGTGTTCTGAGAAATGAGTCAAGTGATTTTATTGTTGCATGAACATCACAGAGAATACTTACACAAACTGTGATAGGGGTCACTAGGACATATAACTTAAATAGGACCATTGTTATATGTATGGTCTGTCATTGTCCAGAACATATTTGTTGTTGAAGCCTATACTTAGAATGGTCAAACCCATCTGAAAGAACTATGGTAAGTACTTGAAAAGAAAAGCTCTCTTACACCCAACTAGATGGAGCATAAATCAGTACTGTTTTTTCTGGGAAGCAACTTAGCAGTGTATATCAGGAATCTTTGGCCTGATAAATCTATCTCTGTAACTTTCCTGAAGAAATAATCACTATGGTTTAGCGCTGATAAAAATATTCTTTAGAACATTATATATGATAGGGGGAAATGGAAGTAATCTATTAAAGTGAAGGTGAATAGTTCACAGTATTTAAGTATATCCATATGATTAAACATTATGTTTTACCAAAAATAATGCTTATGAAGAGCTTTTAATGAGGTGAAGAAATATTAATGATATATTGTATAAAAAGATACAAATCTGTACTATATGATCATAGCTATAAAAATAAAAATGTAAGCATTAAAAGCATCAATTTTAATAACAGTAGTTATTTCTAGGTAGTAGGGTTATAATGTTTATTTTCTTTATTCTTTTTATATACTTCAATCTTTCCAAAAATGATCAAATATTATTTTAGCAAGTAGAAAAAGAATTACATTTTTTATTATAAAAGACATAGAGTCAGATTAGAAGTAGAAAATTGGATAGGAACAGAGACAGTAGACTAGATGCCTCAATTCAAAACAAATGCCAGCAGGTCCTAAAAAAATGCCATTCGTTTAAAAAAGAAAAAAAAATGCCATTCGTTTAAAAAAGAAAAAAATGCCATTCGTTTTGATAAAAAGCTTTCCTTGCTGTTTGTGCTTGCTTTATCTTATTTGTCAAATTAGGGGGGTCTGGGTCAAAGGATTATTAATATCCATTTTCTTTTAAGATAAAAAGACTTATATTTATCATAATTGATCTTAAATAATCCCTATTTCTGATAAGTATAGGACCAGAATGCTATCCAATAATTTCTCTAGTTTTGAAATAGTATTTAGCATGTACCAGAGATTCTTGTGATGTTTTAAGGGTATTAATAGTTTGATAACATGGCTAAGGGTACATACAGAGAAACACATAGACATATAAAGGCAAAATATGGTTAATTATGTACCTTATGATTTCTAATGGTAAGAGCTAAGCATAACGTTAAAGGGATTTCCAGGATTCAAGGGATATCTTTAAGGGAAAATTACAGAATACCAAAATACAATGTAAACAAAAAAGCAGAGAACACCCCACACTAAAAATAATCCTGCCTCTGAACTCCAGAGAATTGAAATCAGGAAGGTCAGCAGTAAGTGATGAAATCAGGAGATTTAGACTGAGACTTACTGTAATGTGAAATTGCTAGGCTAAGAATCCTGGATTAACTAGGATTGTCTGTAAGGCAGCTATATGGTCTCACATTGGTGGTGAGTTAGGCTATTGGTAGAAAGACATACAAATCCTCATCAACCTCATTATATGCCTTCAGGATTCTCACAGATTAAATCCAATTGAATATGAGTTTACAAGGATCAGCTAAGCATCCAAGTGGTATGGATGTTCAACAGGGTCAGGACCTTGGTTACATAAAGGAGAAGTGAGCAAAAAGCTGTATAGATGCAGGATAGTGTAAATGAAACTTCTTTTTAGAAATGAAAAATACTAATATAAAAAAGAAAAGAAGACAGATGTATTTGTGATGTTGGATGAAATTTCAAGTATTGATGTGAATTTATGGGTGGATGGATAGAAAGATAGGTTGATATTAATATATATATACAATACAGCCAGGCCCTGGTGGCTCACACCTATAATCCTAGCTACTCAGAAGGCTGAGATCTGAGGATCATGGTTCAAAGCCAGCACAGGCAGGAAAGTCCATAAGACTCTTATCTCCAGTTAAACACCAGAAAACCTGAAGTACTGCTGTGGCTCAAGTGGTAGAGTGCTCACCTTGAACTGAAATGCCCAGGGACAATGCCCAGGCCCACAGTTCAAGTCCTACAACCAACAAAAATTAAAAAGAAATTAAATAAATGGTACATTTGTGTTGTTGCTCTGCCCACTGACAGTACTTTAGAGATTTTGCAAATACCTAGCTTTTTCATTTTAAATATATATTTTTATTATAAAGATACTGTACAGAGGGGTTAGAGTTACATGAGCAAGTAATGAGTCCATTTCCTAGAGAGCATTGTTACCTCCCCCTTGTTTTTCCCCTACCATCCCTTTCCTCCCCAGCTCCCCAACTCCTCCCTCTCCCTCCACTACAAAGTTGTAAAGTTCGTTTTCAACATTGTGTCTTATACATCTCATTGTTATAATAGGTTATCTTGTATCCTTATTTCAGCATTTTGTTATTTCCCTTCCCCTCTCCAAATTAGAAAAATGTATATACAAGATTCAGGGCACTGGAATCAAATACAGTGACAGTAGACGTTATACCATGGGGGAAGAATATTAAAAAAAACACAAAAAATCACATAGTACATTAAAAAGAACTATAAGAAAGATAAAATCTCTTGTGTCCCTATCTTGGGGTTCATTTCTCTTAGCATCAGGTTATATGGTCATATTTACATAGCTTTTGACCTCTTCTACTTGTCCTAGACATATACTAGTTATTGTAGATAAGGGAAACCATGGAACCTATGTTTCTTTGGGCCTGGCTTACTTCACTTAATATAATTTTTTCAAGTCTTTCCATTTCCTAACAAATGAGGCAATGTCATTCTTTTTCATGGAATCATAGAATTCCATTGTATATCTATCTGTCTGTCTGTCTGTCTGTCTGTCTGTCTGTCTGTCTGTCTATCCATCTATCTCACATTTTCTTGATCCATTCATCTATTGAGTGGCATCTGGGTTAGTTCCAGATCTTAGCTATGGTGAATAATGCTGCAATAAACATTGTTGTGCTGGTAGCTTTAGTATGGCCTTGTTTGTGATTGTTTGGGTAAATGCCTAAAAATGAGATTGCTGTGTCATAGGGGAACTCTATTTGTACTCTTTTGAGGAACCTCCTTACTGCTTTCCAAAGTGATTGAACACATTTACACTCCCACCAACAGTGCAGTAGGGTTCCCTTTTGGCCACATCCTCTCCAGCATCTGTTGTTATTAGATTTCTTGATTATAGCAATTCTAACTGGGGTGAGGTAGAATCTCAACATTGTTTTGATTTGCATTTCTTTTATGGCTAGAGAAGTTGAGCATTTCTTCATGTGTCTATTGGCCATTCTTATTTCCTCTTCAGAGAAATCTCTCTTTTTTTATGGTTCTTTTTTTTTTAAATTTTATTTGTGAACATACTATACAGAGGGGTTACAATTACATGGGCAGGATAATGCATACATTTCTTACCGAGCATTGCAGCCTCCTCCTTTGTTTACCCTTCACATCCCTTCCCAGCCTCCCCCCTCCCAATCCCAATCCCAATCCCAATCCCAATCCTTCCCCTCCCCCCCCACCCCGGCACTGACGTTGTAAAGCTCGTTTTGGACATGACAACTTGTACTTCTCATTGTTGCAACAGGTCCACCTGTATCCTTAAACGACTTGTTTTTCCCCATCTCCTCCACAAGTTATACTGACATCAAATATAGAGAAATCTCTCTTTAAGTCTTTAGTCTATTTGTTAATAGGGTGGTTGGTGGTAAGGCATTTTTTTCAGTTCTAAGTATATTTTAGATATGAAACCCTTTTCTGTTGTATGGCTAGTGAAGATCTGTAGTTTCATACAATCCCATTTGTCCAATCTTTTTTTGATTTGTTGTATTTCTGGGTGTTTATTAAGAAAATTTTGGCCTGTGCCAATGAGTCGTAGTGTCTCCTATTCTGTCCTGTAATGTATTCAGGGTATCGGCTTTGACTTCGAGGTCTTTGATCCATTTGGGGTTGATTCTGATGCAGGATGATATATAAGGTTCTAGCTTTAGTTTTCTACAGGTGTTTAACCAATTTTGCCAGCACCTTTTACTGAAGAGGCTGTCTTTCTTCCATTCCTTTTTTTTTTCAAGCACCCTTATCGAAGATTAGATGGCTATAGGTCTGTGGGTTCATTTCTGGGTCTTCAGTTCTATTCCGTTGGTCCTCAGGTCTGTTCTTGTGCCAGTACCAGTAGTAGAGTTTGACGTTTCATATACCTAGATTTTTGTTTCTGTATCTTATTCTCCATTAAAGGAACTGGGGCTCTGTGAAGAAATGACGTTAGAGTTCAGACAGGAACGATAGAAGCTTAGAATATCAAGTATCAGGCAGTATGCCATACTCAAAGAATGGCATAAAATGTGAAAATCATAAATAAACCAGTTTGAAGGGGCTCTTCTTGTCAAATTTTGACCAATTTGAGGACTGGAATAAATCATGGTATTAATGGATTATATTGCATGGGAGTAAATATGAATCCAGGAATTCTCACTTATATAAATAAATTAGTAAGTACATGGAGGTAAAAGAAGGGTTTTTCTTATAGTGTAATGCTTCTAAATTGAATGACATAATTTTTTAAAGTATGGCAACAATTATAGTATTAGTTAACTCATTAAAGAAGATCAGTTTGCCATCATGTGTTTGATATAATGCCCAGAGATTCCAATATAATTGCTTTAGAATCTGAATTGAATCATGAAAAACATCATAGAAATTGAAATTAAGAGGCATTCTACAAAATCAAAAACTTATAATCTTAAAACTAATGAAAATGCCAAGGGTGTGGCTGAGTCATAAAGAAAAGTCCTACTAAGTATAAAGCTCTGAGTTCAAATCATAATACTGTTAGAAAAACAACTGATGAGATAAAGGAAGGTCTGAAGATCTGATTGAATCTAAGGGAGATGAAACATAAGAATTAAGTTCTTTGTGTGATCTCACATTGGCTTCTTTGTAACTGGGACACTGTATTATTCTCAGAGAATCTGGTTAAAGGGTATAAGGGAATTCTTGGTATTATTCTTAAAATTCTTCTGTAAGTTTGAATTTAATTCAAAATAAAATGTTTTAAAGTCATCATATAATTTTTAAAGAATTACATAAAATGAGTCAATAGAAACAAAATGAGTCAATAGAAACAAAAATGCAAAGATTTAGACCTTAAAGGGTAAATACTCATAAAACATTTATATATGTAAAAGGAGGAAATTTTCAAAGGGCACAAAGAACAGACATTCAAAATCAAAGGGCAAGTTTAGACAAAAACTAAATGTAATTTTTTTTATTGTGAAAAAACTGTACAGAGGGGTTACAATTACATGGGCAAGATAATGAGTGCATTTCTTATCAAGCATTGTAGCCTCCTCCTTTGTTTCCCCTTCCAATCCCTTCCAAGCCTCCCCCCCCACCCACCCAATCCTTCCCCAACCCCCCACCAAAGTTGTAAAGTTCGTTTTCAACATGACAACTTGTACTTCTCATTGTTGCAACGGGTCTACCTGTATCCTTATTTAAACGACTTGTTTTTCCCCTTCCCCTCCACAAATTATACCAACATCAAATACAGTGAAAGCAGGGGTTATACTGTGGGGGAGGGACATACAAAGCAACAAGAAATAATCTTATAAATGCTTTAGAAACAATCGCATGAAAGAAAAAAACATTTGAATACATATCTTAGGGTTCATTTTCCTAACATCACCTTATCTGACCTTTTCTGCTTGACTCATACATATACTAACTATTGCAAATAAGGGAAACCATGGGACCTATGTTTCTTTGGGCTTGGCTTACTTCACTTAATATAATTTTTTCCAAGTCTTTCCATTTGCTAACAAATGGGGCGATGTCATTCTTTCTGATGGAGGCATAGAATTCCATTGTGTATATATACCACATTTTCTTGATCCATTCATCTACTGAGGGGCATCTGGGTTGGTTCCATATCTATAGTAAATAATGCTGCAATAAACATAGTTGTGCTGGTAGCTTTAGTGTGGTCTTGTTTGTAAGCATTTGGGTAAATGCCCAAAAGTGGGATTGCTGGATTATAGGGGAGCTCTATGTGGAGTCTTTTGAGGAACCTCCATACTGCAGAAAGCTTATCTTTTAACAATGAAAATGAAATAAAGGCATTTACTGATAAAAGCATTGTTTATCTGTATAGCGCTATGGAATGAATTGTACCATTCCCATAAAGTCCCGTAGAATATGAGTATTTAGAGGTTGGAACTTTAAATAGATAAGTAAATTAAGATGAGGTGATTAAGTGGAACTCCATTTCAACCTGATTTTTTTAAAATAGAGATTACACAAACAGAGAAATAGCCAGGGGTGGATGTATGCACAGATGGATAAGCACATGAAAATAAAGCAGTGAATAGATAATTGTCTTCAGACAAAAGGAGAAGCCTTAAGAGGAATGAGCCCTGCCAAAACCTTGAATTGGACTTCCAGATTTGAGGACTATGATAAAACATATGTCTGTTAAACCACAGACATGCTGTGGAATGAGGCAGACATGAAAAACAAATACAAGTAGACTTCTGTTTACCAGAAATAATACTTCATATTTCAAAAAAAGACAATGACTTCATCAAGAAGTCTCAATATAAATGGAAGGATGGTAATCAAAGAAAGTGATAAACATTTAAATAAACATCCGGTAAAGTAATAGTCGAAATTTGTCCTGGACACTTGGGTTGGCAAGCTATAACTTAAAGACATATTTATCTCTTTATTTTTGCCTTACTTTTTTTCTCTGTGTGGTCTGTCTTTTCTGCTGTGTTAGGAGTGTGAGACAGTTATTTCTGAATGTTACTTTTCTTTGAGTTGTGGAAGATCTCTGAGGTCACCGGTGTTGTTGCTAATACAAGGTTAGTTAGCAAGTCACTTAAAAGAGATCTGAGGATCGCAGCTCAAAGCCAGCCCAGGCAGTAAAGTCTGTGAGACTCTTATCTCCAATGAACCACCTGAAAACTACCTGAAAAGTGGCGCTGTGGCTCATGTGGTAGAGGCTTGGCTTGAGCTGAAAAGTGGCGCTATGGCTCATGTGATAGAGGCTTGGCTTGAGCTCAAGAGCTGAAGGACAGTTCCCAGACACAGAGTTCAAGCCCCATGACTGACAAGAAAGAGAGAGAGAGAGAGATTTCCAATGTTTTCTCTACAAATTTCTCTCTCTCTCTCTCTCTCTCTCTCTCTGGTTTAGAATTTGAACTCAGGACTTTATGTTTGCTAGACAGGCAGGTACTCTATCCCTAAGGCACACCCAGCAGCTCATTTTCCCTTTAATTTTCAAATAGAATCTCTTTTTCGAAGGGCCAGATGGACTTACATTCTCCTGTTTATGCTGCCTGTACAACTGGCCATTTCTCCCAGCTTTTTATTGGTTGAGATGGAATCTTATGAACATTTTACCCAAGTTGGCATCAAACTGTGATTCTCCCTGTCTCAGTTTATTGAGGAGCTAAGGTTACACTAGAGAAAGATTCTCTGTTCATGAACAACCCTAGAATACCTGGACTTGTTTTCCTTGAGAAAGCTTAGCTTTTCTATATACTGGTTAATATTGTGTCAGCTTTTAATTTAGTTAGCTTCACCTAAGTTATAATGACCTTAATTAATAAACAAAAAACTTAGAAAATTTTCCTTCTATCAGTTGACAATTTAACGGAACATCTAGCAACATCTTACAACACTTAAGTTTGATCTTAGTGTTCATATTAAGAATAGATGCTATGAATAATATGAAATTCATTTCCATAAAAAATGTCCAAATAAATGCCGCCAAGTATGGTTGCTTCTAGCATTTAAAGTCATTCATCCATATTTTGATGGAATTTTTATCCCTGGCAAGTGTATGAGAATCAGGAGAGGGATTTTTTTTCTGATTGGTTTACTGCTATATGTTAGCAACTACAACCAAAGTCATAGCATATAATAAGCATCCAAATATATTTGTGAAATAAAGTAATCAGAAGTTATGCAGCCAAACTACAGATCCTTTCTCTCATGTCTAATTTCAAGTTAAGGATAAGAGACAGGAGAATCATTGCCATGAAAGTGATTCAGCAAAATAATTACTGAAAATCTACTCCATTGGTACATGCTCTCAAGAAAACCTTTATATTGCATTTTAGAGTCTTACATTCAAGATTCATATGAAGAGAAAAATAACTTTTCCTTTGAAAACTGTATGAGTATTTCTGTCTAGAGGTTTTTAACAAATGAATGATTTTATTTGGGAACATTACTCATTCATATTTTGTGATTATTATCAGCTATTTCTTGGCCATTTTGAGAAAAAAAATCAAAGGAATTTATTCTTCATGCTTGGAAAGGTAGAATAGCAAAAATGAGTATTTGATTCTAAATAAGGGACATTATTCAGCCTGGTTTGTTTGTTTAGCCATTTGAAAGAATTCGTATATGTAATAATATATTAGATTCTAATTTAAAATTTTATTACTCAAATATTACTGTGTTTTTAAAAATGTTTCTTCCATATATACAAGTTCTATAGGATAAAAATTAAGGTTATTCTGTTGTAATTGCTTTACTATTTTTTTTACTATGTGTTTTACTATTTTGTACCCTGCAGTTTCATTCATTAGTAAGTACTCACACAAAGAAAAGTATGAATAATATGCAATGGACAATTTAAGCTTGTAAATGAGTTATACTTTCTGTCATATATATTTTGAAACAGCTTCCTTCTGGCATTACATTCTTCAAAATGAATTTTTATAATTCTAAATTCAGTTGTGAAATTCAGTTTGGCAGTAAAATTTTATGGTTACTTATAAGTAATAACATCATATCATGTTGGTAATAACAGACATTATTTATTTACATTTTGCAAAACCTTTCCAGAATATTTGATTGTGTAGGATCACTATTATTATATTCTGAAAATAGTATACAAAATAATTGGAACCATTAGAAAATACAGAATATTGTTTTTATGACCCTGAAATAATCATTCATTTCAATGACTCTAAGGAGTAGTTAATATATCAGTTGATACATCAGTTCAATTGTTTTTGACTGTTACCATTGTATGAGCCTATCATATGCTTTAGCAAACACATAGACGGTAAAGCACAACTTCTTTTGTTATGATTTCCTCCTATAAGCCACAAAAAAACAAAACCAAATAATGTCAGCAACTTTAGACTTTTCTAGATCCAAGAGTACACTTAGAGGATCCTCTGTTGCTGCCCTCTAGTACTTTATAGAGTCTAATTTTCTTTGAGTTTCTTTGGTCTTGAAGCTTAATTGTATTTCTACAGATCCTTTCTACAGAGCCTTATGGAGGACCTCTCTCTCTCTCTCTCTTTCTCCTCAGAAGGTCAGGACCAAATGAGAACACTAGATTTTTTAAAATATAATTTTATTGTTATAATTCAGGTGTTTACAGAGGGACTACCATTTCATAAGTCAATGATTACAATGCTTATTTCATAAGTCAATGATTACAATGCTTCCCATGTCACCCCTTCCTTCGGTTCCCCAAGTTTCCCCCTTCAGTCCCTGTCCACAAGTTACATAGTTCATTTTCCACATAGTATAAACTGAAAACCATGACTGCATTTGTTCACCTTTCCTCTCTCCATTTCTGTGTCCTCCGTTTACCGCCCCCCCAAAAAAAGACAAAACAAAATAAAACAAAAAGCCCCAAAGCAAAACTAAATAACAATAGAATACTACATTAATTCATGTGTAAAAGTTTTAAACTTAGGTTTTGAGGGTCTCTGTTTTCTCGATTTTTCTTCATGATCAAATTATTTATTTAGTCAATTAAAACTTACTTATCTTTAGACAATGTAGGAAATTTAAAAAATATTACTTGAACTGGTTGTTTAAATTGCCATATAGTCTCCTTTTTATAACATTTTGGCTCATTTATTTATCAGCAGAGTAATACAAATTTGAAAGGTAAGACCCCTTATCGTACTTTGGTTGAGTACCTTGAAGAACCAAGCAGTTGATTAATACTTGAGTTTGGAAAGCAATGGTATAATACTGTCTAACATGTTAGAGCATATTATTGTCTTACTATAAATTATCTTTTAGAGACTAAAAATAGCTTCAGAACAGACTGGCCATCTATGTTTGTTTTAACAAGACAATGATCCTAGCAATGTGTTTGACTTACTATCAGTGAATGACTTGGACATGGGGATCATCTGAATCATCCAGGAAAGGACATTCAAGTCTAATCTGTTGGGAAAATGGAGGAGACCTGAAAAGAAATAGGCCAGACTCGATCTTCAACAGGCAAGGACAGTTTATTGAGGAACAGAGAGGCATAGACCTTCCCATGGGTTTGGAGGTTGTGCAAGGGACTGGATTTTGGGGTGTGCTTGTATAGGGCTTAACAGGAAACAGAGAATAAGAAATGGACTATGGTCTCCTTGGGATAAAGGGTGATGTCCTAGGCAAGGCCCACAGTGGAATGCTGAGTGTGGGTCTATTGTCTCCTGAGGGCCAAGGTCCGAATGACCTGCCTTCAGGGAAGCATGTGAGCACAAACCTGGTACTCTGCTTGACCCTGGGGAACAAGGCAGGACTCAATCCTTCATATTCCATCTTTAGATACAAAAGAAGATTGGGCCTAGATGGGAGAGGTAGATCATTCACAATCTACTTTGAGAATAACCAAATTTCCATAGGAAATTATGTACAGTATATAAAACTCAGTTCTTTAAGTCATGTAATTATGATATTATGAACATACTAGTTTTATATTGGCATTATTATATTTTACATTTTTTACACAATATTAGATTTTTATCTTCTACTGTGAAGGATAAGTGTAACATAGACTAGCAATTTAATGTACATGTAAGTATTAACTGTTACAATTGCCAGCTTAGAACTGTAAAGGCTATACCACTGCTTATTTTACCTGTAAAGATAAATTGAGTCACAGAAGAAACTGATCATTTTAATTAAAATGGTGTCCAGCTTGGTCACATTATTGTCATTGCTTTCCAAAGGACACTTTGGTATAAATTCTCAAGAGAAAAATTTTATGACCATTGAAAATATAGGAAAGGAGAGAGGAGAGGAGAGAAAAGGAGAGGGGAAGAGAAAATGAGAGAGGAAGGTGGTGAGACAAACTTCTGAGTCCTCACTCAAAACAGGAATTCTGAAAGTAAAGAGAGGAGAGTCAGCATATTAACCGTTCTGTTTCCCCAAGAGTTATGAGAAGGCTTGGCTCTCCATTTCAGAGCTTGATGTTGCCATCAGCATTTGTCATTTGTTTTTAGGGAGATTCTGTACTATTTTGGTGGTATTAAGAAACAGCAGTCTTTTTCAGTAAGACTACTCCCCAAAATCTTTTCTTTATCAAAGCTTTTATTTTGTGCCATTAGGTCTGCTAAACCTAGCACATAAGACAATCCTCCTCCACAGTGAATGTCCCCTTCACAGCAAGAAGAGGAAGAAAGTGTTCATTTAAAAAAATGAGCCAATTCCTGGAGCTGGGAAGATGGCTCAGTGGTAGAGTGTTTGCCTTGTATGCATGAGGCCCTGGGTTCGATTCCTCAGCACCACATAAGCAAAAAGAAAAAAGGTGGAAGTGGCGCCGTGGTAGAGTGCTAGCCTTCAGCTGAAGAGCTGAGGGACAGTGCCCAGGCCCAGAGTTCAGGCCCCCACGACTCAAAAAAAAAAAAAAATGAGCCAACTCCTACTTCTCCAAATTACCAAATCAAAACCAAAACAGTTGAGGACAGACTAGGCATTAGATCACTGGGAGAGAAAATAAATTAAAAGAGAAACAAATAGGTAACCTAAATTAGAAAAATGTTAGTACCTTGACTGAGTTTGGGGGGAAAAAAAACCTGTACATATACAAATGTAACAGGGTTAAGAGGAAACACAGATGTATTTTTTTGAATAGCATTCATTCCCACACATGGAGTGTGTTCTGGCTGGAAGATTATTTGAGCCACTGAGCTGAGATGAGACTTCAGGATGTGGAGCCAGTAGAGTAGCAGGAATACTGTAGATGACTGGAGCTTTGCATGCAATACACCCTTATGCAAGGGTGAACTGGCATAAGGTAGTAGGTGTGGTCTCAAAAGAAAAAGAAGCAGGCCTGACTACAAATCCTAAATGACACTGTATTGCTTCTGAGGCCTAGTTTCTGCTGTCCCACCTGGTGGCTAGCAAATGACTCACGTTTCCTAGAGACCTGGCTTACCTCAGCCTTGCCGTAGGAGTGAGGTCCTCTTGGAGTTCATGGAGGCAGGAGAGGTGTGAGGCAAATCACTCACCATACCCTGACACAAAGTGCACAGGCACTTTGCTTATATTTTTCCTTCATCCACATGCCACATCTTGTTCTCAAGGAACCGCTATTCATTTCTTCTGAATAAGGTCTAAAATGTGAGCTAAATAAAATCAAATGATATCACGAGCAAAAACAAAGGAGAAGTCTGGGAAGTGAATGTGTAGTTCTGAGCCTTTTGAGGTATTTGAAATAGGTTAAGGTTTGCACACTGGAATTACTCACATCTATGGTGAGTGCTGTGATCACCTCCTGCCCCATATGGAATTTGACATTCTGTGTTCTCATGACAAGCACACATGAGGAGAGCCCACCACTTGTTAGGCACCTACCTGACTACATTCATTTCATGGACTCATTACATGTCGCTTCTCTCCAATGCTGCATGATTGGTGGTCTCCCATACATTGTGCAGATGTTTCTTCTGTGCAATTTCATGATTATTTTTCAAGTGGCCTCTTAGTCAAGGGATGGCAGGTCAACACATGGAAACATCTGCTCTTAGCATTTTTCTAAGCAAACAGCAGATGGCATTGCTGCTGTCCTTTTGATCTGAAGCAAAAATTTCCAAGGCTGAGGTGTTGGTTTACATTGACATTGCCTGGCAAGAGACTGCCCCAGGGATTGCCTCCCCCAACAGTAGCACTGCTTACAGATGTTTTCTGTGCAACTTTCAGTTTTAGTTTGTTTCTTCCTGTGACTCTACTTCTGCAGGATGTCATGAACTTTGATTCTTCCTCCTGTTGCTTGGTCTCTTTACTGCTCTCAACCATGGTCCCTAAGTTGTTTCCCATTTGTCATTTTCTGGGACTACCAATTATATTAAAGAAGCCCAAGCCAAACAAGACATATTCAAATTATGCTTGAAGATGTTGGACCTGAAATGCAGATACTTTAAAATTGGTACTCAATGAACAGTGGTTATCTTTTAAACAATGCATATATGGAAAAAGCATTCCTTCCCTCCCTTCTTTTCTTCCTTCCTTTTTTTTTTTTTTTGCCAGTCCTAGGGCTTGAATTCTTGTACCAGAGCCTCTTTGTGATCAAGTATAGCACTCTACTACTTGAGCCATATCTGAATCGTTTGTTATAGATAAGAGTTTCACGGACTTTTCTGCCTGGGCTGGCTTCAAACTGCAATCCTCAGATCTCAGCCTCCTGAGTAGCTAAGATTATGGGTATGATCCACCAGAGCCAGGCTAAAAGCTTTCTCCTTTAGCTTAATTTTTCTAGATAGAGGATTGGAAGAAACATTATCTTCCTTACATAACTCTAACCCTAAACTGGCCTAAAGGCATCAAGAAACTAAACCCCAATTATGACAATGAGCAAATTTCATTTATATTTCAAACGAACTTTGCTTCTAATTGTTGGTAAGAAAACTCATTTTGATGCTACAGCTGACTCTTCTTTTTGTTGTTGTTTCTATTGGATTTTCAATGATTATTTTATTGAAAAGTAACCTTTGATCATCTGATGTGCTTCATATTCTTCAGTATATTTCTTTTGTAGATAGTTCATCTTTGATACCATTAGTCAAATCTTTATGTATACTTTTCCTTTTTCTGCCTAGTCTTATATATTTTGGTAGCATTTTTCAGAAAGCTTCAATTTTCTCATTTATGAAATGAGGATAGTTAAAAGTGTTTTCCTTACATTATTGTTGTAAGGATTAACTGAGATAATGTATACTTAGTGTTTTTAAAATGAGAGCCATCAAAAAAATGGGAGTCATCTTCATCACATCTTCATCACCACCATCATCATAACTATTATTACATCTACATATACAAATGTAACAGGGTTAAGAGGAAACACAGATGTATTTTTTTGAATAGCATTCATTCCCACACATGGCATGTGTTCTGGCTGGAAGATTATTTGAGCCACTGAGCTGAGATGAGACTTCAGGATGTGGAGCCAGTAGAGTAGCAGAAATACTGTAGATGACTGGAGCTTTGCATGCAATACACCCTTATGAAAGGGTGAACTCCCATAAGGTAGTAGAAAATATAAAAAAATGTATGTATATAACTCAAGTATCAGTGTAGAGATACTTGAACCGTGATATGATACAGTGATAATCACACACTGTAGTAATAATCTAATCTTTGTCTTTGGTTCTTTGCAAAAGAAAAAAATACAGCCTTGTTCTCAGCAGAGAATTAAATACAATTAATCATACCTGAGAGTGTCCCAAGCTTTGCCATATAGTCCTACTGTGATCACAGAGAGAAAGACATAATCAATGATAATAAAAATTGGAGTCATACTGGGTTGTTTCTTGTATAGCAGATGGCCAAATGACTGTGGTTCCCTTTGATTGAAGTATTGTGCGGGTACTGACATTTATTTATAGTCTTATGAAAGTAGACTTCAAAATGACTCAGGTTTCTAGAGTATGAAGTTTTCATAGCAAAATACTTAGAGAATCAGAGAATATAAGCTTTCAGAGGATTTTTTACCACTCAAAGCGATGAGGTTAAAAATAACTACATGTGACTATTGCTTTAAGGCAAATTCTGAAATCTAGATTTGTGAACATGAAGGTCCTTGTACGTGCCACCCTTTCAGAACTGTAATACCAAGTAATAAGGGAGGAGTAGAGGGGTTATTTTAGAGAAAATGTGACTCATATTTCTAACAAGAAAAGGCAATCATCGACCGTGTGGAAACAATGCCACACCAGGTCTGTTAACATCTAAGTCATTCTAGAAGTTGGGATTATTAAGAGTCAGTAAGCCTTAAATACTGGTGATTAGTTTATGTAACACCAGGAAAAAAATACCCTTCCATCTTTCAAATACATATTTCTGATGAGTCTATCTCAATATCCTTTATTTCACTTTGATTCATTTCTTTTGGGATTTGTCAGATCTTTTTACTAAAATTTTTAAAAAAAACATTTTTCCTTGTATGTTGAACAGTTACTTCAAGTAATTTTCCCTATTCTTACCTAATTTGTGTCTTAATGTAATAACACATTTGACTATGTCCTTGAAGAATTTATTTGGAAATTTAATTTGTCTCCCTTCTATTTTTGCTCCAATTAGGCTCCCAACTTCATCCTTTAAATGAATTCTCTTGTGTAAGATTTTCTCTTCCTGGGAGTTTGCAGCTTATTTCTGCAGTTGCATTATTTTCTTATATATCTCTGAAACTCATTTTACATCTAATTGGATCCATTTAGCAATATGCTATAATTTACTAAACTTTCAAGTTCAATTTTCCTAGTGAAAACTTTTTTATTAATTGTATAATATCTCTGAATCAACTCATTGTAAGTTTTCAACTCTAGGAAATTGACTTCAAACTGGGTCCTCATTTCTCTCTGAACCCAATCTATGTTTCATACCCCCTGCTAAACACCATTACATGGTTGTCCCTGGTCATGAAATTACCACTTCATCCTAAATCTTTTGTGTTTTCTTCACCTTAGGCCATCTTTCTGTATTTGTCTGGTTGTTCTATCCTGAGTCCAGTTGCCTCGTGTTTCTCACATCTGTTGGCTTAGTTCCATGTCTGTGGCATGGCACACCTCACCAGTTTTCTCCTCTATTTTCCTGACATTTTCAATCCTCTCTCACTATGACCATGCTCTCATGACATACACCACTCCAGCTTCCTTGCTTCCTGATACTTCCATATATCTTACGTCTAGCTTCTGGATTTTCCTTCTTAAAGTTGTAGCTCTAATAATTACTTTCTTTTGCCCCCAAACATTCTGTACAGTTTCACAACCTATGGGATACATTTGATTTACCTTCATGAATTTTCCCTCCTTCCATATTTGGTTTCAAATTTATTCTAATATACTTATTCATCCTTCATGCCACCCCAAGTAACCCTTCTATTCCAGGATTTTTTTCTGATTTGCTTGTCCTTATGGTTTTCTCTGTTGCTTTTTCTTATAATTCTTTTCTCTGAACTCTCTAGGCCTTCTTCTGTGGTGCCTGTATACCAAAACATTGGCCACTCTTCTTGTCATGCTCATATTCCATTTCTCTATAAAGCCATCCTTGATAAAAGCCATCCTTGATAATGTTACCTTCACCCTAATCTTGTTTGCTTGAATATCTTTTCTGCTCTCCTATGCAATGCCTTCCCTTAGGTTGTTGTGTTTACTTTTCTTTTCCTGGCTGGAATTTAAGATCCATGAAAGTTGGAACCACTTTCTTAGTTATTTGCACTCTCCATATTAACGTATTATACATGCTTGATAAACACATTTACATTGAAACACATTTGCATTGAAACACACATTCAAAATAATCATCAGCATCTCCATTTATGACTCTCTCCTGTCCTCAAATAAGAGGTATATATTTTTTCTTTTTGCTTATGTGGTGCTGAGGAATTGAACCCAGGGCCTCAGGCATGCAAGGCAAGCGCTCTACCACTGAGCCACCTTCCCAGCCCCAAATAAGAGGTATATTTTGAGGAGGAAAGTAGAAAGTCATTCCTGCTTTAATGGGGAAATGCTGGATAGGGGCACTCACTCTGAAAGTTTACTATTGCCTGGTGATTTTATATATTTACCTAAATTTTTAATAGTTTACATAGTTACCTAAATAAATTTGTCTAATCTTAACTTGACATGGTAGCAAATTCCTATAATCACAGTATTTGGGAGATGATGCAAGAAGACCTCAGGCTGAAAACTGCTTGTGCTATAATAGAAGGATCTTGTCTCAAAACAAAACAACAAGCAAAGCAATGTACTTCTGCTAAAATGTCTTTAAGTCATTATGGGCAAGAACCAATTAAATGCATTCAATATTTGAATTTCAAATGAATATATAATTACTGCCTATAAAATGCAAAGATTCTGAAAATTTTAACAGATACTCTTCCTTCCTTCCCTCCCTCCCTTGTTCCTTTTTCTTCCTTCTTTTCTTCCTCTCTTTCCTTTCCTCACTCCCTCCATCTTTCCTTCCCTTCCCCTCCCCTGCAACCATCCATCTTTCTCATGGTGCTGGTAATGGAATCCAAGGTTATATGCATGCTAAGGACATACTGAACCACTGAACTACTAGCCTAGCCCCAGAATTTCTTTAAAAACTCTTCAAAGGATAAAATGATAATGTTACTCCTTTTTAAAAAATGTTATTATAAAGGTGAAATACAGAGTGGTTATAGTTTCATAAGTCAGGTAATGAGTGCATTTATTTTTAGGCTATGTCACCTATTCTTCTCTCTCTCTCCTAGTTTTTTCCTCCTGTCCCCCCTACAAGTTGTATCATTCATTTTCACCATAGTATCTAGTGAGTACCACTGCTACATTTATTCACCATTTGTCCTTCCACTTCTGTGCCCTTCTTACCCTCCCAAAGACAGATAAATGAACAAAGAAACCAAAAAGAAAATAAACAAACAAGAAACCTCTTATTTCAGTTTTGTGGAGCTCATTTTGATAAATATTATTTTATACGGTCAGAGGCAATGAAGCATTATGCTTTTGTGTTTCTCCCCTAAAAGTATCTTTCTTTGGTCTTGCTGTGTGTGCATGCCTATGGAGTCCTGAGCAATTGATCATGTCCTTGTGTGTTTTAGATATAACTTCTGCAAATGAGAAAAAAAAACATGAATTTGGCTTACCCCACTTAACATGATTTGTTCTAGGTCCATCCATTTCCTTGCAAATGACATATTCTTGTGTATAGGTACCACATTTATTTTTGCATCCACAGAGCATCTGGGCTGTTTCCATAACTTGGCTATTGTGAATAGTGCAGCAATGAACATAGGTGTGCAGGTATCTTTATAGTATCCTGGCTTGTGATGTTCTAGATAGATGCCCAGAATTTGTATGGCTGGGTTGTAAAGAAGATTTATGTTTAATTTTTTGAGGAACCTCCAGACCACCATCCAGAGTGAGTAAAGTAGTCTATACACCCACCAGCAGTGCAATAGGGTTCCTCTTATCCCCACATCTTTGCCAGTATTTGTTGTTCAAATTCACAATGTGAGATGGAATTGTATCAGTTGTTTTGATTTGCATTTCCTTTAATGCTAAGGATGTTGAACGTTTTCTCACATTTCTTTGTCATTCTTACCTCTTCTGAGAAGTCTCTCATTAGCTCCTTTACCCATTTATTGACTGGTTTGCTGGCTTTGGGAGGGGCTAATTTCTTGAGTTCCTGGTATATTTTGGATATTAGGCCTTTTTTCAAGGTATTGGTGGTAAAGATCTTCTCCCAATCTGTTGGCTGTCTTTGTAATTTAGTGACTATATCTTTTGCCATTTATTTTGTTGCAATCTCATTTTTCAAGTTTCCTATTTGCTGTGTCCCTGAGACTCTTTTCAAAAAGTTTCTGCCTATGCCTATATATTCTAGTTCCTCCTACTCCCTCTTGCATTAATTTTAGCTTATGTGTGAGGTTGAGATCTTTGATCCACTTTGAGGTGATATTAGTACATGATGAAAAACAGGGATCCAATTTTAGCTTTCTGGATAGGTTTTTTTCTTAACCTTGAAATTTATTACCTTTTCTTACTTTTAGATATGCACAAAACAACAAAATGATAATATTAGATTGAGCCATATAAAATAGAAGACAGAGCTGGGCACTGGTGTGATCTTAGCTACTCAAGAGGCTGAGAACTGAGGATTGTGGTTTGAAGCCAGCCTGGATAGGAAAGTCTGTGAGACTCTTATCCCCAATTAACTACCAGAAAACTGGAAGTGGAGATGTGGCTCAAAGTAGTAGAGTACTAGCCTTGAGCAGAAAAGCTCAAGGATAGTGCCCAGGCCCTGAGTTCAAGCTCAACAATTGACAAAATACAATACAATAGAATAAAGAACAGCAACTTCAGATGATTCAACATATGAGAGCATGGAATGAGAACAGGCTTGAATCTTTGAACTTAGTGCCTTGGATCTGTGTTCATCTGATTCTTTCTTCACCTTAAACTGGCTTGGTATTTTCCCTTTGACTCAGCTTATGGGGATAGATTGCTAATTAATAGTGCTATTCCTTAGTAATTGCTATTAATTATTAGCTTAATACTTTTTTGGTACTTATCCATAATGGTTCATAATTAGTTGGATTAATTACAGTAGCAATTAAAATATAAAATTAATTGGGTATTTCCTTTACTTTGAAGTTTGTCTAAAGGTACATACATGCAAGATGGCCCTGAAGAAAATGACTTTCATGTACATATATAAGTGAAGTGAGTTATACTCAGGTTCATCCACTCATTTATTCACATTTCTATGAGCCAGTGTTTCTAGAGCAATTATTCTGAACAAACTGTCTTGCCTATGGTTCCAGATCTCCTAACCTATAATCTATGTTCAAGTGATGATCACTCTGCTAAGCATGATTGTAGTGATGATCACAATCTTGGTAATAGGCAGGTTTAAAATTTATTTTAACAATAAAAATGAATGCATCATATTTTTTCTTTACTTGTGAAAATTTTATGACCAAGGAAATTGAGTAGATGCCAAAGAAGATGACTTCAAGTAAATGTTCAATTGTAACAACTTCCTAAGAAAAAAATTGATTTGAGTCTCTGTTTAAGGTCATTAGAACCAATAGAAGCCTTGCCTCTTTTTTGGCTTTCCCCTGCACTGAGGCCCTATGTTGCCTGAGAAGCATTTCACTCAGTAGAGTACAACTCAAAGTCTGTGCCACCAAAACCCTCCTGCTTCTCCTATGCTAGGGGTAGAAGAAATGAAGTATAAAAGTGACTACATGGGTTCCTTGGCTGGATAATTAGTACTCAGCTCAGTTGATCAAAAGCAAAAACCACAGTGTAATTTCAGGTATCTACATGTCAAGTAAACTGTAATCTGTGGTCACAGCATCATTTTATGAAGGTCTTCCACAAACCACGGGGGACCAGGCACTAAGACAGGGTAGCAAGAGTTAAGAAAACCTATTCTATTGCCCACTGAGCAGCTAGCCTCATCACAGATATTCAATTGTCAGAGGGTCTGGAACAACAACACCAAAATCATTATTAATGTATATCTGTTTGATAAAGATTGTCCTTTCTTAGAACTGTGAGAAAAAAGTATTCAATGGAGGAAAAACTCAGTTTTCAGATATATTTGTATAGTTCCAACATTATTTACTTCTTCAAAATCCTTTGATTTTTGTATTTGAATCTTAGGCATCAAAAAAAATTAAAGCTTGGATGAACTCTAAAAGCCTTTGGTCTTATTAGTCTTATGAATTCTGCTTTATTTAGAAGACCTAAACCCTTGACTATATTATTTTGGGATCAGGCTGTATTTCACTGTATTTTCTTTGATATGTGTACAATAAAATACCAGACCTTAAAATACAAATCCCTTGCTGGGCTTCTTCTCCCTGGGAAAGAATACACTTTATGGCCAGATGGAATGGCATCATGTCTCACTGTTGGGGTAGCTCAGAAAAGACAACATCACTGAACGCTTTCCATTCTCATATGGGCAGACTCTTAAGTTTAGTCAGGTGCTACAACTTGGACCCAACACTGAGCTGCAGCTCAGGAGACAAAACAGTTGGAAAACTTGGAGAAAGGCTCTAAGGGTCAATGAAATTTACTGTGGGCAGCTGCTGCTTCAAAGACACTCTCTGTGCAGAAGCCTATTAAGAAGTAGTAGGTTATGTCCCTGCTGTTTCCCCCAGCATGATGGATGATGCTCTGAAAAGAGAAAAGACTTCCTGTTCCATGGAGGTGGCTTTCCTCTATGCTGCATGGTCGCCTTTCTCAGGCTCTCTCCACTCTGTTTCTAACCATTGAATTCACTGCTCCACTACATGTAATAATAACCTGGGCTTGTCAGGAATGACTGACTGTGCCTCACCAGTGACTGCTTGTCAATCAGCAGGACCTCCCACTCTCAGGACACTGTGTAACTGTGCTGTGGTCCAGAGGAAAAGGGCTGAGGGGAAAAATCCAACTGCATACCAACTACTAACAGAAGAAGTGCTTTCTGAAACAAAATGTTGTTACTTTACTTCATGTTGAATTACTCCTTGCTGGCCTTCTCAGGTCCCATTGTTTCCAAACTCCCTCCTATGAATGATGGTGCACATGCTGTGCTCTCATTGCTTTATTTATGAACTGATGCCCAACTTCCCATGCTCAGCTTAGAAGTCCCTCATCCTTCCCGTGTAGACTGGAGCTCTCCACTCAAGGTGATTCAGGACCTTGTCTCTTCCTTTAAGACACTTGTTTGGAGTACCACTTAAAGGGTGTCTTTTCAAGTTGTACATTTTGAGTATGTTACACAGAGTGCATTAAAACATATACATGCTGAATAATTCCTGTCCTCTTAACTTAGTTGCAATTTCCACAAAAATCAGAAACCATGATTATCAGTCCTCACTATTGTGCCTCCGGTATCACCACTCAATGTTTGTCTGATGTTGTTCATTATCATCAACATTTATTTTGTAAATCATTTGGAAAGCAGGAACTTGTTATTACTTCCTCCTCATATTCACAGTGATTCACTGATAATAGTGTGAGGGATTTCTGCTTAGCACCCTTCCCTCTGAGTCTAGGGATACGTTATGCAAAAGCAAACAACAAGCAATCAAAATCTCAGTATTTTTGATCAAATAACTATAATATTTCAAATAAAATTAGTAATGATTACCAACTATTATGTATTTAGGGCAGACCCTTGGTACTGTGTAGTGATGACTAACATAAATAAGAGCAGAAAAGAGTCATTTTTCTCCCCTTCTAGAGGGTCATGTCATAGGAGACAAATATTTTCTTATAAGATGGGCTTATTTTTTATTTGTATCTACATTGAGCAGAGGAATTAGTTATTTAGGGAAATAAGTACTCACATGGAGGTTTCTTCTTGCTATTTAATTCAGAGGTTTTTCCTTCACCGTGAAATAATGCTGGAGGAGCTATCAAAAAGGGAGGAAGATAAGGGATGAAGCTCTGGTCCCTTCCAACTATAAAGGTCCGGTGTAGAAAACTTAGTGTTAGAACTGCAGAGTTTTGTTAGATGATAGACTTCTGCTGCTGTGAAATCCTTGCACAGTGAAGATGTCAGTAGTTATCTATAATTACAATCAATTTCAATGTTCAAGATGCAGAACTTAGTAAGCCAGAATATATACGTAAGAATAATGTGTGGAAAAAGAGAGAAGGAGTGGCATTTCCCAGGAGAAAAGAAGGTACATGACAAGATATTGACACTAAGGGATGGGAAGGGGAAACAAAGGAGTAGGCTACAATGCTTGGTAAGAAATGTACTCCTTCTTGCCCATGTAATTGTAACCCCTCTGTACAGTATTTTCACAATAAAAAAAATAAAAAAAAGATACTGACACTGGTTCTTTGATCACATAATATATTAGGCTAGCATGTTTTGAACCCATTTTATGACAAGTGAGATACCAGTGTTGAATAGGAAATGAGATAAATAATTCCTTTAACCAGCTCAGGAATTGGATCTGCCTCTGTGTTTCTTGAAGATCCTTTATGCATCAAATGTCCAGATGTCCAGTGATACATTACTGTGTTGATTCGACTTCCTCTAACATAGTCCTTTTTTTGTCTTTTGTTTTGGGACACTTTATTGAAATATATCATTAGTGGTAACATATGTTAGGAAAACCAAGATGTAAAGAAGCCACCTTGAAAACTGAGTTTATAGTTGATCAGACTTTGGCCGTAGCACTCAGATTAATGATGCTCAGGAATCTCCACTAAAGGGAGAATACAGTTTATTATGTTCTTGGGTTCTTATCCCAAATCCAAGATATATTCACAACCCATCATCAGATGGGCTATTAGACCTTCTAAAAGACTCTACTTACTCTTTAATCTATTATAATTTGATGAGACTCTATTGGTATGAGAGGCAAGATAATCAACCCAGAAAGAAAATATCTCTGGTTAGTTGTATTTCAAGAAATATTAGATCTGATCCACAATATTCTTCTTTTATTTCTAGTAGAAATAAATACAAGTGATATAATTCTCCTTAGAAAAGTACACCTATATGGAGTTTGTGTGTATATGTTAAAAACAAAGAGACCATTCAAGCCTTGGAATATTGAGAATTATGAAATTCTCTTTTATCATTCTTTCATGAGAGCTTCATCTTTTGTTGAAAATTGATACCAAGCTCTAGTAGCTCAAACCTATAGTCCTGATTACTGACGTGGCTGAGATTTGGAGGATTGTGGCTTGAGGACAACCCAGGCAGGAAGGTCTGAGACTCCATCTCAACAATAACCTGCAAAAGTCAGGGCTGGAGGCATAGCTCAAAGAGCAAAGTACTAGTCCAACAAGTATGAAACCTGGAATTTAAGCCCCAGAATTGCCAAAAACAAAATAAAAGTAATTTAACTGCTTATTGATCATCCTTAAAAATAATAGAGATCCAGAAGCTACCAAAAAATCATAGCTAAGACTTACTAACCTCAAGTAGAGGAAACATAAAAACATAATCAATGTCCTTAATTGGAAAGATGTGCAATAATTATGGCATTACAAATGTATTATGTTTATGTGGAAGATCATGATGGTGATTATAATATGAAATATCATGCCTTTTGATTAAAGTATAGCTGTATTTCATAGATTAGTATCACAAGGGACCATCTATTAACTTGTGTTTAATTTGAGTAACTATGGAATTCTAAGAGAGAAGTAATTCTGACAGATAATTGTGAAGGGTCAATGTAGCATATCTGCTAGCCAATGAATCTTCTTCCTTTGCAATTATCTTTAATTATCACAAATGTTTAAAAATGAACATGGAGTAGATAATCAAAAGACAAAATCAGAGCTCAAGTAGAACCATTTCTACAAGCAAGTTAGGAAAGTATATTTATATAAAAATTCCGTAAGGATAAAAAAACAAAACTAATAAGTCAGGATTACAATTTTGAGATGGATATTAGAAAATTCTTACCTTTCTTCACAGCAAGTTTATAATTGTGATTTAATAAAATCAAACGGATATACTCATGTTGGTAGCTTCTGTTCAAGGTGATCGAGCTAAGTAGGATTATGTGATTATAATAAAGTGGCTGATTCTACTTACATTTATGGTCAATTCTTTAATACCTAAATGTATTTTTTGAGTGTTGATAGGGTACCAGTAATGTTTCTTTGTCCTTTTACTGAGTCTCTCACAAGAGTATTTTTAAGAGCTTTACTCACATTAGTGTGTTATTCCCAGGATTATTCTTCCTGTTTTATAACTGAGGAAACTGCTTCCTATGGATATGAGTAACTTGTTCAAAGGCTGCAAACAGGTTTCTAATGTTGCTACAAAGCCTCTCCTGATTTCAAGGCTTGACTCCTCCACCCTCAAGATTAACACTTGAAGTAGGCACTCTGATGTCTCTTAGTAGAGAATGGTCATGTGTATCACATTAAATTAAGCATTTATGGACATCCATGAGGGATCCACTTTGTAGGGTTCATAAAGATAGGGTTTTCTGAACAAATGAAGTAACACAAATATGGAGAAAATGGTTAGCCCTCTAAGTAGAAAGGTTTCCAAGTATTACAGTTGCATTGGCTTGTGCTCAATATGATGATTATAAATAAGGCATTGACTTACAAATTAGCATGATTATAATTAGAAATATTTTGTTGTTATTTGATTTCAGGAGTAATTATACTTTATGAGAAAGTAGTAAAATTATATTGATTAAAATATATATTTGGAAGTGGCGCTGTAGCTCAAGTGGTAGAGCGCTCGCCTTGAGTTGAAGAGCTGAGGGACAACGCCCAGGCCCAGAGTTCAAGCCCCATGATCGACAAAAAAATAAAAATAAAAATAAAATAAAATATATATTTACCCATTTTGTTTTTTTATGGATTCAGACTGGAAAGTTATACATATATGGATTATATATCCAAAAGAAGCCTGGAAAAAGAAGGCGTTACATTGTCTTTGCAAATATAACAATAATACAGTTTTAAAAAAGCTTTTTAAATAGGTTTAAATAAGGATACAGGTTGACCCATTTTAATAATGAGATGTACAAGACACTGTTGAACAATGAACTTTACCATTTAGGCAGGGCAGGTGGGGAGTGGGGAGAGTGTAGTTGTGGAAGTGGAAGGGAAGGGATGGTAGGGGAAAAACAAAGGAGGAGGCAACAATGCTCGATAAGATGTGTGCTTATTACCTTGCTTATGTTACTGTAACCCCTCTGTACAGTATTTTCACAAAAAAACTTGTAAAAAAAGGTTTTTAAAGAGAAATAGATAAAAACATAACAGGACTATGAAAGTAGCAATATAGTAGGCAGGACAACACAGTCTTCATCAAGCATTGTAAGCATGCTTCTACTTCAGTAAGTAACTTTCTTCACAAACAAAAGCATGATGTTTTAATTGTGAATCATTTTGCTTGGTGTGAGTAACAATGGCTCACCTGGGTGCTTTTCACACTTCTGTGAAGACAGAGCAAGCCTAACCTGAGTCTGAATAATGGTTATTGAATTTCTCTGTATGAACCTCTGGTGGCACCTCACATTGCAGACAGTGTTAGAGATTGTAGAGGCCCACTTTCTACTATCAAAGCAACCAAACTTGCCTTTCACCAGGAGGGTCCCCAACACCAGGCAGAGTGGCCTCCATCGTTAGCGATGTTGAACTGTCTATATTGGTACCAACTCAATAAATAGCCTGCTATCTCTTTGTGAAACAAAGGTAGATAGAACTATTACGGTTCCACATGGATAATCTATTCTTTTAAAATATAAATTTTCCTGTTACTCTGTCAACCATAAATACCTTCTTTGCTAACATGCTATTCAGAATCACTGTAATCTGGATAAGGTCATTTTATACCCTCTGTTCACATGATCTAAGCCGCATTTTTGCATGACTATGGGGAATAAAACAGGAAAGGGGGAGACATTTTAAAAATAGAGTAGGCTTAATGGCCTTTTCCCTTACCGTTGCTTTAACGTCTTTAGTATACTATGGGGGGATATGTACTAAACTTTTGTGGAAGGAGGGACCATTTTCTAACCAGAAGAAAGTGGAAAATATTTTTGGAACATTTTGACTTTCTTTCAACCTTTTTAATGACTCGAAAGTATGGGATAATAAAATCAAATTTCAAAAGCTGCCAACTCAGGTCTCACAATAATTTTCCTACCAGAAACCAAAAATTACTACTATGCATATTAGTAGTGCTACTTCTGACTTATTCAGAACAACCTATCTATCTTCACCTCTGATTCTATAATCAAGGAAAACATTAAAATTATAATTTATTACACACACATTTCATTGTTTTGTGAATGTCTAAGCCATAAAGAGACTATTATCTATAAGAGATAAGAAAGGCTGGTGGATTGCATAGCATTTATTTATTTCTAATTATACTCAGAAATAATTTCTAGATTTCTTTCTGGATAAAACACACTACTTACTACCTTTTCCAGTTGTTTTCTAGATATTCTAAAAACTGATTTAAAAGTGATGCCATTTGATTGAGTTTTCAAAACATGATTGTGGACCCTTGTTAACAGAAACAAGCATGTTACAGTAATAAATAGGTTACATGCAAGGAAAATGGTCTTGCAGCTAACTAGGAAGGGATGTGTGGTAGAAAAGAGTGGAAGCCATGAACCATCTTAGAAACTATTGTAGTTGTCTATACAACAAGGAGAATTCACACTAGGGCTGTGGAAATAGCAATGCTTCTGAGAGGTGGCATTAGTCACAGTTGGCCTAAAATTGTATAGGAAATTATATTTTAACACATCCAAGTGGAGCGACTTTGTCAGTCCTGGAGACAGATCTCTCAAGTACTCTATGTACTTCTTGATGGATCCATGAAGTTTAGAGTTGATGTTCAGGAAATACTTAACCCCTCCCTCAACACTAGAAAGGGAACATGTTTATTTATAGTATTCGTGTGTAATGGGCATTTGTGAGACTTTATTTTATAACTTTGGATGGAGCTTATAGTTCCTTTGATTATTTTTTCCTTCTTTCTTGACCATAGCTTTTGTTGTCAACTAGAGAGCCCAGTTGCCCAATAGTCACCAACAGTAGAATTACTGACAATGATTGTCTTTAAATGAAATATCCTCAGAGCTTGTAGTACAAGACTGGGTGAAGTTAAAGGGCTTAAGGATCAAGAACCAGATCTAAGGCCAAAGTGACAGGTTGTTTTTGAGACCCTGTCCTTTTAGAATATCTTCTGCATAATAAAGCATTTCACAAGTGTGTTTCTTATATATCCTTTATCAATAAAACTTGGGGAAGGCTTAGTAGAGCTATAAAGGCCTCGTTCTTTTAAAGTGGTGAGAGCATTATTGTTGGTAGGATTCCATTTTAGCATTTAGGTTGTTGTGTTCTATTTTATGTAAATTTCCCTTTTTCTGGTGATTGGCAAAAAAATGAAACAAAAACAAGAGTTACATCTGTGAATGTGGCTCCTTGCATAGCATAACTGGAAGGTGGCCATGCTATATCCTTTCAGACAGTTATTTCTAGGGACTCTTTGCTTTCTTTGTCTATAGCTGTACTTGTGCTGAAAATCGGTGCTATACATATAGCTGCAGTTCACAGCTTTATATTTCTCATAATACAAGGATTTGCTGTAGAAATAGAGACTAAAGAAGAAATCAGGTAGTAGTAATAAGGACTCCTCTTGGGATAGTGAGTCTGAAGTGAAGGGAAGGACTGAGATGGCAGCTTGGATAACAGGAGGATAAATGACAGAAGAAAAATAGAGACAAGAAAATGACACCAGTAAACAGAATGCAATAGGAAAAAGGAAAATTGATATGAAAAAGGCATCTGAGAAATATAAAATTTTGTTAAAACATGTTACTATGAGTTGAACAGTTAATCTGTTGGGATTTGAAATCCTCTATTTTGTCCATTTGCCTTTAGCTTGTTTTCCTTTTTATCCACAACACTAGCCCCCAAATCTAATTTTTAGCTTTATTGGTTTATTGGCTTATTCTCCCATGTTATCCTAGAAATTCTGGATGACTTTCTCATTTGCAAATTTACATTTACATGTGGTTAAATGTTTAGACAAACAAGTAGACTGAGAAAAGTAAAATAATAAGAATAGGATTCTTGCAACTTAGTCATTGACATAATTAGCCAGTGAAAAGAGATTATGGTGTATAAGTAGTTACAAGTAAGTAACTATTTTGTGTTATATGATTAGTTTCCAGTGTTCTCTTGTAAATTAGAAGTACGCTAAAAGGTTATCAATAGATCTTTCCACTGTAGGCTTTCATAAATTTTATACCTATTTCATCTGATTTGCTGCTCAGATTGTCTTGTATAGAAGCAGAGAGTATATTGTCTTAATTGGATAAAGAAAATTCTAAACAGCCAGAAAATGAAAATTATCTGTTGTATATTTTATTATCAGTAAGTGGCAGAGAAGGACTGTGGCCTATTTTTTGCACTAATTATCTATCTGTCTGTCTGTCCGTCCGTCCGTCCGTCCGTTCGTCCATCCATCTGTCTGTCTGTCTATCTATCTAGCCAGTCCTGCAGCTAGGGCCTGGGCATTATCCCTGAGCTTCTTTTGCTTAAGACTAGCACTCTACCACTTGAGCCTCAGTGCCACTTTCAGCTTTTTCTGTTTATGTGGTACTAAGGAATCAAACCCAGGGCTTCATGCTTGCTAGGCAAGCTCTCTACCACTAAGCCACATTCCCAGCTCCCTTATTTTTTTTTCTGGCTGCAATTTCAATGACTTTTTAATATGTTGCTATTTCTTTTATCATAAAGGAAAGTAGACATATAAATAACTTTCATTTCACTGATTATATTACTATTAAGTACAGAGATATTCTTCTAAAAGTGAATTAAGCCAAGAATTATGCTTTTTCCTTTTTATTAGGTGTCTCAGACTGCTTGGTGATTTCACATAGTATCCTTTCTTCCCCATTTCTGTGGCTTTATGAAGAACTACTCTTTCTACAAGTACTTAGGCTTTGGGAAACATGAATAAATTGGACATATTCTGGTTCAGAGATCTTATTTCCTAAGTTGTAAAAGCAAGTGAGGCATTACCCAAGCTGTAGGCAGTTGTGATTACAAGCCATGGACTATTTAAAGGTGTTTCTCATTGTTTAAGTTGAGAAATCACAGAGATGAGACTGATCATGATTTGCAAATGACTGAAGATCTAGTATTCAAATTAGTTAAGTCTCCTTGCCTTCACTCCATCAAGGGATTCCTGGAAGGGACGGGGGTGGAAGAGAGTTGAAGATGATATAGGAAGTGAAGTGGGTCAGCTGCTTGTGGTCTGTATGCCAAGGAAGAATGAGGCACCCTTGAGGAAATGTAGGGCAGCAGTACCTACTGAGTCTAAAAGTAGCCTTAGATTCATGCCACATATGCTGGACTGCTCATAAAATAATTTCATGATAATCAGTGCAGCCACAAGATGTGTGCTTGAATGGAATGAAGAACTATTTCTTTATTGGACAAGAAAAATGTTAAGATCAGAACTGGTGGAATCAATATGGACAGGGTAGCAAGACCCAAAGAAGTGTAATAATCTACCAGGGAACTGGTTGTTGAAGGCAATTTGGGAACATGATCTTACTTTGGGAGGCACTCTTTTTATTGGGGGGGGGGTCCAGTCCTGGGGCCTGAACTCTGGGCCTGGGCGCTATCCCTCAGCTCTTCAGCTCAAGGCTAGCGCTCTACCTGTTGAGCCACAGTACCACTTCTGTTTTTTTTTTCTTTTTGCTTATGTGGTGCTGAGGAAATGAACCCAGGGCCTCATGCATGCAAGGCAAGCACACTACCATTGAGCCACCTTCCCAGCCGGGGAGGTACTCTTAAGGTGGAGTGGCTCTGTCCCTGACTCTGGCCCCACCCATCTCCATGTGTGTTTTTTCACAACCAAGTGACCTCATCAATATTTTTCTGCCTTCTGAATCTTTGGCACATGGGTATGTGTGTATGTATGCATACACACATGAACCAATTTTATGTGAAAGGAGATTTGCATATGTGGGTAAGGCCTCTACACATGATGACAAGGATAATCTTCACAAGAATAGTTAATAGCATTCACTGTCTATGTGATTTCAGAAACTTGCTTTTGATCTTTGTTGCTAAAGAACCATAATGAAATACACAGGCAGGCATATTTCCAAGGAGCTTCATCTTTGAGATTTCTTAGACAACATTTTTCTAAGTTGTTTGCTCAGCTTCACCTTGCTTTTAATTATGTGAAATAAATGCTGATTTCATGAGATAAAGCATTGATTATGGAATGTTTTTGGAGCTGTAGTTTGTTTTTGTGTTTCTGAGTAAGCACTGTCTCTCTTAGGAGTGCCCAGGGAGTTGGACATGATTACTGTTTGGTACTTTATGTTAAATGATATGAGATGATAGTACTAGTGGCAGGCTTCTTGGTGGTGTGGTTGTCTGTTCAAACACATTTTAAAAGACCTAGCTGGAATATCCTTAGTTGTCATTCATGTGTGTGATAAAGACCTAATGATTGGGTTAAAATAAATAATGCTTAAAAAGTAATTTTGTCAGGGCACCAGAGTCTCAATCCTAGCAACACAGAAAGGTAAAATCTGAGGATCCCATTACAAAACCATCCCCGGTAGGAAAATCTGTGAAACTCTTATCTCCAATTAACAACCAAGAAAAACAGAAGTAGAGCTGTGGTTCAAATGGTAGAGTGCTAGCCTTCAGCAATGAAGCTAAGGGACAGAACCTGGACCCTGGTCCAACATACACATGCGTGCGCGCGTGCACACACACACACACACACACACACACACACACACACACACAGAGGCAAAACATAATTTTGGAAGATATTATTCTTTTTATTCCCTGATAATGAATACTCCACCTGTGTCCTATGTTCTATACATTTAAATTAATCAAGATTATAGTTAACCATTTTTAGTGGAAAGATTATACTTTTGCCCAAAGTTATCAGGATATATATACATATATATATATATATATATATATATATATATATATAAAGAAACACAAACAAAGTTCTATATAATTGAAGAACCAGTTATCTGATTAGTAGCCCATACTAGTATTAATTCTTTAGTGGACATAATAAATTTTGCTGAAAAGAAAATAATTTAGTGGGCATATTTTCTCTTCAGAAACATTGCTGTTTCTATGATCTATTTATTTATACCAGCAGTCACATTGGGCAATATAAATGATTTCTCTACTTTGAGAGTTTAAGTCATTTTAGCTGTGGTTTAAGAAAGTTGTTTGCTGACTTGATGCTTATCTCAGATCATAGACAGTTGAACAGGAAGAATTTGTAGAGAATACATGGGGTGTGCTGTACCCTACTAATAACCCATCTATGTTTTACATAAGAAAATGAAAATGCAGAGGGGTGGATTTCCTTATCTAACATCATATAGCACATTAGTGAGTGAGTAATGACTAAAGCTCAAGGTTCACCCATGGCTAGTCTATTTCACCTAGGCGTCTTAAGGAATGAGGCACTTTTTGCTTTCAGATCTCCCTGGATCTGTAGTACTTCTACCTATATCTCTACATTTTTGCTAGTAGCAGCAAGATCCACAATAAAGTAAAAAGAAGCAGTGAAAGTAGAACAAAGATGAGAAAGAATAATAACCATGGAAGACTTTCCCATGTCTCTAAAGTCATGACAAAGATTTTCTTTTATGATGCATGAAGTTTCTGATGACCATTGTGTGTGTGTGTGTGTGTGTGTGTGTGTGTGTGTGTGTGTGTGTGTGTGTGTTCCAGTCCTGGGGTTTGAACTCAGGACCTGAGCACTGTCCCTGGGTTTTTGTACTCAAGACTAGCACTCTACCACTTGAGCCACAGCTCCACTTCTGGACTTTGTGGTGCTTAATTAGAGAAAAGAGTCTCATAGTTCTTCCAGCACCCTTGGCTTCAAATGGTGATCTTTGGATCCCAACCTCCTGAGTAGCTAAAATTTTTGGCATGGCTCACTAGCTCTCTGCAATTTTTAAGCAGAAGGAAAAAAATGACTTTGGACAGTACATCCTCATTTATATCTTCACTCAGCTTTTCATTGTGGGCTATTGAAAGGAATACAAATTTTGATGAAAACTTGTGGCTTCATTTTTATTTGTATGTATACGGATAATGAACTGGGGTGCCTAAGACTTTTGGGCCCTTTCCTTTGTTTTGCATTATTTGTACATATTGTTTACCTTACTGTGGCCACATGACATAATATATGAATTAGGATGTTTATTTGATCACTCTTAAAAAGTAACTGTTAGAAGATTAAAAAAAACTTAGCCAAAATATTTCATAAGGCTAAATTTAAGTTTTGATTTTTATTATTTTTTTTCCTTCAGATTACTAAGTGTATTCTTCTGAGACCCTTAGAAGAACTCATAAGTATTGATTAAAATGTTTTTTGCATTTACACAAATCTAAAAATGAACATAATTCTCCAAATATACAAAGTAAGTGTAATAATATTTTGTTTTTAATAGAATAAAAAATTAACTAATGAGTGACTGTTAGGGAGTTGAGAGTGGCTAATTAAATTAACAGAGATTGGACCAGTTTTGAGAATAAACATTCAGCAACATTAGCCTGATGTTATTTGGTAGACACAGTAAGGTACAGTATGCATTACCAACCTCATTAAGTTCCAAATAAAACTCTATACTTTACACCATTTCTACAAGAGGTTTTATTAGATTTCCTTAACTGGTGTCATATTTTTTGGCCAGGGCATTTTTAACCAGCTTCACATAAATAAAGTTCTATTTTGTCACCATGTCATAGTAAAATAAACTGCTTGTACTATGCATCTCTGCCAAAGCCAGAGCAGACGGGGAAAGGATATAAATGTGTCAGTATTCGGGGAGAGAAAACACATAAATGCACATGGCGACTCTCTTAACTCTGAGGCTCAGCATGATGCTAATTCATTTGGGTGACATTTAGAAAGCTACTCCCAACATAAATAATATGTATGTAGTGGGGGGTATCTCTGACAGACACAACGTTGAAAAAAATGGTCTGTAAGGAGGCACATCAGATTTTACAGGTGCTCACACCATTATGTACAGTGATGGATGACCTTTGTGCTGAAGGTTGACATAATGTTGAATGGAATGTTTTGTTTATATCTGGTACCAGGTTTATTGACCAGCACCAAAGGATAAGACCAAACTGGGATTTGAAGTCTCTACTTTTTCCTTTTTGTGGAAACTGCTTGCTATCCACTACCCCTTCCCCCTACCTTAGTCAACAGGTTTTAAGTTGTTTCACAGATATCATTTCACAAGATGGATTGTACTCTTAATAGGAAATAAATTTAGGTCTAGGTATTCATTACCAGAGGTGTAAGTTTTGATGGGTAAATATGAAAAATTAAGCAGAGAAGGTTCTTTGACCACATTTATCATACTACTTTAATCTTGGTTTGTCATCTCTAATGTGTCTACAGTTAAAATCTTCATGATTAATGATGCATAGCTGCTGAAAGTGTTGTAGATAAGATCTCAAAATCCAAAAGAGTAAGAGAACAATTCAACCAGGCTATTTGAATGACAGCACAGACTTGTCTCCATTGTATGCTCTCCAGTGTAAATAAAAACAGAATCATAATGAAACATGGGCCAAACTTTTACTATCTGTCCAAGAGATAATTTTCTTACATGTCGAAGTGGGAAATTATCAGTATACAAAAGTAATCCCTTTGAAAAACATTTTTATTTTTATTTTTTGTCAGTCGTAGGGCTTGAACTCTGAGCTTGGGCACTGTCCCTCAGCTCTTCAGCTGCAGGCTAGTGTTCTATCACTTAAGCCACAGCACTGCTTCCAACTTTTTTTTTCTTATGTGATGCTGAGAAACCCTGGACCTCGTGCATGCAAGGCAAGCACTCTTCCACTGAGCCACATTCCCTGCCCCTGAAAATCATTTTTTAAATACTTAGCATAAATTGTCTCTTTTCACAATCTTAGCCATCATCCCTAATTATTTTGACATCTTGTGCAGTGCTACATACTTATCTCTTTTGGGGTGGCTGTATCTTTCAAAAGTTAATTTTATGATGTCATTCTTTATTCACTTTTAGTCTTTTTTGTGCAGTCATTTATTCATTTTCAAAGTATTTATCAAATGTCTACACCTTACAAAAATTTGAAGAGGATACATAGATGTTATCAAGAATTTTTAGATGTTTCAAAAATAATAGAATAAATAAGCAGGGTCAAAAGTTTTCTGAATACAAATCAGGGGGTTCTGATCAAATATCCTGCACTGAGTTCTGATCAAATATCCTGCACTGAGCTTTATAGAATTTGCACCTCCAGAGAACAAGAAGGAGGAAAGGGAATTTGTTGCAGGTACAAGGAAGAAGAAGACAAGAAGGAAATGACAAGCTGAAAGAATAAAAGTCATGGAATAGTTCAATCAGCCTAGTTGCCAGACACAGTACCTCACATACTTATCTTTTTCTTTCTTTCTTTCTATCTATGTGGTACTGAGCAATCGAACCCCAGGATTCATGCATGCTAGGCAAACACTCTACCACTAAATCACAGTCCCACTACATATTTTTTGTGTGTAGTGAGAATTCTTAAATTCTACTCTGTTGATAGTTTTCAAAATACAAAGAATTTACTATAGTCATATAGTTATTTACTATAGCCATTAGACCATACATTAACTTTCTTGAGCTGTTTCAAAACATATTGGCCAGATGCCAGTGAGATCTGAGAATCTGAAGATCTGAGGTTTGAGGATTGTATGTGGAAGCCAACACAGGCAGGAAAGTCCATGAGACTCTAACTACTCACCAGAAAACCAGAAGTGGAGCTGTGGCTCAAAGGGATAGATTGTTAGACTTGAGCAAAACAGCTCAAGGACAGCACCCAGGCCCTGAGTTCAAGCCCCATGATTGACAGAAAGGAAAAAAAAAAGCATGGAGAAGAACTCACACCAGCAGATCAAAATCATTTTTATTGGTAAAGCTGTAGATCTTCAGATTTCAAATAGTATATTCATTATGCTAACAAAATTGGGATGGGGTTTGGAAAGGGTGGAATGATGACCATTCTTCGGGATGTCTCGATGATTCTATGCTTCTACAGAAGCATTATTATGTTGAGTTCATCTTTAAATTACCAGTCTCTAAAAGTATACAGGTCAAATAAAATTAGAATAGTATTATTAAAGGAAAAAAAGCTAGTCATATCAGATGGTGTGTCCAACAGGCATTTGGAAAATCCTACAATTTACTATTCTTTATCTTGAAAGTATCTCAATAGTATATACATATGTAGTATTAAATAAATGATGAAATAATATTTTATGTATTTTTATTGTAAAGATACTGTATATCCTCCAGGTAACAAGTCTCAATAGGAAACATACTCATTACCTTACTCATGTAACTGTAACCCCTCTGTACAGTATTTTTACAATAAAAAACAGATAAAAAAAGATACTGTACAGAGGGGTTACAGTTACATGAGCAAGGTAATGAGTACATTTCCTATCGTGCATTGTTCCCCCCTCCATTGTTTTTCCCCTACCATCCCTTTCTTCCTCACCTCCTCACCTCCCCAACTCCTCCCTCCCCCCACCCAAAGCTGTAAAGTTTGCTTTCAACATAGTGTTTTGTACATGTCATTGTTACAATGGGTCTTCCTGTATCCTTATTTCAGCATTTTGTTATTTCCCTTCCCCTCCCCAAATTAAAAAACATGTATATACAAGATTCAGGGCACCAGGATCAAATACAGTGGCAACAAGGGTTATACCATGAGGGAAGAGCATACAAAATAAACAAAAAAAATCACATAGTACATTAAAAACAACAGCAAGAAAGATAAAACATTTTGTGTTCCTAGCTTGGGGCTCATTTCACTTAGCATCATCTTATATGGTCATATGTACATAGCTTTTCAACTTTTCTGCTTGTTGTGGATATACACTAGTTATTGCAGATAAGGGAAACCAGGGCACTTATTTTTCTTTGGGCCTGGCTTACTTCACTTAATATAATTTTTTCCGGTCTTTCCATTTCCTAACACCTGGGGTAGTGTCATTCTTTCTGATGGAGGCATAGAATTCCTATATATATATATATATATATATATATATATATATATATATATATATAATTTTCTTTTAAAATTTTTATTTTATTATTATCTTTAAGTAGTTGTACAAAGAGGTTCCCATTATACAAAACAGTATATGAATACAAGGTGTCTGACAACATTGTCACCCATCACTCCTAACCCATGCCTTCTCTCACTTTTTTTAAAAATTGGGATTAGTTGGTTGCATAAAATTAACATATTTCACAGTATTGTGGAATAGTGATACTTAAAGTCACAAACACATTTTAACCTTTACAAGGCACATTGTCATTATCATGGTATCACATTTTCTTTCTTTCTTTTTTTTTTTTTTTGGACGATGGTGGGACTTGAACTCTGGGCCTGGGCGCTGTCCCTCAGCTCTTCAGCTCAAGGCAAGCCCTCTACCGCTTGAGCCACAGCACCACTTCTGGTTTTCTGGTGGTTTATTGGAGGGAGATAAGAGTCTCAGGGACTTTCCTGCCCAGAATTTGAACTGCCTGGATTTGAACTGTGATCCTCAGATCTCAGCCTCCTGAGTAGCTAGGTTTACAGGTGTGAGCCACGGGTGCCCAGCTTGATATCATATATTCTTGATCTATTCATCTCCTGAGAGGCATCTGGGTTGGTTATCTAATATTTTTGTTGTTGTTGGTGGTGGTTGTGGGGCTTGAACTCTGAGCCTGGGCACTGTCCCTCAGCTCTTTAGCTCAACGCTAGCTAATGCTCTATCACTTGAACCACAGCACCACTTTCAAAAACATATTTTTGAATAAATTCTATTGTTTATTACAACAAAGTGAGAGTCAGGCGTGGGGTGTGGCTTAAGCCTAGCAAGTGCCAGGCTATGAGTCAAAGTGAGCTTTATACCTTCTCTCTCCAATTAATACTAAACAGGGTAAGTATCGCTTTTGTGAAATGCTTGAACCAGTAGGATTGCAAAATTTCTTTTTTTCCTCAAAAATTAGAAATATTTACACATGGAAAATGGGAATAGAGTTTGGCATTCACTTATGTTTCTTATATATTTTACACACATAGCCTGAGTATAATTTTATATGATATTTTTAGAGTATTTTTTTCTTTAACTCTTCCCATGAAATCACTTGTGAAATTTTCCTCTTGTAGCATTATGTTGGTGCTCAAAAAGTTTGAGAATTTGAAGTATTTAATATTTTGGACTTCTTGTTAGAAATGGTCAGCCTGTATTTGAAATGTGTTCTCTTAGGTCGAGAAAAATGTTATGTTGCAGAACTTTGTGTATAATTTATTTCTGCCAGTAAAGAACAGTAAAATTCCAAGCCAATTTTTTTAAATTATAAAATAGAGAAAATTATTTAAAGGACTTTTGTTTACTTCTGCTAAATTTGTCACATGTTGAGTATACGTTTTCCTTCCATTCAAGGCTAGAGCTCTACCACTTTGAGCCACAGTGCCATTTCTGTATATAAATTTTCATTCGACAAGAATTCACTTATTTTTTAATCTGGAGCTAACCCCTTTCAAACTTTTACATCTTGTTTTGTTCTCTTGTGGGGTTTTTTGGGTTTGTTTTTTTTTTTAATTCCTCTTTCTGAGTATAAATAGTTACTACTCTGGTTGACCGTATATTTTTTGCCATTTTCATGGTTATGCACAGTGAAGATTTGTTACAAAAGGAAAATATTAATACAATTTTATTATTCATCACCTCTTGCTATTTGCACAAAGTAGACCAAAAGAAATTGCTGTATTTCTATGAAATTCGAAAGTTGCTGAGTAAGAAATATCTTGAAGTTCAAGCACATTGTTGATTAGTAACAGCTTATAGAATGTCTTGTTATCACTAACTAAATATTTTCTGACATTCAAACCTTGAAAACCAAAAGCAGTGTTTAGAAATGGACCATAATACAGGCAACTGATACTTTAAAACTAAATAGGTACAGGCAGAGTAGAATAGAAAAAATGATGAAAAATCAGATTCCACCAGTGAAGGATCCAGAGAACACGAATATCTATAGATTGATGACAGGTGAGTAACCAAATCTAAATACTTTGTAAATACCTAGTCATTTGAGAGAAGTCTTGATTACCCCATTCTTCATACCTGAAACATGACAACTTCCGGACTAAGCCCAGACTACAGAAGCTGTGGTTTTTTTAGCCCAAGGCCACACTCTTGTGGAATGGATAAAATAAGGGTCGTATACTTATTGTTGCAATGTTAGGGAATCATTCCTATTTTTATATTTACTTTGTTTTTATTCCCCATAATTATCATAGCCCATTTTTTCCAAGCATTATGAGATCTAAGGATCTGAAAAATTGTAGAGCATTTTTAGGGCTAGATACCTTTAGTCTATAATTTACCTTTATTTTATCTTTTCTATTTTCACTGGACAAAAATCCTATCATTTATTTAGGTGAGCATTTGCATTTCATAATATAGTAATGAAATTAAGAAAAGAGTTCCCTTTGAGGAACATATGTAAAGAACATATGTGAATATAGGAACCTTTAGGAGCAACAGATAATAGATAAACTTTATTACACCCCACAAACTCAAGACTACTTCCTGTCTCAGTATCTTCACCACTTCTGAAGAATGGAGACCATTGTTAACTCTATTGTGATTCAGTTACCCTGTATTGATTGTACCTAAAAAAAGACTTCCTGAAGTGTGAGCACAAATGAAGCAATTGCAGGAATCCTATATGTGGCTTATGATTTTATAGAGTTCAGAATGCAGTTGTAGCTCTTGAAGCCTGTGTAAGTTCTGAACTGCTGGGCTCCAGCGGCTCATATCTATCTATACTAGCTACTGAGGAGACTGAGATCTGAAGATCATGATTCAAAGCCAGCCTGGGCAGAAAAGCTCATGAGGCTCTTATCTCCAATTAACTACCAAAAAAACTGGAAGTGAAGTTGTAGCTCAGAGTGGTAGAATTCTAGGCATGAACAATAGTTTAGTGACAGTGCACAGGCTCTGAGTTCAAGCCCCATGACCAACACACACACACACACACACACACACACACACACACACACACACACACACACACGCAAATATAGAAGTCCTGAACTGATTCTGTGTGGTTTTTATGTAGAATGTGCCTTGTATTCCTAAGGGTAGATAAAATCAATCTCTCGGCATTTACTTACTTTGTAGTAAACATCAGGCTTATTTTGTCTTTTGTTTCTACAGTTAGGAAAACTGCTAACCTATGAAATTCAAGCAAGGTATATTTAGTGTGACTGGGTTTTCATTTCTTTATTTCTTCATTCAGTGTTCATTCAATGAAGATTTATAGACCTTATTGTGTTAGATGATAAAGCCGGAAGATGATAAGATAATCCCTAGCTTTGTCTGGTGATGAAATGCAGAAATGAACAACTCCATGGTACAATTGAGCTAATAGGAGCAAAGTATTAGAGGAAATGGTCTTGATGGAGTAGGAGAGTAAGGGAAGGTCTTTGAAGTTCATATCAGTGATTGTAAACTGTTGGTTGCCATATCCACACCTGTCCATTGTGGAGCTTTCACTGTCTTGAAGAAGTATCCTCATTAAGATTCTGTCCTTTCTATTTCTATGCTATAAAAGTTTTCCTTCCTTTCAGGAAATAATGAGGAAATGAAGTTTTTACTTGTCCAAAAGTTATTACTTCTCCAGGATAAAAAACAAAATGAACTAGCCTATGAAATCTAGAAATTTGAGAAGCATAGAGATAATATTGGAGATGGCTTTTGCTTAGGTTTATCTCTTCCCAATTCTGGTAATAGTTAAAGACTAGTAAAGCCAGACAGCTTACTTAAAAAGGTAAGTCAAGCTGGAAAAATAAGTTTAAGGAAGATCAGATGTCTCACAGATAATACACCTAGTGGCAAAGCCAAAATGTAATAGGATTTTGGCATGCATTTCCTCCTCATCCTGTTTGAACTTGTAATGGTCAACCAAACATACCTGCAAAATTACCAAGAGTCAATATTAGAGACAGAATTACACAGCATGGGTGAATGTCTGTCTTGGTGAGATGTATTTAAACAGTAAGTGGGTTTGTTTATGCTTCTATCATAAGCATAAAAAGATTCCACATTCACCTGTCTCAATGAGAAGGATTTTCTGAACTAGGTGGGATATCTTAACACCTACCACTCAACTGAAAAGGCAGTTTTCCTCAATGTGGCCTTAATCTCTAACAGAACTTTGGAATCAAAACCTAGAGGTTTTGAGCCTTATATCCAAGGTCTTGGTAAGAACAGGAATAAAGATCAATAATCAGACCTTAATAGCATAATTTTACCCTGTCTTGTATTGGTATTAAGTACGTTTTCTTACCCAAACATAAGGTAAAGTAATTAGCCAATGGAATTGACAGTTCTATGCTTTAACCATGTGATCACATACCACATGATGTCCTGAGACACTGTGATATATATATATGTATAGATATATATATATGGAGAGAGATAGGGATATATAGGGATATATATATAGAGAGAGATATCTATCTTTACATCTATTTAGATAGATGAAAAGATAGATATAGATATATGTATAGATATATATGTATAGGTATATGTAGAAAGATATATATCAATATCTATATATGTATATATATCTATACAACCATATATCTATGTGTATCAATATCTATGTATATATAATGCACACACATACATATACATGTATACTCATATAGGGAATTGGTAAAAGCTAGCTAATTAATAAATGTATCACCTCATAGTCATCATCATTTTTTATCATCATTATTTTTTAACCTGTACCAGAGTTTGAAATCCAGACTTTGCCATTTCTCAACTCTACTACTTGAGTCATGCCTCCAGCCCAGATTTTTGCTGATTATTTTGTAGATGGGGTCTCATGGAGTTTTCTGTTTGGAATGATTTCAAACCACAACCCTCAGGATCTCAGTTTCCTGAGTAACAAGGCTTGCAAGCATGAGCCAACAGTGCCCTAGTTTCTGCCATCATTTTTGTGTCAAGAGTACCTTATGTACTTTACATTTTTCAAGTGCATGTTGTCACTAACTGTGTCATCTTGATGTACAGTAGAGTTCTTGAAATTAGTTCCCTTTAACTGAAGTTGTTAATTTCTTTACCAATAGCTTCTCTCTACTACTATATTTGCCTGCTCTGGTACGAGCAGAAAGACTTGGTGTCATTCCTTCTCCCCTCACTACTTCATTTCTAAACAAAAAGGAGTGGTGTGCAGTTTGTATCATTTTTTGTTATTTAAATTAAAAAAATCAATAGCTGGATAGCTTTGCAGTCATTGAAATTTAGGCAAAATTGGCTTATTTCAGAATGTATTGGAGAATTTTGAAGTTTCAAGGAAAAATTTTACTTTAATTACTTTAATTATAGCATTTGTGGACATTTCATAGACTAATTTTCCCTCATTCTGAGGTGGAGGGAATTGAAACACAGAGCAAGCATGTGGCTCTCTTCAGAGTGCTACTCAAGTACAGACTATTGCATTTTTCTTTATGTTATTTTTGTATTAATATAGTTTAGTAATCTGATACTTTTGCACAACAATCCTGTGCACTAACAGTCTGTATCACTATACTGTATGCACACCTCTCATAAATAGTTATCTAAACATTTAAATAAAGCAACTTCATTGGAAGAACATGTCTATGGATAAGGACAGCTTTTTTTCTCTGCTTCTGTACCTGACTAGTGTACAGACCAATGTACATTAGAACTAGTGCATAGATCTATTCATTGGTTCATGAGGGGTTCAGCTTTGAGATACAGAATAAGCAAAAAATTCTGATAGTGCTTTCAAAGTAGTATAAACAATATAACTGAGAAGCCACCACTGCCCTCTGTAAAGTATATTCTTTTTCAATGTTCTTGCTCTGTTTTTAGATCATATATTGCTTAAATATCATTTTGGAACAGAATAATTGATTTTAACAGGCTATCTGTATGGGTACCAGTTACCTTTTTCTTTTTAATGACAAGAGTCACTAGAAGTAAAGAATAGTTCATGTTTGTGGCTTAGCCACTAAAACCTTATTTCTAGACAGAAAAAGCTACTTATACAGGATAGGGTAGATTGGTTAGCTTTAGATTAGCTCCTTTTTTCCTCTTCTGGAGATTAAAGGGGCAGAGAGCATCATTGAGTAGTTTTTTAACCCAGAGATAAGAAAATGAAGAAAGTAGAGCCTTTCATTTGACTCATATAGAGCAACTGCAGGGGAATGCAGGGAATATGTAATCCTCATTGTCTGCTGGGAATAGTCCTACACTCCATGCAAGGTTGAAAAGACTGATTTGGATTCCTGGGTTTCTATATTTCTCCCTAAAATGAGAGAGAAAAGAGGTTCATTTGTTTAGTGAAGGATTTTTCTAACACAACTGGGGTTTCCTTGTATTGAGAATGTACATTGGAGATTACAATATTGGGATGGACCCTAAGTCAAATAATAACAGAAAGATGCCACCTGTTTCCTTCAGTGCCCTTGGTCTAAAAGGCCAGCTCTTTGTGCTCAAGGGCTGTGTCTGGCTGTTAGCTCTTTGTATCTCCTAAAGCACTATAGAAACTATTGATTAGTTATTTGAATTACTGCTGCTTTAATGATTTCCATAGTTTGGATGGCTTAAAGAAAGGAAATTTCAAAATCTAAGGTTCTAGTAGAGTTGATTTTTGGTGGGATCTCTGTTTTAATCTCATATGGCCTTCAGAGACAGAAAGTTCTGTTACAGTAGGACTCTTGACCTCATTTAATCTTAACTGCTTTATTAAAGGTTCTATGTATAAATGCAGTTGTGTTTGGAGCTGAGGCTTCAGTGTTTGAACCTAAGGGAGTGAGGGTAGGGAACGATTGTGGAGGGTGGAGAGTGGTGAAGCACAATTGAGTCTCTAGCAAGCTATTTAAAAAGATGACTTATGAAATGGTAACCCATCTGTATCACACCTTAATAATCACAATAAAATTATCATTAAAAAATAGAACGGAAGCCAGACACTAGTGGCTCATACCTATAATCATAGCTACTCAGGAGGCTGAGATCTTAGAATTGTGGTTCAAAGCCAGCCTGGGCAGGAAAGTCTGTGAGACCCTTATCTTCAGTTAACCACTAAAAGACCAAAAGTAGAGCTGTGAGCCTCCAGGTCCTGAGTTGAAGCTCTAGTATTCACTCACTCACACACACACACACACAAAGTTGATTGGATAAATGACTGAATTAAACCATTGGTGCTATTTGGCAATAATATAAAAGTAAAAGATAATATATGATTTTTAAGGATTATCTTGTGACAACTTCCCTGGTTCAAAGTTTCCTCAAGTTTCCACCAGTTTCTCAAGGTGCTATGTGACAACAGCATTTAAATGGCTTAAATAAATTTGAAAAATTGAGCACACTTGGACAGCAATATTGGTCCATTGTTTATCAAATTCTCTGAGCTGTTCTTCAGAAAAAAAATGGTGCTCAAGCATGTTTATCTAATTTCTTTCCTCATATCTTATACAGAATGAATCCAGAAACCCAATTCCAATTCCAGAACTTGGAAAATATTTCAAATTATGTTGAAGACTAATATTCTAACAGTCAGGAGTGGAGGGTAACTAGTCTATTTTGCTTTTCAGGCAGCTTCTCAACTCTATTCTCTCAGAAAATTAGCATCTAGAAATGGACTATCTTACATAAATCTAAACTGGATTTAGTAGTAACTATAAAATGCATAATTTGTTCTACAAAGGAATAAAATTTATCCCACAGTTAAGAGAATAGTTATCAGAAGGAAAATCCTTTGGGATGCACATGAGGACAGGCAGGGGAAGGAACTAGAGAGGGAGAAGGGAAGAGAAAGAAAACTGTAGCTCCTGTAGAGAATGAGCTTAATCTTTCTTGCACTGTAGCAGCAATGTTTTATTTTTACTTGCTTATATTAGTTATTTGGAGAAATAATTGTTACATTTCCATACAAATTTATAATATGTTCAAAACAATCTCATCCTTTTTATAATAAATATTTTTATCGTAAAGATACTGTACAAGGGGGTTACAGTTACATGGGTAAGGTAATGAGTACGTTTCCTGTCGAGCATTGTTACTCCCTCCTTTGTTTTTCTCCTACCATCCCTTCCCTCTCCCACCTCCCCAACTTCTCCCTCCCTCCCAATGAAGCTGTGACGTTCTTTTTCAACCTAGTGTCTTGTACATCTCATTGTTACAATGGATCAACCTGTACTCCTTTCCTTCTTTCCCTCTTCCTAAAACTGTTTCAAAAGGTTTTTGTATTTGGTTTATGCCTTAGTGTAATGGTCTTTAATTCCATTGGTGTCCAAGGACAGTTTTATTCTTTTTCATGGCTGAATGGTATTCCATTATGTACCATAATTGTTTATTTTTCATTCATTGTTGGACACGGAAATCATTTTAGCATGATTTACCATGATTTGTTGACTTCCTAAATAACTTAAAATTTGAAGTCAAAATCTTTATTGAGATATGTATATTCTTCACAGTACACAAAAGCTATGTCTTGGAGGCAAATCTACCATCAAGGTCAAGAGGTAAATGAAAATGATTGCATAGGTGACAACATATCAAAATGAAATATTATTACATCTCAAAGATTGAGAAGAGGGTTTTTGAAACTGCCCCCAAAGAAAAATATTTTTGCATGTGGTAGATATAAGAAATAATATAGCCTTTTCTTCTTTAGGAAGAAAAATAATCCATAGTCAAACTTCAACCTCTAAGAGAGTCCAAGACTACGTATGAGCCATTCTAGTGCTTATCACTCATTCACTCACTTTCTTTATCTATTTGTAGGATCTCAATCAGTTATTTGTAGGATCTCAATCAGTTTTCATTTTTGAAAACTTTGCTCTTTCAAGGCCAAGTGTTGTCCAATAGAAATCTAATGTAAACCACATTTGTAAGTTTAAAATTTGAGTAGCCACATTAAAACAGTAGAAACAGATTAAATTGATTTCAATAATATATCTCACTTTAACCAATTCAAAATATTAACATAACATGTAATCAATTAAAATATGAATTAAGTATTTTCTGTTCTGTTTTTAGATAATTCTGTGAAATTGGTATGTGCTTAAAACCCAGAGTACATCTCAATTGGTACACATATTTTGGAATGTAACTGTAGATCTGGGAATTAGAAAGCCAAAATTTTTACTATACATATTACCTAGTAGTAACTTTTAATCAGGTTTTATTAAATGATTATTAGTTTGTGTCTACCTCTCTGTATCACTGTGCAATAGTTCTCTCTCTTTCCCTCTGTGTGGGTGTGTTTGTGTGTGTGTGTGTGTGTGTGTGTGTGTGTGTGTGTGTTGATGCTGAGGCTTAAACTCAGGAACTGAGCACTGTCACTGAGCTTTTGTGCTCAAGGCTGGCACATTACCACTTTTTGCTTGTTAATTGGGTAAGATAAGACAATCATGAACTTTTTTTGCCCTTTCTACCAGATTAGCTTCATAAACTGATCCTCAGACCAGTCTCCTGAGTAGCTGGGGTTACAGGCATGACCAGCACCTAAACAGAAGGTGCATTCTTCGAATGCAAACTCATCAGTCACATCATACTAACTATGTATGATAGATTTGTGCATCATCCCCGCTGAGAATGACAAACATATCTGAATTTAGCATCTCGACTCAAGCTATCTTGGGAATTATGCATCTATATAAAAACTAAGGTAGTATTTTTTTCTTACATTATCTCTGCTAATCAAGATGGCAAATTCTAAAAATTGGAACATTGACTTTTATAAATGTTCTGTACCTTACATGTGTCATAATGAGACAGTACTTCTAATGTTGTTTGTAGTTGAATGCATGTGTGATATATATTTGAAATCATAATTACTCAGGAACTAATACTTCTTACATGGTATGTCTGAACTTTAATAAGAGCTTGAGTCCTTATTAATGCTGTATGTTTTCTGTACTCTTCTAAAGCATTCTTACTTTATAATAATAATAATCCTTACTTAGAATAAAAAGAAATATCTTACTACCAACCAAATATTTCTTGTGTCACTTTCACCATTTACTTCCACACATGTATGATTAAGAATACAGTAATACCTAAAAAGTATTTGGGGTGCAATGCTTCTAAGTTTTAAAACTGTTGCTTCTAAGAGGAAAAAAATGAATATTGTGTTACTAACTCAATTAAACCTGAGATGTCCTTGCTATCTATCTATCTATCTATCTATCTATCTATCTGTCTGTCTGTCTGTCTGTCTGTCTGTCTGTCTGTCTGTCTGTCTGTCTGTCTGTCTGTCTGTCTGATTTGTCTAAAGATATATATTGTTTCAAATAAAATGCCTTCTAAGATCTGTTTGAATGTGACATTGCGGGAGAGAAAATGTGAGTAGCTGACCAAAACTCTCTGGGTTTAGTAGCCAAAAGTAAATCAGACCTAGAGACCGCATTTTGTAACAGTCTGTCATGCATTTCAGAGCAGACATGGTAAATCATAAATTGAGGACCACCACTGTGCCTGCGAAACAAAACAAAAGCTGGATAATAAATGACTGCAGAGCTACAGCTAGAAAGGAGTCAGACATTTAATATCAGCCAAAGACTGTCTTTGAATCTAGTCCTCTTAATTCACCTGTACATATCCCACGCAGAAGTGCTTTTTGTGTTCAAGGCTGAAAGAGCCTTTAGTTTAAGTTATGAACCTTCTCTGGTTTTCTTTTAAAAAGTAAAATAAATGCTGTAGTGGTTTGCTAGTTGTAAAAAGTTGTTAAAATACACAAGTTCTGCCCCATTTCCAGTGAAATGCTGTGACTTAAGATTGCCTGTTTATTGTTAATTGTGTGCAGCTGAACTATGCAGGTAGATGTAATTGGATTCTGTGTCTCATTCCTGTATGTATTTCATTATCACCTTTAGGCTGTTTTAAAAGTTTAGAGTTGAAGCCATCAAAAGCCTAAAGTACTAAAGACTTTTGGGAACTTTTATTGTCACAGGTCGGGGGTGAGGAGGGTTTGAGGATGTGGGATAAAGTAAGAATTAAAACACTTATTACAATTTTTTTTCCAAAATAGGACAACTGTAAGTCTAATTGAAAATGTAATATTGTGCCATGCGAATATGTATAAAATATTAAGCCAATTGTGAATGCAGACTGGTTTGTATTAATAACTCACTTCCATTATCTGTCAAGTTGCATTTTATGGCCAGTCTATGACATGCTGACAGCCTGGAGGTACTGAGATTATAGAGGTGACCATCTTTCACTGATTTCTTGGCTGGACAGTGGTTGAACAAAACTGACCTACTTGGATTTTAATTAATTAGCCAGCTGAGAATTGTGATGACACATTTGGAAGCATGATTAATGGAAGAAAAATTTAACCTACCCAGTATTTAGCTCATCTTTTTCTTAATTTGAATTATACCAGGCAGGAAGATGTATATAATAGATGTTTAAGAGGGAATGTCTGTTAATGTCATTGTAAGATATAAAACAGAAAGAGGAAGCTTTTGCTGCAATTCCTATTGCTCATATTTACCTGTGGAGTTTCATTTTTATTGGTAAACATTAAGAAGTAACAACATTTTTTGGGTCAGAGGAAAGAATGCTTCTATTTGGGCTTGGTTCGAGTTTTGGGTTAAACTGGGAAGATTAACTAATATGGACACTCCTGGAGAAATAAACATGACTTGGCATCATTTTAGTAACCACAGGTATGATGATTAAGCATCATACATTTCAGTTCGAAAATTAGAATTGATTCACACACAAAAAAATTAAAGTATGATGGGAGAATCAGCTTCAGGCATGGGATCTAATTTTAGGACACCCAGTCTGGATTCTGGTTTTCTTTTTTTGTTAGTTTGGTGTTTAGTCTGTTTGGCTTCTGAAGTAATGCTCATTGTACTGAATAAAGGGACAAGAGATGGGATGGGCTTATCTAAGACAAGAGAAATATGTAATTTATCTTTGCTAATGGGGCCATGTATATGTCCTGTGGGCTTAGAAATACTTTACAAATGTACACTGTTTTGTCTGTATTAAAATAAACTGTCACAGTAACTTGTTCAAACTTGGACCCCACCCTTCTCCATCAGGAGACTGTGGGGCAGATGTCTCCTGTGCTTGAGGCAGAAAGATGTCTTGTTACCATCTGCAAAGTTTCCTCCTGCTACTTTGGTCTTCTTGGGGTGTGGTTTACTTAAAGCCTAGCCATCTCTCAAAATCCCAACTACCCATTCATGAAGTCTTTGCTGACCTCTTCTCACCCCTGTTCCTAACCCAGACTGAAGTCAGTTTCCTTCCTCTGGACTTTCATAACAATCTCTCTAAGCAGACTGTGACAATCACTTTTTCCTGCTACTTGCTATGTGTGTTTCCTTCCCAACTTACTGCACACTCTGGGTTTGATTTGTTCTTGCTCCATGGTTCCTGAACAAGTATCCTCATGTGGACAGGCATCAGGACATAACCCTGAAAATGGATCTACCAGAGACAAACTCCTCTCTCTCTGCCCATACCTCTGGTTACTCTTCAGAGGTCTACACAGTTCTATGATGAAATAAGTAAGAATAGGTTAGAAATTTTGTTTGTGAGAACTTATGTTTCAGAGGAAGTTGGAATATCCTTTTATTGCCAATGAATTAGAACCCATCTTTTTCCTTTTTATCCCTCTTATATTCTTTCTCTTATAAAGTTAGTGGTGATAATTTTAATATTTCATATATAAGACATCTAACTATATATACTTTTATCAATCAGTTCATCATACTTGTTGTAGAGAGACATGTGGCCAGTAGGTTTCTTAGCCAGATTTTTGAATACAGGGTACTCACTAACTGGAAGGCACCACAAATGATGTCAGACTCACATCCTGTTCTCATTTCTCAAGAAACATTGTAATTACACTGCAGGTCTCTGAGGTCTGGTACTGTGTAAGCTGCACAGAGCCCAGAGGGACTGTATCACTGGGTGGGTTATCTGGCATTCCTCTGAATTAAACTTACAAGAAGCACTGTTTTCTTACATATTCCACTGGGGAAGGGCCCTGAAGTTTGAAACAGCCTTCCAACAATGTGATATTTAAAATAGTTTGTGTTCTCTGAAATAAACTTCTAGATGTCTGAAACATGATATTAAGCAAATTCAATTATATTTGCCAAAATAGTTTTTAAAACTTAATATCCACAAGGTATATATGGTAAGCTTTAGGCACATGATTGAGTGCAATAGATACCAGGTAAATACAATAGGATAAAAATGAATTGCTGCAGTCAGGCACTAGTGGCTCATTCTTGTAATCCTAGCTACTCAGGAAGCTGACTTCTAAGGATTGCTATTAGAAGCCAGCCTTGGCAGAAAAGTCCTCAAGACTCTTAGCTCTAATTAAACACCAAAAAAAAAGTCAGAAGTGGAGCTGTAGATCAAGTGGCAGAGCACTATCCTTGGGGGGAAAATAAGCTCATGCACAGGGCCCAGGCCTTGAGTTCAAGTTCTGGCACCGGCATGTACACACACCTCTCATCCCCCGCCCCCCAATTTATTGCTCCAGAATTAAAGAAGATGTTTAATAGGAAGGAATGTTTTGATAAGACTCCCCCACCATCTATTAACTAAAAATTAAGCCAGCTTTATAAAACTACTTAACTGCTTAATAAAGTAAACAAAACTATGGTAAATGTTATGGCACATTTTTAGTTTAGTAACCTAACTTGGTATTCAATTATGGAAAACTTGACTTATCACAGGGTCTCGATTTCACCTTAATATGTTTGAACTTTCTGTCAAAATGGCTGCTAACCATTCCAGAAACACCATGAATTGAGAGATAGATGCTTTCCAAGAAACACTAATGGAAACAGTGAACTCACGTCCATATCCATACCCACATAATAAAGGCCTTTCTTTGGGAAACCATAGATTTTCACAATTAGAAGAGACCATACAGTTTACTTGATGGGCTTGGCTGATATATGACTCTCCTTGGAAAATAGTAGTAATAATAACAATGAAATAGTCATAATTCCACCTTTGTTTTCTCAAATCACATTGTGGCTTTACTGACTTGCTTTTTAAGACAGAAGCTGTCTGCCAGATCCACACCTTTTCCCAGTCCCCAGAAATGGGGTCAGGTGGGTATAAGACTCAGATCTAAACTTACCCCCTACTTAAAAACATAAAGAATAAAAATAGCTCTACTTTTGCATATAGTATTTTGTCATCTGTAGACTTCAAGTTGAGTACTAAATAGTGTTTGTTTCATGACTTATGTCCCAAATAGAGCCATAACTTCAAATAGCCTATCACTTGATTTCATAAAAATTCTTTGCTTGACAAAGAATAGACTAGTGTGACCACGTTTGGCAGAACATATCAAGGGAAAAGAAAGTTGCATAATTCTCATATTTACTTAGTTATATTTTTTTTCACCACAGTTGGTCTCGTTCCTCTCCACTTCCACCCTTCCAAATTTTCTTTCTGTCCTTGCAGAAAATTAAAATCATAACATTTGGTTGGATAGTTAGGATGAATTACTCCAGATATTCGTCTGTTTGCCTTCCTTTCAAATATGTGTGATAGAAAGCATAGATTAAAATAATTAGAACGTGTTCTTTTCTCAAGAAGCATTTGAGAGCCAAGGTGGTCAACTGTCCTACCGCTTTTGTCCACTAGGTGCCAGCAGGGCTCTGCTTCCTGCTATGTTCTTTCCTGGAGACATAGCTAAACCTCCCCCCTTCTTTTATTAACGTGTGCTTTGCATATGTGTTGTATTTTTGTGTTATTTTGCTCTTGAAATGTTCACTAAATTTAAACAAAGGATTCTTATTTGACTTTATATTTTTTGGTATAATTTTGTGTTTATTACTAAGGTGCTGTGCAAAGGGGCTCCCGGTTTCATGTCAGGTAATGAGTGCCTTTATTCTTGGACAGTCACCCTTGCCTTTGCTTTTTCCACTTTCTCCCTTCTGTTCCTGCCTGCAAGTTGCATAGTTCATTTTCTACACCATGTATTCTGAATAACATGACAGCATTTTTCACCCTCCCTCCCTCCATTTCTGCACCACTTCTTTGACCCCCTTCAAAAAAAGATTAAAAAAAAAACCAAAATATTGACTTTGTAAATTATAGGGCTTCAGTTTTAAGAATAACTCCAGATATTGTACAGTTTTTATGTTGAAACTCTTAAGTTAAAAATTTTGATACTAATTGTGAAAGAATGAATAACAACACTTGTGTAATATAAGTAATTTAAAGTGATGCTATTAAAATTTCAAAGTAATAAGAACAAAATTGTGTCTATTTTATTATCTTAGGGTTAATTTTTAAACTTGATAGTATTTTTTCTTTGGTGTTGTACAATCCATATATCCTTTGCTTTTGCTTTATCGAATTGCGTGTTTCAAGTATATTTGAAGAAATTATCATGATGAAGATAATGCTACCACATTTTCACAATCTTTCACTTGCTAAAATGATCTACATAGAAACAACCTCTAAAATTATATGTTTAAGTACTTATATGCAGTCAAAGACTTTCTTATTTTAACTCATTTCTTGAAATAAAAATGAAAGTTTCAATAATGAGCAGTTAATATTACTTAATGTATTATTTAAGTACAACATGTACAATTATTATGTGAAAAAGTCTAATTATGTTTAATTTTGTGTATTTTACACTACATGCAAAAGCAATATAGATATCCCATTTATATCTTCCTTCAATAAAATAACTCAAATATAAAATAGCATAATAAAAGTATTTGCTTGAATGATGGGACCAATATAGTTGAAGATTTATATAAAACTTTCACAAATACAGTTTGAATTTATTTCACATAGTTACTTGATTTAATTGTAGTTGGGCTTAATTTTTTTCTTTCCATATATTCTGGTACTTTATTATAGCATGCTGCTTTTCATTTGCACAAAATAGATGCCATCACTTTCCTTATTTTATTACTAAAAAAACGTTTAAAAAGAGTTACTAAGTAAATAATCCATATGCCATTTCCTCCATTCTGATCATCCCCAATACTTTATACAAAGGCAGATATCAATACTTAGCACTTAGTGCTAAGCCATAACTTTAGTTTCTGTAAATAGGAGGATAATTTATTTTGTGGGGCTTTTTCCTCAGGCTATAAATCTAATCTCTTACATTTCATCTTCAAAGCAAATTAGTGCAATTTAACACCTCCATTCCAAACCTGCATAATTATAAATTATATATATTATGGATTATAATACATAAAAGTGTTGGACAGAAATGTATGGGATGAATTTTTAAATGCCAAATATATGGTCAATATATTCTCTAAAATTTGAGCAACTTGAAATTGAGGAAAACCCCAAAATGTCAACTTCTTAAACTGTACAAATAGGCTAGTGGCATACCTTGAGTTCTAATTACCTGTGACAATTTCGTTCTTCTGGCATACCTTGAGTTCTAATTACCTGAGACAATATCGTTGTTCTGGTTTGTGCTGTATTATGGACAGAACACCAATCGCACTGATGACACATGTAGAATGACCTTTGTGTTTCCATAGTTTGGCTTGATGCTGTTTAGACCCGTGTTCTGAGTCAAGCTTGGATTATTCAAATCTCAGGAATTTTCTATATATTTATCCTATATAGATAAAGCACATACTTCATGATTCTATTCCTTCCCTCCAATAGTCTTTAAATTTATATAAGTATTTTTATGTTCAAGAAAAAAAAGTAAAAAAGAAAGCAATGAAGTGCTGTTTAATCTGAAACAGGTTTGTTAAATTGAGTCTCAGAAGCAAGATCAAATAACCTATCCAGTCATTCTATATCGAAATTCCTTCATAGTACTTTTCTCAAGTTTCTCAGATCAGCCCAAATTCTGGATAGAATACTATATTCTGGGCTTTGTCGTTTTTCAGTATCAGACAAACACAGTATGGTCAGGGCTCTCTCCAACTTCAAAGATGGTCATCTGTAAGTTTGAAATTCTTTGTTGTTGTGGAGTTCAATAAAGAAAGTTCAGAACTGAATTCAACCCAGACCACAGAATGATTAATTTTTTAAATATATTGCATAGTAAGATATTGTGTAATCAAGTTGTTCGCAATTTTGCAAATTTTACCAGAACGCATGGAGCATCCTGGCAACACACCACTTTTTTTTCCCTGTGTTTTGATTGAGGGGCCTGTAAGAGGACACCATTCCAGCCTTTAGAGTTAAAATGCTGTCATTTGTACCATAAACCTCTATTTTTAGGAGTTTTGCTTTATAACTTAACCATTAAAAAATGTCAACCTATGCTCAAATTATTTTTTTTAATCTCAGAGAAAATTTTGCTAAGAATTTATGATTTGTTCCTTTGTTTAGTTTTGTTGGTTATGGGACTTGAACTCAGTTCTGTTCATTTTAATTTGGGAGAAAACAACGAAAAAAATATCAGTGGTTTCAAACACATTTTTCATTCTTTTTTAATTTGGAACTAGTTAATTGTGTGGAAAAATGTTTTAAAATAGTAATTCAATGGGACTACTGATAATACTTTAAATGTTGATCTAATTCAATTATAATTATAAAATCTTCCCAATAAGCATTTTAGAATATATACATAAATTTCAAGTTAGAATTCTATTCTACAAAACTACATGGAATTAGGTTTGTCCATAGCTATGGTTATTACTTAATTCAGCAAATGCTGTTTATTTTACTTATTTATTTTATCTTCAGCATTTTTATTGTCCTCTTTAATTTTATTTTTACCTTTTTTTAAATAAGTTTTTTTTATTGGGAAAATACCATACAGAGGGGTTACAATTACATGAGCAAGGTAATAATACATTTCTTATCAAGCATTGTTGCCTCCTCCTTTGTTTTCCCCTACCATTCCTGCCCTCCCATCTCCACGATTACAGCCTCCCCCCCCCACCAAAGTTGTAAAGTTCGTTTTTCAGCATAGCATTTTGTACATCTCATTGTTGCAATGGGTCCACCTGTATCCCTATTTAAACATTTTGATTTTTTTCCCTTCCCCTCCCCAAATTTTACCAATACCAAATACTGGAAACAGGGGTTATACTGTGGGGGAGGGACATACAAAGCAATAAAACAATCACCTTATAAATATGTTAGAAACAATAGCAAGAAAGATAAAAACCACTTGTGCTTATTTTTATCTTTAGGTAGTTGTACAAAAGAACTGCCAGCGAGCTAAGTATATGAATACATTGCATCCTCATCAGTGCCACCACTTTCATCATTCTCCATTTCTTCCAACCCCACCCATTCCCTCAATTTAAAAAAAATGTACAATATACCTTGAATTTGTAACTGTATCTCCCCTTCCTCTCTTCATTTGTCTGTGCCCTCCCTTTGATTCCACCCCTCTCCACTTTTGAGGACCTGATTCCTTGTTTTTATTTTGTTGATATGATTTTATGGTGTTTTTTAAGTCTACGTTGGTACATTCCATGGGCACCTAATGACAATGCAGATCTCTTTTTTTTTTATTTTTTGTGAACACACTGTACAGAGGGGTTACAATTACATGGGCAGGTTAATGCGTACATTTCTTATCAAGCATTGCAGCCTCCTCCTTTGTTAGATCTCTTTAGAAAGAGTGAGATATAGGCTAACTGTGAATGCAAAGATATTTGAAACTAAACTTTGTTTTTTTTTAATTTACATCCTCAGTGACTAAAATTGTACATATTTTCTATTTGTTCAATTTAGATTTCACTCATTAAGTATCATCAGTGCTGCTGACTTTTAAAAGTTTCATGCAACTTCTGAACTCATTTTCCTTTTATGAGCTTAATAAGATGTAAATAAAATTAAATATATACAACTTATATATAAGTATATAAATGTAGGTATATATCTTCCTAAAAAAACATTGTTATTTCTGGTATGGAAAGCACTAAAAAAAAAAATGAAAGGCTTCTTTGTGTAGGACAAGAAGCAAATTATTGCAAAAGTGAGACAATGGCATGGACTTGGTTCTGGGAGCTGCAGGTAACATAGAGAGAGTATGCCAGAAAGATTTAGGTAGAGAGGATTAATATGGGTAAGAGAAAGAGAGACATAAATCATGTTTACTTGACAGACCCATTTAACAAAAATGCTTTTTTAACAAGTAGTGCATGTGAATATATTCAATCATATTACCATCAAACCTCTTGCAAAAGGTAAAATGCATAATGGAGAACTCACATTTACATTTTGCCCCTGTGGTTCCAACTTATTTGACTAAGAAAAAAATGTATTTCTCCACTTTTTGAAACTAGACGAACAGGACTTTCTTTTGATTTTCATGAATGAGTCTGACCACAAATTTAGTTGTACTAAAAATTGTTACAAATTAGCTGGGAAACAACGAATTTGCAACAAAACTTTACTTTTAGGCCAATGTATTGTGTACAATTCCAGCTGTATACCAGAGACATGTTTAAGGGGATTTCAATGATTATAAGCTTTCAGATTTAACTAATGCATCATTTTAATGTGTCTAAAATAGAATTCTGTTCATGAAACTTCAGTTTTAATAAAACTTTTGAGAATACAAGCTGAGAGTAAACAAGAAAAAAAAGCACAAAGAAAGTAAAACAGTGTATTAAAAGTGGATCTCTTTCAGTGACACAATGAGAAAGATTTTCTAAGTGTTTTTAATAATTTATATTTTACTGAGCATATACACCTATATGTGTGCATCTTGAATTGACTGTTTCCCATCAGGTTTCTGTTTGGAAGTTTTCAAGATGAATCAGAATTCTTTGTGATTGATTCTGTTTGGTGATTAAGTGAATAAAATAACCAGATGTGATTGTCTTGATCACATTGGGTTGTCTGTGCAATGAACCAATTGATTGTTTGGCTATTGTTTGTTATTATGCTTTTGAAAAAAATAAAACCAATCAAGTAAGCAAAAGAAACTTACTTTATTCAGCACATAGAAGAGGTGCAGACTTAGAAAAGAGGTATCCCAGGACTTCAAACCTGTTGTTCTGCTAATGCTGTCCAGAGCTTGAGTCTCAAGCCGTGCTTTCCTCTAAACACAGTCAAGGTGGTCTTCCCCTAATTAGGAACTCTATCATCAGGCAGCAAAAAATGCCACCAAATAAGAGTCCTACATCAGTAGGTTCTGGTAGGATTTTGTATAAAGCCTGAACACAATTATATCTGTTCTGAGGTAGCTGATTTGCTGCCATACACAAGTCGACTTAAGTTAAAATCAAAACCTTGCAAGGGGAAGACTCCTTTATAAAATGTGAATTCTAGTTATTTGTATGTATGTTAACAACATATTATTGGAGACTGTATTTGAGAAAATTGTCTAAACCAAGAGGAAAAATGTAGACCTCTCAGGTCATGTCATGTTTTAGGATTTTTCTCAGGCACACACAGCAGGGAAAATACATTAGATTAAAACTTTGTATAAAAAAGAATGAGAAATTTTCTCAAAAAAGTCTGAAATAACAAGATTAATTTTTAAAGATTATGTTTAATTAACCTATATTTGGTTTATTATATACATTTGTTCCTTTATTTCCCAGCTATTTATTAGGCTCAATCATTAAAAAACAGCAGTAGAAATATATTCATTACCTTACTAATTAACTGTAACCTCTCTGTACAGCATCTTTACAAGAAAATAAAAATTTAAAAAACAGCAATAACAACAACAACAAAAATATGGAAACAATAAAGAACCCTTTTCTTCTGAGCTGTGAGTTTTAAAGTATATTCTTCCTTTCCTCATGATCTTTTCATCTGTTATGTCTCTCTGGATTGCTGTTCTAGTTCAATACCTGACCAATGCTTTTTTCTATTAATGTACACTCTGTTCTATCTATAACACCATCTCTGCTCTGCCCTGTTGCTCTATAGTATCTCTTTTGTTTATGTCCTTCACAATCAAAGTTAAGTTGACATGATGAAAAGTATTTCCTATTTCCTCACTGTTGTAATCTCTTTATCTTGGGCAAGGTAGGTTTTTAAAGAGAGTGTTCTGATGTTATGCTCACATAATTAACAGGCAACAGTGGAAGATGATGACAATGTACTCTGCTGCTTTTTCTATCCCATTGACTATTTTTTAAAATATGGCTAAGCACAAGCACTTTTCATTTCCCTTTGATTTTTCTGTGTAGGCATTCTGTGTTCATTTTGATGTCATTTAGAGAAACAAGTCTGTCAGAGAATACCTAAAGATTCCTAACCAATCAAGAACGGTATTGGTGGGCAACACACACACCGTACTCTTTCTAGGAGCCCACAACAGGATGGGATTTTGTGCCTTCAGTGACACTGACTTAGCAAGACACAGAAGTTGCTGTGGTATAACTGCCCGGTTTTGTTCAGCAACAGGCTCTCCATCAATCAGCCAAAGAAAAGTTAGCAGTGCCCTGAAATGAAACAAATATTTAGGAAACCCTCCAGCCTTACTTTTTCCTTTAGTTGCCTATACTGAAATGTAATATCTATCTGTCCTCTTCCTGGCATAGGAAGAACTCTGGCTGTGTCTCTCGACTCCTAGCCACACTATTACAAATGAGCCTTGAGCAGCATGAATGCATACAGCAGGGTGAAGGGAAAAGTTATGTTTGATCTCTCCCTCTAGAGACAGTTATTGTGTTTGTCATTAAATATTGACATTTTAAATTCATCCAGGACATCAAATTCAGAAATTATGTGACTTTATTTTTTCCTGGAGAGTCTAAACGGAGGAAAAGGAAGAAAATAACATTTATTTAAAAGCCAACACAAAAAAAAATAAATAAAAATAAATAAAAGCCAACACAATGAACGAAAAAAATCTAATTACATATTCCTCTTTTACTGTTCTTGATATCTCTACTGACTAGAAATTATAAAAATAGATTTTACTTTGCAAATCGCACATACTTTGAATAGAACTGTGGATTAAAAAAATAATCCTTAAGAAAAGGGTTCCCTGAGAACCTTTGGGAGATTTTCATTTGTTTGGCAACTTCTGGTGACTTAGTTCTCGCTTTACACTGTCAACATTTCTATCACACATTGGTTGCCAAACATGGAAAAGTTGTTAGTGGCTTTGAAAGCTAATGTGGAGGGGTAGTCATCATTTAAGGGGCTTATCTGACTGTCTTGGGCAACACAGAAACTGAGAAAAGGCAAACAGTGCAAAAGGTGTCCATGGTATGCGAAATGGAGAGGGGATGGGAAGAGAGGAGATTGTGAAAAGCATTCCAGGCTGTTGGTTTCCTCTCAAGTCCTAATGAGATAATAGCTCATCCAGTCAAGCCCATTCCTTACTTTCAGGAAGTACCACACAGGTAAATGAAGAAATTATTTGAAGAGGGATCATGATGGGTGTGGACTGTTTGTGATTCGGCTTGGAAGAAATGCAGATGGAGTTTCTTCAGCTTGACTAGGATTGATTTTTTCATGATGGGCCTCTCTTAATTTCTATGATTGTTGGTCTGAGGTTTGCAAAACTGGTAGTATGTATAGCAGATAGATGCAGTACCAGTAGCTGAAGGAAACATGGAATAATTTAGCCTAGAATAGCTCCTGTCCGTCATATGGAAGCAAACTTTTTTCTATAACATACTTTCAAACCAATTGAACTTTATTCTCTCAATCTTAGAATTCTACCAGATAGCCCTTTTAAATAGAGAACCATATATATGTGTCTCTTCTTTAACAAGAAAGCTTTAAATACTTTGTGCTGTATAGATACTTGGAATTTCAAAATGAAGATAGATGAGAGAAATCTGTGAACATATTTACATTTCTGTGGATAGAATTTCAGATTTAGTTATAAACATAATTTATCATGGTTATACTGGAAAGGTGAATGCCTAGGGTACCCCCCCTCCCAGGGTTTTTGCAAAAAAGTATTTTGTCCTGTTTCAAATATGCTATTGTCTTATATATTCAAAAAGATGGCAGGGAAGACAATTTGAGAATAATTGCTTAGGTGTTAAAAACAGGACAATAATAAGATAATGTCAACCTGTTCCACTGAAAGTAATCATGATGGATGTAGATATCAGGTGTTTCTATGTGAATCTGCTTTTTAAAAAATGCAGTTAATCACTGGGCTCTGGTGGCTCACGCCTGTAATCCTAGCTACTCAGGAGGCTGAGATCTGAGGATCGCAGTTCAAAGCCAGCCCAGTCAGGAAAGTCTGTGAAACTCTTATCTCCAATAAACCACCAGAAAACCGGAAGTGGCACTGTGGCTCAAGTGGTAGAGCACTCGCCTTGAGCTAAATTGCTGAGGGACAGTGCTCAGGCCCAGAGTTGAAGCCCCACGACGGACCAAAAAAAAAAAAAAATTCAGTTAATCCCCATGCTAAACTATAGAAAAAAAAATCCATGTACAGCGTTTAAAACTCTGTACATATTGTACTTGTACTTGTACTCTTAAAGCAGATCCCTGTCATTACGCCAGGGGCTGAGAAGCATATAGATCTTACAAGTGAAACCCTGGGTTTGTAAAAATGAAAAGAAGCAAGTCATTAAGAAACTTAATTGTGATTAGAATTACCCTATTGAGAGACTTTTGTGGTCAGAAAGGGATTTCAGACAGAGCAGCACTCTGGCTATAGCAAGGCAGTTGGAAAATCTGCACCAATCTAGGACCTTATGGTCTTAGTTTCTTAGAAGTTACAGTGGCCAAATACAAAATTTAGGCTAGCTGAGGAAACTTCTGTAATGACTGGTATTATTTCCCTCTTTTAAAATATCTTAATAAGATTACTGGTGGCCATCTTCGGGAAATAAAAAAAGAGATGTTTTTACATCCTGTTACTTCTTTCATTGTGTTCTTGTGCTCTTGTGTCTTGCTTTTCTTTCTTCCTTACTTTCTTTACTTTTCTTGTTTTCCTGCTTGCTTTCTTTTCTTTCTTGGTCGGTCGTGGGGCTTGATCTCTGGGCTTGGGCACTGTCCCTGCGCTCTTCAGCTCAAGGCAAGCACTCTACCACTTGAGCCACAGTGTCACTTCCAATTTTCTAGTGGTTTATTGGAGATAAGAGTCTCACGGGGGCTGGGAATGTGGCTCAGTGGTAGAGCACTTGCCTTGCATGCCTGAGGCCCTGGGTTCGATTCCTCAGCACCACATAAGCAAAAAGAAAAAAGCCTGAAGTGGCGCTGTGGCTCAAGTGGTAGAGTGCTAGCCTTGAGCTGAAGAGCTGAGGGACAGCGCCCAGGCCCAGAGTACAGGCCTCACGACCGGACCCAAAAAAAAAAGAAAAAAAAAGAGTCTCACGGACTTTCTGCGCAGGCTGGCTTTGAACTGCGATCCTCAGATTTCAGCCTCCTGAGTATCTAGGATTGCAGGAGTGAGCCACGAGCGCTCTGCTTCCTGCTTTCTTTCTTTTTTTCCTTTCTTCCCTTCATTCCTCCCTCCTTTTTTTCATTCCTTCCTTTCTTTTGGTGCTAGAGATAATACTAGAAGGTTATTTTGAGCTTCTTATAGAATGAAACATATAAAAATTAAAAATCAATGTATCTATTATGGAAATATTGTCTAGAAAAAAGTGAATGCTTAATAAATGTTAATATTTCTTGAAAAGAGTTTGAACAATAAGTGGCCAAACACATAAAAAGTTTCAAAAATCATAATCCCTGTACTGTGTGTGTATGTTTGTGTGTGTGTGTGTGTGTGTGTGTGTGTTGGGGGGAGGGAGGGAAAGAGAGATGGAAATCTAGAGAGCAAGAGTGAGAATTTTAACAACTATATTTTATACACTAACAGCAAAGTTCAATTGCTGTTTTTTCACACCATAAGTACCAGAAAATTGGAAAATAAGTGGACATGGCATAGGAACTAGGATATTAATTTCAGTCAGCGGGTGGTGGCTGTTGATTTATAACTTTAATAAAGGTAGGTTAATTCCCAGAAGATAGCATATTTTTAAGCTTTTGATCTTCCAAAATAAAATAGATACAGATTATGTGAAAAGAAGAATTGGATTTAAACAATTTAAAACCTTAGAGTGTAGTTCTAAGAAACTTAAGAAAGTTAATAGAATTTTTAAGTTTTCTGTGCTTCAGTACTTCAATTATAAAGATTCACCATTGTTAAGAGTTGCACCTTTCAACATAAGCATGTACCTTTAAAAATAAGCATGTTTTATTGCTAGATTTTAATCATAGCAAAACACATGTGCTTTGTTGGCAACTCAGAGTTCTCTACTCAAGTCCTAAAAAATGATACTGATAATGTAATGCTTATTTTTTTTAAGGGAAGACTAGTTTAATTTGCTTACAGTTTGGGGATTTTTTTGTCTGTACTCTTTGTATCACTTGATTTGGGGCGCATGGTATGGCGATGGTGGTGGTGGTGGAGGGTGGGTTGTGTTCTAGAGGAGGTTCTCCACCTTGTGACAGCCAGGAAACAGAATCAAAAGAAGTGGTAACAGCAAAGTAGAATTCAAAAACAGTTACAGGAAAGGACCAGAACAAGATAGCCCTTGAGGACAGGCTTCTCGTAACCTACTTCCCCCTGATCAACCCCAACTTCCACCATCCACATATACCTCTTTAAAACAATTTGGGTCTAACAAAGTATGGATTACAACACTTTGGAACTTTAAAAAGTATGGGTAAAGTTTGATTTTTTGGGGGGTGGGGTGGTTCGGTCTTAGGTGCTGAGGAATTGAACCCAGGGCCTCATGCATGCAAGTTAAGCACTCTACCACTAAGCCACCTTCCCAGCCCCAAAGTTGGCATTTTTCTAATATCCTTTTTTTTTCTTAGTTCAGCCATTTGAACTGAAACCTTGTTTGTAATCAGAACCTTTTCCTAAAGAATTGCATTTAACTTTAACCAGGTTTAGCATTAAAGAACTTTATGGTACTGAATTCATAGAAGCCAAAAATCTCTTTATCCATCTCTAGAATTCATTCCCTTCTCTTGGAACTAAATGAGGAATCATAAAGTAAAAAAGACAGCTACATTTTCTATCTTCTTACCTACTGATGTTCAGCAAGAGAATGAAATACTGAGATCTTGGTAGGATGCTGGTTCCATATCAGCAAACTTTCTCTCTCCTGGGACTTGTGGAAGGGATGGAACAACTTTCTGATTGTTCTTACTCAGCTTACAAATAAGTGTACTGATGCTGGCATGAATCTTATTAGTTTAGCTCCTTAATTTGGTGTTTAGTGTCCATTTCAGCTTTAAGTATCTTAAACAAACAAGTTTCTTGAGAAATTTTCTTTTTCAAAGAAAATTTTTATTTACAGAGTAAATAAACAAAACAATGTAGGTAAAGTTTTGGATTATTGACAAATGTGTTTCATCACAACTGACCTCTCAAGGTTAAACGATTCTGATGTTAATGCTGGCACAAATCACATATGGCAGTGATTGGAAGTCTGTTTTTGGCTCTGAGAGGTGAGAGCTAGGCACAATCTATAATCCCAGCCCTTGGGAGGTAAAGCAGGATTATGAGTTTGAGGCTGGCCTGAGCTACTTAGCAATACCCTCTCTATACAAACAAACAAACAAAGTCCAGGTGGGGCTCACACTGGCTCCCTCCTTATACTTAATCCAACTTTACAGACACAGACTAGACATTTTCTAAATTATGTCCTTTATAAGGAGCCACTTCCAGTGATACAATTAATTCCACTGTTAGTTGAGCTTGTGTCTAGATCTGATTATGGGTGTGTCTTGCATTTATTCATTTTACCTTGCTTTCATCTTGGGATTTAAGCTTCCATTAGAATAATTCTGTCATCTTTTGACTTCAACATGATTTTATGTAATACTACCAAATAACAATACCTAATATTTATTTAGTGATTTTCTTAAAAGCTCAAAGTAATTAATATGCTTTTACTTGTTTAATCCTTATAATATCCTGTAAGGAATATTAGAAGTAACCTATATTATTTCAACTTTATAGTTAAAGAAATGGAGTCACAAAATAAGGAGTTTGCAAATGGTCTGTGAGTTCCAAGTATACTCATGATGATTTGTCAGTTTTCCTGCCTTGCCTTCTCAGGGGACCTTGTTGCTTTGCTATATACTATAAATACATTATACACTGTATAGTTTTATTCTTCTCAGGTCCATCAAATTTAATGGGGGTAGTCTGGCGTGGTTCCTAGAACAGGATCATGTACACGATAAATATTTCTTTATAAGATGATATATTTTGGTTTAACTATCATTTACAGTTTTGAAATGTAACCAAAAGGAGCATATTTCATTTAATTTTGCTTCAGCAGCACCTAATTTGGTGCTTTGCACATAGTAGGCACTCAATAAATACTTGTTAAACAATGGAAAACACCTCATGGAAAAAAATACTAGCAAGTACTACTTTACTCAGCAGGAAGTGCTTAACTAGGACATCCTACCTCCACCAAAAATCCCTTGGTTCTTGTTGAGTATCAGCCACTGACCTGGGGAGAATTTGGCTCCAACCAAGTACTCAAACTTATGGAACCATAGCTCTTTGGAGCTGAAAGGGCCATTGAAATCATTTAAGCCTTCTTCCTTTCTTGACTTTTTTTAAGCAGAGGAGGAAATTGAGATTGTATTTCATCTTGCTCTTAGGAAACTGAAATTACCACACAGACAAATTTACTTTTGAATTGCTTTATTAAATTATCTGGGAAGCATATATTTTTCCTTATTTATATAGAATTTGCAACACTGAGGTGCAGAAAGTTTAAATCACTCTTTGGGATTGCATTATGAATCCTTAGTACAATCCAAAAGGATTATTCTATTTCACAGCAAAAGATACCAGGATCAGACTTATGTCTCTTGAAACATTATGCTCTTGTGTTACAAGAGCCTATAAATCTTTAAAAATTTATTATGCTCTTATTTGCCATCACCATCCACATAAGTATCTGGAGCAAAATCTGAGACTTTTCTGGTTGTCCCTTCCTTGTTTTAGTTACTTAATAAAGCCTCTTGATTCTAAGTCCCTATCTTTTGAATTTACTTAGGTTAATAGGTTGAACTCAGAACTATTCTATGCTTTCTGCTTTCTGTCACTTTCTTCTTTAGTCACTGATCTGCAAGTTTACTAAGATGTAGTCCCAATAATATTCCTTTTTCACCAAAAATATTTTTGCTTTGGTTGGTCATGAGGCTTGAACTCAGGGGCTGGGCACTGTCCCTGAGCTCTTTTTGCTCCAGCTTAGCCTTCTATCACTTTGAGCCACAGCTCCACTTCCAGTTCTTAAATGTTTAATTGGAGATAAGAATCTCATTGGGACTTAATCTTCTTGGGCTGGCTTTGAACCTCAATCCTCAGCTCTCTGCGTCCTGAGTAGTTAGGATTACAGGTGTGAGCCACTGGTACCTAGCACCAAAAAAATCTCTTATTGGCTCCCCATTGTCTATAGAAAAAAGCACAATGTCCTCAGCATGAAAAGGCCTCAGTCTTTCTTTCTCTGTCTCATCATACCACCCTCAATATTTTGTTATTCTCTTTCACTATAAAACAAAAGCTGATCTACTGATTGATCCTCAACTCTATTCCTCTCTCACTTGTATATGTACCTTTGCAATATCTTTTGCTAGGACACTTCTGTTTGTAACTACATTTGACAAGCTTTTTCTGTCTTTGCCAAGGTCAGATCAGAGAAGCTTTGCCAGGTTTGCACACAAACACTTATTAAACAAAGGAAAAACACCTCATGAAAAAATACCATGGCAAAGAACAAAAGACCCAGTAAGACAAATAATAGGAAGTACTGCTTCACTCAGAGAAGCTTCTCATTTACCCCCTTTAATTTGAGTTCATAACCCTGCTCAGAGAAATAATCTCCTATTAATTTTTGGAAGTTATGTTTGTGATTTTTCACTGCAAAAAATTCCCATATCTGGCTTTCAACTTTTCATTTATTTCTTCAAGGAGTATTTATTGAAGGCTTAATAGATGCCGGCTACCGTCACAGCCTAATTTACTTTAATTAGGGAGCAGACGAAAAAAATAAATGTACTGATTTCACAACTGGAAAAAACTTTTTCTGGGATGTCCCTAAAAAGAAGTGTCAAACTTAGCTGGATGAGTCCAGGAAAGACTTCCTCAAAGAAGTAATATTTATCTGGAGTGTGATGACTATGTAGGACTTGGATGAAGAAGAAGAGGTATAGCATTTTAACAAAATAACTAGTGTTAAGGAAAGTAGTACTGTGTTACACCTAAGATCTTTTTGTAGTTGGAAAAATTTGGTGATCAGAAGATTGTGTGGGGAGTATGGTGGGAATTCGACTTGAACCAGTTGGTAGATGCAAGACTATGCATTCTCTCAAGTACTAATGTAAGCAATTTGAACTTTCTTGTAACACCTACTGAAAGCTATTGAAGGGCGTTATGGAGAAAAGCAAGAAGCTTGAATTTGCTATGAAAAGGTTATTATGTTAGAGCCATAAGGAAAGGTGGTGGGTTGAGTTCTAGATAATAGAGCAGGAATTTGAAGTAGAACTACATGGTCTAGAGAAATGAATACCAGTTGTGTAATTTACATAAGAAGTTAAAATTTGATATAGGGCAATGTTCATTAGAATGAGGAGAAGTAGCCAGGATCGAGAGATAAAAGAAGACAGACTATGAAAAGTTGGTTATTTATTGGATGAGTGAAAGGAGAGAGCTTCTAGTTACTGTCAATTTAGTCAAAGCAGAAAGTTTCCAAATAGTCTATTTGTTAACTTTAGCAACTCATGGAGTACCCAACATTAATTAACATTAATCATAATTCTGTAAAATCTAAAACTTTACAGGTTTTAAAACATTAGTTGGGTACTGTGCTACACCCCTGCAATTCCATCCCTCAGAAAGCTGTGGCAAGAAAGTAAAATTTCAAGTTGGAGATCAATTTGGTCTACATAATGAATGTATGTCACAAAACCCCCAAACCAAGCAAAAAGAAAAAAGCTCATAAATAGAATAAATTTTAAGTATTTTTCTAAGTCCTGACTAGTACTCCTTTTTTCTAGTGTTCTTTAGCACACTGGAACTTAGTGGCTTAAATGGATATTTATTAGCATGCTCCCTGGTTTGGGGGTTTATAGGCAAGGTGATTCTCACTCAGGCTTCTTCATTTAGAGTTGAAGCTAGACTCACTGGGAGACTTCTAACACATGTATGAAGTGCCAGGCATTTCAGGTTGATGTTTTTCTCTCTTGCTGGCTTCTTCACATGCTATTTTGGGTTTCTCAGGAACTGTTAGGCTTTTTAACATTATACTTGACCTTCTCTATAAGTTAGTGTTCCCAAAAAACCAGGTGGAAGTTTCAAGGCTTCTCATACTCTAATCCTGAAAGTATATGGTATCATAGTCTAGTATCCAAGCAGTCATCTGTTAGCTCTGATTTAAGAGGGGAAAGACATACACTTCAGTTTGAAAGGAGGAATGGCTATAGAGAGAGAATCAAAGACTTGATGGTGGCCATTTTGGAGATACGCTATGATATAGCTGCTTGCCACCACTCTTTTAAAGTTAATTAGTGTGACATTTACCTTCTCCCTGAAATATCCTTCTGCACCCTAATGGTAAGAAAATTATTTTTAATTTCTAAAAAATTCAGGATGCTGTCCAGCTCTAGGAAATATGTACATGTTATTCTATTTAACGTTTCAGCCCAGCTTGCTACTTTTACCAATTGTGATTCCTATCACTTTTCCATAATCACACACAAAAATCTTATTATCTAATATTCTCTAATTGGAAACAGACTTACCTTTTAAGGAGAAAAAATAATTGCAATGTTTACTTTTCCCATTCTTCTCCAAATCAGGGATAACCAATGAACTAAGGCAATGAAAAACATTAAAAAATGATTCATCTTACTAAAGGATCTCTATGAAAGTTAATATAAAATGTACTTAAAATGCAAATCTAAATTTCTACCTTTTCACCCAGAGTGGGATATTCCACTATTCAAATATTTATTACACAACAGCATTATCTTCCAGATACAGAAGTTTCCTTCTTTTCTAGGTGCCTCAGTATATGTTTTCTTGCTTAGAGGGATTTGTCTTTCAACTGATGTTTTAATAGAAAATTTGCATGTATGTGAGTTAGTAAATTACTAGCACTTTGGATTTTCTATAAAACATACTATAAAGCTATTGCTTCTACGTCAAATGAGTCCTCTATAATTGTTTTATGGTGACTAGAAGTTTTCAAAAAATGGTCAAAAGTAATAAATGCAACATTCTCATTTTCTCTGTGTAGTTATTTCTAACAAACCTGCCATTATACAGACTGAGGGAATCTTTTCTTCAGCTCCCTTTAAGTGCTGTTGATATTTATAGTGTTAGTTTTTCCTGCAAATAAACTCCTTAAACAAGTAGGCAAACTGTTCCCATTTCTCCAGAATTATTTTTAGCCAAGAAAATGGGGTACATTTTAGGAAAAGGATTTTCATTGCAGGGATTTTTTTTTCTGATTGAATAACCAGATGGGGAGTCACGGATTTGAAAATGTTTAGCTGAGCAATTCGGCATTCTCTACTGGGTTCCACAGTAGGATGCCAAATAAAAATCACAATTTAAGCTGTTATGAATTAATGAGAGTCTACAATACACACACCTACTTATTCTAACCCTGACCTAAATGTGCACGCATTGTGGATAAATACATCTGAGAATAACCATAGATCCATAATGTACAACATTAACCTCCCATTAGTTCACCATAGTAAAGTTTGGAAAAGTGCTTCCATTATTTAAAACAAAAAAAACAAAAACTCTCTACTTGCAGACTTAATCCTGCCATAAAAGTTGATTGAAATCTGGCAAAAAACAAATAAATACTAATCAAATTAACCAGATTTTATTTAAAAAGCAAAACTATCACATTTAATGTTTCTGGCATCATTCCTTAAGTTCATTAGTCCTCTTTGCAGTACCTGTTTATTTTTCACATGTAATGTTTATGAATTCTTATGCTGTGACTATTGTCGGGACAAGTGAACTATTTTGAGCTGTTTTAAAAATGAGTATTAACTCAATGTTGCCATAGAAGCTAGTGAATATTAGGGGAAGAGTTTGCTGAATCTCTTCCTGTAAAGATTATACTTTAAGAAGGTATCTAAGGGAATCTAAGGTATTGTTAAAAAATCACCAATTTAGGCCAGCATTGGTGGCTCATACCTGTACATTTCTGCGACTTTGGAAGCAGAGATGGAAAGATTTGCTGTCTGTTAGAATCCAACCCTTGCATAAAGTTTGTGACAGCGCCATCTCAAATAACCAAGTTAGCATGGTATCAAACACCCAATAATTATGTAGAAGGCTCTGGATACAAGTTGGCTCCAGTAAACAAACAAACAAACAAAAACATGAGACCTTGCTGTGCCCTGGTGGCTCAAACTTGTAATCCTAGCTACCTAGAAGGCTGAGATTTGAGGATCAGTGTTTAAAGCCAGCCCAGGCAGGAAAGTCTGTGAAACTCTTAGTTTCAATTAACCACCAATAAGCTGAAGTGGAGCTGTGGCTTTGCTGGGAGAGCACTGGGTTTGAGCAAAAAAAGCTCAATTCAGTGCCTAGGTACTGAATCAAGGCCCGAGGTCAGGCACCAAAAAAACCAAACAACACCAACAAAAAAACCCAACAAAACAAATAAGAAAAAAAAAAACAAAGAAAGAAAACACACCATGAGACCCTACCTGAAAATAACTAAAAACCAACAAAGGGCTGAGAGTATGTCTTAAGTATTCACGCACATACATAACAATTGTGAAGTAAGGCTTTGAGTTCAGAACCCAGTGGCACCAAAAGTGTACTGCGTGAGTTGTTTTGCAGGTTTAATTTTAACCATGTCTAATGAAGTCTAACTTATGCAGAATAAAAGTATTATGAAGAGTTCTTTCCTACACACACAAAAATAAATCTTATTTTTAAGAGCTATCTACTCTAAGCAGATATTTAATCATATTTTAGGGACATATAAAAAGTCGATTTCATTCAGTTTTAGTTAGGTGAGGACTCTGGATATAATAAATTTACTTTGAAAAATAGGGTTTTGTTTTGTTTTTTTACACAAACTATATGTTGGGGCTTGTTTTCCACCTTACTAGAGTTGCAAACTTCCTATTCTTCTATATAATGATAGCATCAAAGGATATACTGAATAATATAAGGGCACAGTCACAATTTTCAAATGCATGTCATCTTCTGCAGAATTCCATTGGATATGTTTTGCTCTGCTGCAGAAACTTAAAATCCTTACAGTTTCCCAAGAGATTAACGTAGGAAGAGCCATTATGTCCCTATACCTTTTAATCTTTACAATATCTGTGATAGAAGTGCAAATGAATGATAAAGAGTAGTTTGGGGCTATCTTTTCATTGAAACAGCAAAGATTATTTAATAAATTTGTCTAAATGTCTAAAATACTGTTTAATTAATTCAATAATTTGACTTGGTCTTGTTTTTATTTACTGAGCATTTCATCAGAACCACCAAAGAAATATCATTACTTTGCCAAAATAAGGAAATGATCTTTATCTTACAAAAGCTTATAGGTACTTAATTATCCTTTCATGTACTTTAATATCACTTCAAGTGGATACAAATGATAAATAATATGCCATACAAATGCTTTCTTAAGATTTAGTTGGAAACACAGTAGATAACTTATTTGTTTGATATAGTAGCAGCATAAAAAGATCAAGAAGGTATTCTACAATATTCTACAAATTACAGTAGAAACCAGAGGACTAAAAAATAATCCCCAAATCCACTGAGTTTGTCCTCATCTAAATGCATCTTTTTATGTCCTTTTTTTATCCTAGGTTTTGAACTCAGGGCCCGGATGCTGTCTTTGAGCTTCTTTTGCTCAAGGCTTTCACTCTACCATCTGAGCCACAGCTCTGTTTCAGCTATTGGGGGGGTGATTTATTAGTTATGAGAGTCTCACCGACTCTCTTGCCCAGGCTGGCTTTGAATCAGATCTCAGACTCCTGAGTAGGTAGGATTATATTGAGCCACCAAGACCTTGCTTTTATGTACTAATCTTAATGAGATTGTTATCACTAATGTTGCCCTTCAGATTTTCCTTTTACCTAAATTCCTGGTTTTCTTCTTTGGCATTTTTATGTCACTCAACCCATGTATTTAGAACATACTAAATAATTCCTGTCACATCAACCTCTTTTGTCTTCTCTTCCTAGGGAATTCTTCTGCTCTTCCTCAGCTGTGTTTGTTCATCTTGGCTTTTTTTCCATTTATATTTAGTGCTTCTTTTGTCCAACCAGAGGAATTGTTGTATATCTCAAGATCAAATTTTGTTATAGTGTGCTTCCATTATCATTCAGCTAGAATATTTTTGGATTCTGTTACAATTTCTTCTTTTGGACATTGGTTATTTTGAACTATGTTCTTAAATTTCCAAAGTTTGGAAGTTATTATGTACAATTATGTCTATTAGTAATTATTAGTTTACTTCCATTATAGTCAGAAAAGATACTTTGTCTGATTTCACAGTCCTATTAAATGTATTAAGAATAGTTTTATGCTCTTTTTAGTCCATTTTATTAAGACTCTTATCTGGTCTGTTTTGGTATTTCATGTATACTTGAGAAAAATGTGGATTCTTTAATTGTTGAGTGGAAGGTTTTTTAAATGACAATATGGTCATGTTGGGTAATGGTGTTCATTAAGAATTTGTCTACTATTGGCTTTAGTTCTGTCAGTTATTGCTTCATGTATTTTGCTTTGGGTACATGCTTAAGATTATTGTAGCTTTTCATGAACTACCTTGTTGAACTACCTTGTTTATCATTATAAAGTGTGTGTGTGTGTGTGTGTGTGTGTGTGAGAGAGAGAGAGAGAGAGAGAGAGAGAGGGAGAGAGAGCGGGAGAGAGAGCGGGAGAGACAGGGAAAGACAGGGAGAGAGAGATAGGAGAGATAGGATATTCTACCCCATCCCAAATCTTTTGCTGGGAATTTGGTCTAGAGCTCTCTGCCACAGAACCACACCCCTATCACATAAAATGCCCTCTTCTACTTATGTTAATATTTTTTACTCTGAAGCCTGATTGAAATTAACACTATTTCTTATTTTTATTATTTTTTATAATTTATGTTCATATAGCATTTTTATCTTTTAGCTTGTGTTTTATATCTATCTATCTATCTATCTATATCTATCTATCTATCTATATATAATTTGTTTTTTTAGATAGTAAGTAATTGGGCTTGCTTTTTAAGTTTAATTGAAAACCTTGCCATATAATTGCAATATTAAAGCTTTTAATGTACTTGCTGTATGGTTGAATTGCTTACTATTTTGCAGGTTATTTGTCTTTGTTGTTCCATCTTTAAGTGTTCTCTTTCCTTCTATTTGTGTATTTGTTTGAACTGAGAATTTTTACTACTGCATTTAACATTTTTGTTACCCATTTATATGTAGTTTTTGCTTTTCTTTCCCAAATAGTTGTCCTCTTTTTTTTTTTTCCCAGTCCTGTGGCTTGAACTCGGGGCCTGGGCTCTGTCCCTATGCTTCTTTTGCTCAAGGCTAGCACTGTACCACTTGAGCTATAGCTCCATTTTCAGCTTTTTCTGTTTATGTGATCTTGAGGAATCAAACCCAGGGCCTCATGCATGCTAGGCAAGTCAAACAGTTGTCTTTTTGTGTTACTATAGATCAAACCAAAACTTTGTACATGACAATAAATGTTCTACCACTTAGCCATATCCATACTCCTTTGTTCATTCTACTTTAGTCTACCTTCAGCTAACATTGTGTCACATCCTACATAAGAAGGGTACCCTCAACCATAGATCACTTCCATTTTTTTAATCCAATGCCCTATATTCTTGTCATGCACCTTTATTCTATATATGTTATAAATAAAATGATGCTATGAATATTTTTGCTTGAAACAAGCTATTGCTTTTAAATAAGTTTAAAAATAAGAAAAATTCTTCTACATACATCCACAGTTTTATCATTTCTGCTGTTCTTCATTTCTGTGTGGGAATCTAAATTTCTATCTGGTATCCTTTTTCTTCTAGCTGTAGGACTTCCTTCCATAATTCCATAGTGAAGAGGTGATGTCAAAGAAGACTCTCAGATTTTTGTCAGGAAAGTCTCTATTTTTGTTTTTAAAGGTAGTTTTCTAGTATAGAAATCTATTCTGGCATATTTTTCCATCAGCACTTAGAACTTGTATGTCTATTGCTTTTAGTTTAACATTTCTGATAAGAAATCTACTCTTTTTGCTTTTGTTCTTTGCAAACTGTTTTGGTTTATTTTCAGCAGTTTTCACTTTATCATTGCTTTACAGCAATCAGAGTTTAATTTTTCATACAGTGGTCTTCCTTTTCTGTATTTTGCTAGGATGTCTTGAACTTCTTAAATGTGTGATTTATAGTATTCTCCTAAATCTACTATCGTGTGTGTGTGTGTGTGTGTGTGTGTGTGTGTGTGTGTGTGTGCCAGTTCTAGGGTTTGAAATCAGGGCCTGGGTGTTGTCCTTGAGCTTCTTTTGTTCAAGCTAGCACTCAACCACTTGAGCCAGAGCTCCACTTCTGTTTTTTTTTTTTTTTTTGCAGTTTATTGGAGATAGAAGTATCATGAACTTTCCTTCTCAGGCTGACTTTGACTTTGAACCTCAATATTCAGATCTCAACCTCATGAGTAGCTAAGTTATGGGCATGAGCCACCAACCTAGCTCTTCTTTTTTTTATTACAATAATTGTAATGGTCCAATCTGCTCTTTCATCACCTCTGTCATTTCTAGGTCTGTTTCTACAGTCTGGTTTTTCAGAATTTTCAATAGTATGCAGGAAATTGCAAATCTTATACAACTCAGTGTTGGGTTTTCAGTGTCCTTAAAAAAGAAAATCTTAAGTTTTTGGGTTTGTTTTTTTTTGCAGGCAGTTAAGGTACTCAGGATTTTTTTTAAATCTTTCCAAGCTTGTTTTTACATGTTTTAGTGTGGGTCTAGAGCAGCTGTTATTCTAGAGTACATTTGGTCCCGTCACAAGATATGACCCTTCTGGAGTCTGTTTTGAATGCCTTATGTTTTCAATGAGGTCTGCATAATCCAGCCATTTAAAGCATGTGTACAGCTCCTGTCTTCAGTACACTCTGGGAATAGTTTAGCTCAAGTTCACTTGTAGTTCTGTCAGGCATTAAGATATTTTATTCTGTTTATGTGCAAAACTCCAAAAATGCCATTATGAGGATTTCTGAAGCTCCTTCTCGACATAGGTCATTTCTTTCTGTTATTCAGTGCTACAAATTAAGAGTCATCACGATCTTCCTGATTTCTAATCTCTATCTCTTCAATTCTTGGGGCCAGAGTACTTTGGTTTGGTTGTACCTGCTTACACTACATTCTAGAAATTATTTCCCGATGAAACCTAGAGGTAATAGAGAGATAATTTTTTAAATAAAAAAGGTAGCTTCAGTGGCTCCTTCTCTTAAAGAGTACAACCCTGTACTACAGATTATTCATTTCAGAAAATAGCTGCTCCTTGTTTTATCCATTTTCCTTCCTTCCTTCCTTTCTTTCTTTCTTCCTTCCTTCCTTCCTTCCTTCCTTCCTTCCTTCCTTCCTTCCTTCCTTCCTTCCCTCCCTCCCTCCCTCCCTCCCTCCCTCTCTCATTCTCCCTCCACCCCCTCCTTCTCTTTCCTTTTTGTATCAGTCCTGGGGCTTGAACTCAGAGCCTGCTCTGTGTTCCAGGGCAATTTTTGCTCAAAGCTAGCATGTTAACACTTGAGCTACAACTCCACTTCTGGCTTTTTGATGGTTAATTAGAGGTAAGACTTCCATGGTTTTTTTTTTTTTAACCCCCCAGTCCCGGGGCTTGAACTCAGGGCTTGAGTACTGTCCCTGATCTTTTGTTCAAGGCTAACACTCTACCACTTGAGCCACTGTGCCACTTCCAGATTTTTCTACTTCTATGTGTTACTGAGGAATGGAACCCAGGTCTTCATGCATGCTAGGCAAGCACTCTATCACTAAGCCACATTCCCAGCTGAGTCTCATGGGCTTTCTTGCCAGGCCTGGCTTTAAACCACAATTCTCAGATCTCAGCCTGATGTGTAGCTAGGATTACCTGCGTGAACTACCTGCCCCAGATTTTATCCACTTTTCTAATTGTTCACACAAGGGCTAATTCAGTTATTTATAGTGGGATGCCAACTCATGGACAGAGTTGAAAGTTTCCATATTCGAGCTTTTAAAAGCATTATATTCTAGTTCACAAATTGTTTGTGTTCAGCCTAAGAAAACTTACTTTTTGTTTTTGTTTTTGTTTATACTGGGGATCAAACCCTGGACATTGCACTTGTTAGGCAAGCACTTTGCCACTGAGCTACATCCCAGCCGAAGAAAACTTACATGTAGAGAATACACTCATGTAAACCAGAATGCATTCAGCAACCCAAAAGTCCCTTCTTGTACCCTTCAAGTCAATAAGCATAACCACTACATGATACCTACTCTTCTAGATGAATTTTCCCTCTTATAAACTTCACTGACTTGAAATTATACATTTTATACTTATACATCTATATTTTAAAATTTAATATTGAGATTCATCCATTTTGTGTATATTTGTAGTTCATTCATTTTAATCACAGTATAGTAATTCAATGTAAATTAGTTTATTCTACTTCTAATATTCTGGCTTTAGGATATGAATGGTACAGTTCTGAACATTTTCATTCATGTCTTTCTGTTCAATATACTCCTCAAAAGGAACCCCTGAGTCATAACTTATGGAATGTTTAGATACAATGAATCCCTAACAAAGAGTTTTCCAAAGAAACTTTATAAATTTGTAATCTAGAATGAGAATTTCCATTACTCCATATTCTCAATGATACTTTGGGTAGGGGGAGCAGGCTTTTTCTTTAGCCAATCTGGTAAGAGTATCATGAAACTGCATTATAAGTTTACTCATAGGTGATGAATGAATTTAGAAACCTTTTTATGTTTGCTTGTGTCAAATGAATACTAAGACTTTTTGTTACTGATTTGTAAGAGGTAAAGTTGCATGCTCTGCATACTTTTTGTTACCAACATCTTTCCTGTGGCATTCCTTTTTACTCTTTTAATTGTTCTTTTGATGAAAATAAGCTTAACTTAATGTAAGATAATTCAGTATTTTTTCCTTTTTTTTGAGACAGGGTTTTATTACACAAGACAGTTGGCCTTAAACTCACTATCTTCCTGTCTCAGCCTCTCTGATGCTGTGATTAGAAGTGACTGGCCTTCTTTTTCTCCTTTACATAGCAGTTTCTGTGACCTGATTAATAAATCTCTATGTATCACAGCTTATAATGACAGTCTTCTGTACTTTTTAAAAGATTTATTATTTTACTTTTGATGTTAGGTTGTACAACTTTGTGGACTTCATTTTTATATATGATCTCTTAATTTGCATATTGTATAGTAGTCATCTCCATTTTTTTCCTATGTGGATATTCAAATGTCACAGGAGTAGTTGCTGAAAAATTCTTTCTTTCCCAATTACTCGTTAGTGGCATATTAATATCATGTGGTTCTATATACAAAGATTTATTTAGATATTTGTAGATATTTGTAGATATCCTGGTCCACTGGTCTATGTGTTTAATTTTGCACCAGTGTGATTTTTTTCCTTCTTTTAATTAGCATATTTTGGTTGTAGAAGAGAAGTTTTATTTTGACATATATACATCATTCATAACATATAGATGATATAGCTTTTTGTAGCTTAGTCTATTTGAAACCTAAATTTCAGGAATGGAGGTTAAAAATTCAATTTCTCATTTGGAATATTTTCACTGTCTAAAACACTTTTGTCTTCCCTCTCTTATGGCACTCCCACAAAGATGCATAAAAGACATGCGGGCAGAGGTAACTGATTATGTTGGAAAGGCCTGTATTTTAAGATGTCTTCTCAACATAAGGAGTCTTCTCAAGTAGTATTTATGAGTTTGTTTACAGAGTCTATTAGGATGGCTTTCCTAATTATAACAGATATTTAACTTTCCCTGATTTAAAGATGATATCAACATAAGTATAGTTAAATTGACATGAATCCATATATTAAAAATAGAACCACATTCTTACCATCTAGGTGTGAACATAAAATTTCAAAAGGTATCTATTTTATAATTATTAATTTTCTACAAAAATAAAACTTTAATTGATGGTAAGGAGTATTTTACGTAAGTCCTTAGTATTTTCATATGTGTCTCTCTAGTAGGATAGACATAATGTTTTGGAGAAATTTTTCTATCTTGATATATGTGACATTCGAAAAAAATCCCTAAAATTAACACAGTATCCGGAAGAAGTATTCACGGAATCATTTCCTCAATATAGTAAAACTTCAAAACTTGATTCTTCAACTATATCTAGTGTGCTATGTTTATTTGACTGATTTCCAGAGTTTAAATTAGCAATCAGAAAAGAAAAGCTTGGAGAACTAACAAAATATCTTGAGGACATCTATACAAAATAAGAGTTTTCATGGAAGTGTAATTTCACTTACAGAAAATAAAATTCACTGGCAAGATTTTTACTTTCATTCATCATCATTATTTGTCTTTTTGTCTTTAAGTATGTGATATAATAATGTGGTCTGTGGTCTTTAGTAAGAAAATATTTTGATTGCAAATCAAGTGAGTATAAACCTCTGATTCAATCAAAATTCCTACTCTCTGTTCCTTATCCTCCTCCTTGGCTTTTAGATATTTCAAGTGTCTAGATGGTAACTAGCAATATAGCTTTATAGATAATCTTGAATATTTCAAGTCTTTAGACTGAAAATAGCTGAAAAATATTGAGAAACATATACCAAGACATAGCTATAACTATAGACATTTGTATTTATCTACAGACACCGTATCTGTATATAGTATACCAAGCAGAAATTAATAATTTTCAGGAGACATAGAAATTGCTTTGGGAATAAGATGGGCCATTATGGAATTCTGTCTCTAGGATAATGTATTGTACCAATAACAACTTAGTAGAACCCTTAACAGGTGCTCATAAAAAAAGGTTAATATGCACTTAAAGATGGTATAGTGTTTCTAAAGGTCATTTCATAAACCTAAAAACATGATTCTATAAATCAGTCTTATTCACACCTGGACAAAGAAAGCTAATGAAGACATAGCCTCATAAACAATTGCCTAAATTCTATCATGAAAACAGCTGTTGAAGTTTCTTTTTATTTATATATTTTTTATTGTAAGAATGCTGTACAAAGGAGTTAGTTACATCATTAAGGTAATGAGTACATTTCCTATCGAGCATTACCTCCTCTTTTGTTTCTCCCCTACCTTCCCTTCCCACCTCCCCAAATCCTCCAGTCCTGCCCCCCTCAAGTTATAAGTTTGTTTTCAACATAGTGTCTTGGACATCTCATTGTTACAATGGGTCAGCCTGTATCCTTATTTCAGCATTTTGTTATTTCCCTTCCCCTCCCCAAATTAGAAAAATGTATATATAAGATTAGGGTACCAGAATCAAATGAAGTGAAAACAGGGGTTATACCATGGGGGGAAAACACAAAAGAAACAAAAAAAACACATAGTACATTATAAATACATTAAAAACAATAGCAAGAAAGAAAAAACAATGTGTGTCCCTGTCTTGGGGTTCACATTATAAATACATTAAAAACAATAGCAAGAAAGAAAACAATGTGTGTCCCTGTCTTGGGGTTCATTTTGCTTAGCATCATCTTTTTTTTTTATTCAGTAACCAAGAGTTTTTAAAATTTTTATTAAGTTTTCATGGAAAAGTTTTAAATGGAGAAAATTATTGCTGAACATAATTGACCATGGCTTTTGGATTGTCAAAGGAAGAAGGGCTTCATAGCTCAGATAAGAAAAGTATTAATTGAGGACTTCTGATTCAAATTGCTTAATGCAATCCCATTTTTCCAATCTTTCTTTGATATGTTGTGTTTTGGGTCTTTATTAAGAAATTTCAGCCTGAACCAAGAAGCCATAGAGTTTCACCTAATCCTTCCTGTTATATTTTCAGAGTGTCTGTTTTTGCTTCAAAGTCTTTGATCTATTTGGAGTTGATTCTGGTGTAGGGTGATATATAAGGATCTAACTTTAATTTTCTACAGGTTTAACCAATTTTGCCAGCACCATTTGTTGAAAAAGTTGTTATCCATCCACAATTTGAGAAATATTGATCTGTAAACATCCTCTACAACATTTGCTTTTAGGAATTTACCCAAACAATCACAAACAAGGTCATACCAAAGCTACCAGCACAACCATGTTTATCACTGCATTATTCACTATAGCTAAGATACAGAACCAACCCAGATGCCCCTCAGTAGAGGAATGGATCAAGAAAATGTGATATAGATACACACACACACACACACACACACACACTTACATACATACAATGGAATTCTATGCCTCCATCAGAAAGAATGGCATTGCTTCTTTTGTTAGGAAATGGAAAGACTTGGAAAAAATTATATTAAGTGAAGTAAGCCAGGCCCAAAGGTCCCATGGTTTCCCTTGTTTACAATGACTAGTAGATGTCCAGGACAAACAGAGAAGGTCAAAGGCTATGTACATATGACCATTTAAGATGATGTTAAGTGAAATGTACCCTAAGACAAAGACACAAGTGTTTTTTTTTCTTTCTTGTTATTGTTTTTCATGTACTTGTAATGCACTATGTGATTCTTTTGTATGTTCTTACCCCATGGTATAACCCCTGTGTTCTCTGTATTTGATTCTGGTGTTCTGCATCTTGTATATACAATTTTGTAATTTGGGGAGAGGAAGTGATATACCGGAATGCTTAAATGGGGATGCACGTTGACCCATTGTGACTATGAGATGTACAGGACATTATGTTGAAAACAAACTTTACAATGTGGGGGTGTGGGAGGGAGGAATTGGGGAGGTGTTGAGAGAAGGAATGGTAGGGGAAAACCAATGGAGGAGGAAACAAGGCTCGATAGGAAATGTACTCATTACCCTACTTATGTAACTCTAGCCCCTCTCTGCAGTATGTTTACAAAAAATGTATATATAAAGAAATAATGTAATAGGGTTAATGTAGAAATTTTCAACTACTACTTAGATATGTTTAAAAAAGGAACTATGCAACAAGTATTGTAGAGGAAGTTTACCGAAGTTTCATTGTTAAACAGCTCAAAATAAAGTATTGTAGTGAATTCTGTAAGGGATTTGGTAAAGAAATTTTGATTTAGAAGGTTTTAGGGAGAACTTTATCATGGGAGTTTTATCTATTTGAAGTTAATATTTCTAGAAGTGAAAAGAATGTCAAATCATGGTTTGGGTCTCTAGTTGGACCCATTTCTTTTTACAGGCTCTTTCCCTCTGTTTTAGTTACTATTTCATTGATTGATCATGTAAAAAAATTTTTTTGCACAAAAGAGAGTTATTTTTAAAAGAGAGGGAGAAAGAAAGAAAAATTTATGTGTCTTGCACTTAAAAGGATCTTCTGGGTTTTTCTTTTACAGCTTCTGTCTTCTTCCTTCCCGATTTGAGTTTCTTCTTTTGTGAATGTTTTTCATTAGTTTTTTTTTTAAGGTAATAAAGATGTGTGACAAAGTTATATAGTTTCTGCGTTTTTTTCTGTTTTTACAGTTATATTGGTTTATGGCCATCTATGAGAAAGTATAACTTTTATTCATATAAAATTGAAGGTATTTTCTAAAAGTGGCTCTAGATACACACAGTTACTGTAGACAGTATGTCCTTGTCCTTAGTGAAATCCCTTTAAGTCCCTCGGCATTGAGTTTTCTCATCCTGCAATTCTGAAAACAATTTTGACTCAAGTCCATCCAATTCACTAGAACCAGGTTGGGAATCTGTAGTAAATTTTGTTTTTCAGGAAGGAATTAAGTCAACTCAAAGATGATAGCTTTTTGTTAAACTAGGAAACTAAGGATATTTGAAAAATACTTATCACTTTAAATATGGCATTATGAGGGAAGCCAGAACATCCCTCAAGCCGTCACTTGATCACTGTGGCCACATGTGATTCAGAAGTGGTTGACCAGGGGGTCTGACTCTTTAGCAAGGCCATTTGTGGACATCTGGAGCTCAAAGTATGTCGAACATCTGCTATACTGATGTTTCTTTTTCTTTTCTTTCTTTCGTTCTTTTTTTTTTGCAATGTTTTCAGTTCAATCTCTATTGTAAATCTTATGGTCTAAGAAAGTCAGCCTGAGCTAAGAAACTTATGAGGGTTTTCTGTTTTATATTCCTTTGTAGAGAGGATATGTCTGTGTCACAGAGTCACATGAGGAATCTTTATTTTTTCCCCCAGGCCAACATTGTTAATACTCATACACAAAAAGTGATGCTAGATCACATAACCTTCTCTGGAAACTCTTATCATCATGAAATGGCAAAAATAATAGGATTATGATGCCAGTTTCAGTTTTTCAGATGGGAACCTTTGACATAGCCTTAGTGAATTTGTATCTGACTAAAAATAAAGTCTGCATCTCACTTTTGAAATTTTCACAATGTATCTCCCTGTACTATTGGTTCCCAAAAATAAAAATATATGGCTATGAAGAATAAAATGTATATCTACTAAAACTTCATCTGTATCTATCTTTCTTTTCTACTACTAGTAAATGTAAATATAAATTTCCTCCTGTGTTTTTATATGATTAACACTGTTCCTTAAGGTCTTAGTTTTCTTCTTGAGAAAGAATATTTCAATAATATTAGCAACTATTCAAATATAGATGCTACTGACTATACTTTATATATATATTTTTTTTAATTTAATTTAATTTTATTTGTGAACATACTGTACAGAGGGGTTACAATTACATGGGCAGGATAATGCATACATTTCTTACCAAGCATTGCAGCCTCCTCCTTTGGTTTACCCTTCACATCCCTTCCCAGCTCCCCCCTCCCCCCCAATCCCAATCCTTCTCCTTCCCCCCTTCCCCCCCCACCAATGTTGTAAAGCTCGTTTTGGACATGACAACTTGTACTTCTCATTGTTGCAACAGGTCCACCTGTATCCTTAAACAACTGGTTTTTCCCCATCTCCTCCACAAGTTATACTGACATCAAATATAGTGAAAGCAGGGGTTATACTGTGGGGGAGGGACATACAAAGCAACAAAAAGATAATCTTATAAATGGGTTAGAAACAAGTCAAGTGGAAAAGGTCAGATAATGTGATGTCAGGAAAACGAACCCTTAGATATGTATTTTAATATTTTTACTTTATATTTTTTGACCTATGTAGCTTTCAACTAATTATTAAAGCATCTGACATTGTTTCCTTCATTTACTTATTCACCTGTTTGACCTTATGGAATTATTTCCTAGGCAGTACACATTGAGATAGATGCTGAGGACAGAAATATGAACAGAAGATGGATTCTGTTTTTGAGGAGCCCAGAGGAAGGTGGGATATACCAGTGTCCGGATGCCATTCAGAAGACAGACAGGAAAGACAGTTCCTATCCCTGGTGAACACAGGGCCAGGATCAACCAGGATTTGCAGCAGTGGCTTTTCTCAGGTTAGAAAGCATGAAGCCCATAAAGGAGGAAAAGAATAAGGATGGGCAGGAAGGTCTGAGTAGAGTTTGGGGTAGCTGGCAACCACTGGAAGAATGGAATAGCATGCATGAAAAAGGAAAAGAATATCGAACCATAAAGAGCCGCAGTTGAGGATTTTTTTTGGGGGGGGGTCGGGTCGTGGGGCCTGAACTCTGGGCCTGGGCTCTGTCCCTCAGCTCTTCAGCTCAAGGCTAGCGCTCTACCACTTGAGCCACAGAACCACTTCCCGCTTTTTTCTTTTTGCTTATGTAGTGCTGAGGAATTGAACCCGGGGCCTCAGGCATGCAAGGCAAGCGCTCTACCACTGAGCCACCTTCTCAGCCCAAGGATATTTTTTTAACCTGGGGAAGAAATAATCAAAGTTTAATATTTGGTTAGGACAGTAGAAATAAAGCTTTTCAAAGAGTTAGAACTCCCACAATTTAGGGACTGTTTGAATATGAGAACTAAAGATATCTAGGATAAAGTCCAGGTTTCTGCTTTGAATTATTGCATGTAGCATTCATGGCAGAGCCCAAAGGAGGAACTCCATGTGGCAGCAGGAAGAGAGAGGAAAAATTCTGTACATACTGAGGTGCTTTGGAACATTCAGGTGGTAATTTCACAGCTGGGTCTAAAGCTTACAGAGATAAGATATAGGCACATAGGTTTGGTAGTCAAGATTGTAAAGGCAGTAGTAAGTGAATTCCTTAAGGATTCCCTATTTTCTGTTAGAGTCTGTATCCATTCTTTCAAAATCAGTTGATTTTTAAACAAAATCAGTATTTTTTATGCCATAATAGCATACAACTAGATAGCTTTTATAGATGTTTTATTTAATCCCACCATATACTTTATCTATAGTTATTAAATAGTGAATTTGAATGAAGCCTTAATCAAAATGATGCTAGAAATGCATGTGTTTTGTTTGCTTTGAGCTAGAACAAAATGAATAGCTTTGAAATAAATGTGCTAAAGAATGAGGAACAATTGATTGTATTTATTTTTTCCTGATCATGAGTAATAAAATCAATTAATTTTAGAGAGCACAATGCATAAATAGCCCAAATGAAAAATTACGACCTTAAATAAAATTTAAAAAAAATTAAAAAAAAAAGAAAAATTAAGACCTCAGAAGACAACATTTGAGATCTTTGCCTTGCTTTATTTTCCCTAGGATGCTTTTAGCCTTGAAAGAGATCACTTACATTGAGAGCCCAGCCTCAGAAGCCCTATGGTTGCATTTGCACCTTTTTTGTCTCTTTTAATTTCTTCTTATTTCAGTACTGAAGTAAGTGTTCTGACACTTGGGACACATGGTCAGGTGGATTTTTTTTTTTGGTCTGTCGTGGGGCCTGACCTCAACCTGGGCACTGTCCCTCAGCTCTTCAGCTCAAGGCTAGTGCTCTACCATTTGAGCCACAGAGCCACTTCGGGCTTTTTCTGCTTATGTAGTGCTGAGTAATCTAACCCAGGGCCTCTTGCATACAAGGCAAGCACTCTACCACTGACCCACCTTCCCAGCACCTTTGATCCATTTCTGATAGAAAAGTTTCAGCTGTATAGGCAGCAAGGTCCTTCCATGGTATGACTACTGATTAAGATGATTCTAATAAATTATTTGGAGATGCAGATTAGGGTATTTGGGGGGTTATAACCTTCAGGCCTTTGCTGATTTGTCTTGGGCTTATTGGACCTTTTTTTCAAGGTCAACAGACAGGGGACAGTGCTGTAGCTTCTTTAAAGCCATTGCCTAGTATTATAACTTAGCTTGAAACAGAATGCTGACCTCTTGTCATGGGGGTCAGATCCGAGCTAACACTAATGCTTGAAGCTGTGATGATGCCTCTAGGATGCCACAGCAGGAACCTCAATAGCTGTTCAATTAAACTCAGATGTCTCACAAGAAAAAGGGATGTGGTGCATATCACAACAAACTGAACAGCATAACCCTTTCTTTTGGGAAGGAGACTTTAACTTACATGGCCATATGCTTGTGAAAAGATGAACAGTATTATTTTCTGGTTCCATAATAAAAAACAAATCTTGTGACAGACTTTGTGTGATTAACTTATCTTTTGGTTACAGCACTGTCCTATCATCTGCTCTTCCAATCCCTACTACTTTTGTGTGTGTGTGTGTGTGTGTGTGTGTGTGTGTGTGAGTGTGTGTGTGTGTGTGTGTTTCTGCTATAATTAAGTTTTGAAAGAGAAGAGAGAATGTGGGAGTTTGCACTTGTTAAAGACAGGTTAATTCTAGACATGGCTTTACATGTTGACATTTCCCAGTTAGCTCACAGCTCATAGTACAATTCTGTTGAAACTGTGCCATGATATACTGCCAGCAAGTGGGAGTGGTGAAAAATTCTAGGAAGGCTAGTGACGGCTAAAATAACACAAAATAGTACTGCTGTCATCACCTGTTTTGACAACACAGACCTTACCAAAAGCTCAACAAGAAGACCCCTACATATCTGATAGTATTTTAAGGAAGAATAGTTAGCTTGCATCATTCTGGTTGTTTTTAGTTTTGTGTTTTCTTAAGGAAAATAAATCTACTTATATTAAACAAGCTGGCCCCAGATGGTTTACCTTCCCCCACTTTATTTATTTTTATTTAAAATGCCTTGTCTGTGTTATTCCTTTCAGTTTGAAATCAACTTTCACTTTCTTTCCTTCAGGGAGAAGACAATCATTTAGTCCTTTAAAGTAGTTGCTTTGTATAATAGCCAAATTTTAGGGAAATATAAATTAAAAACACTTGCTATGATTAAATCTGAAACTAGCAAATACTTCCACATATGCAACATAACTGTTTTTTCTACTGACATGACTATTTGGTGCAAGATACCCTGTTTGTAAAATGTTTGTACTTGGCTCATCATAAAAGGTGTTTTTTCTCCTCCAAAAAATTCCAATTAGCCCTGATTATGTGTTGTCACTCACTTTATGTTCTTTTTCCAATGCAAAGAAAAAATAAACAAAACACAGAAGTTGGTCTTAAATATCAAAGATCAAACCAGATGAAGGGAAAAAAATCCATTACCCTACATGCTCTTGGAAATTAAAAAAAAAAAGTCTCCTGAAACAGCACTGCTTTATGTAACATTGTTGTGAAGCAGAGGCAAAGGCCTGTTTATATTAATCATTCTTCCTTGTAGCTTCCATTGGCAATCAACTGCTGCACTTCAGCTGTGAGAGCTTACCTTCCAGGGATTTCTGTCCCTGGGCAGTACTGGAAAATGTTTCACAAGCCTCCTGAAGTAATGACCAATCATTTATTAATTTTCATTCTGGTGATTAAAACCAGTCAGGTATAAGAGCATCTGGATGGAAAATAAACACGTATTTATTCTAAGCTTGAAGACTTCCTTAAAGTCTTCCCAAATTTTAGAAAGTTTATATATTCATTTGTTCTTATTCAACTTCTGTGGATTCCAATGTATTTAACATTTATGTTAGGTAGATCCCAATTGGAAAAAAAATCACTTGGTAAGGGAAATACATAATAGCAGTTCTATCGTATTTTATATGACTTGGGCACATGATTTAACAATCTACTGTATAATCCCCTATAAAACTTCGTTATTTCTTTTATATTTTATCCTTTGGCAGTATTGGAGTTTTGTTCTCAGGACCTTATACAAGCACTCTGCCACATATGCCACATCCCCAGACCTTTTCAGATAGGGTCTAATAGTTTTTGTCCATGCTAGCCTACTTTTATCCCTACTTTTGTTGGTACCACATGTCTTAACTCATACACCAGTTTTGTTTTTGTTTTTGAGATGGCAGCTGTCTACAGTGTTTGTCCATGTTGGCTTCAAATGTGATCCTCCCAATCTTTACCTCACAAGAAACTTAGATTTCTGCATGAAATCAATCATGAGTTAGAAGATTTTGTAAAGTGGAAAAATAAATGAAGATGTAAGGTTTTCTAGTATTATCTCAAAAATTAAAATAAAGGGCTGGGAAGGTGGCTCAGTGTTAGAGCACTTGCCTTGCATGCATGAGGCCCTGGGTTTGATTCCTCAGCACCACATAAGCAGAAAAAAAAAGCCAGAAGTGGCACTGTGGCCCTAGTGGCAGAGTGCTAGCCTTGAGCTGAAGAGCTGAAGGACAGTGCCCAGGCCCAGAGTTCAGGCCTACAACCGGACCCCAAAAACTAAATAAATAAATAAAAATGAAAATAAAAAAGCCGTGTTAGCCTGTGGTAGGAAGAACAGCAGCAGAAGTACGTGGCTCCTAGGAGGAGATAAAAAGGTTGGAAAGAGGTCTTCTTCTAACCAAGAATTTGTTCTTTTGCCAACCTGCTATTAGAGCTTAGATAACATTTTTATTGTTCAAAGGTATAGTCCAGATTGGGTAGGAAAGAATAAGAGATATATTTTATGAAATATAAGATGGATTTGTCCATGTTTGATCAATTGCCTAAGGAGCAAAGAATTGAGCTAACAATTTAAGGAGGACATTCCTCCACAACTGAAAACTGAGGTGAGGTTGATTGGAGACCACCAAAGCAGCAGTCCAATACAAAGTTGAATCCCAGCTCTTCCCTTGAATAGATTTATAACTTTGAGTGTCTCCTTCCTGTGGCTCAGTGTTCTGCTCAATAAAATAGGAATGGCATCGGTACTGTCTTCAGAGTGCTGCTGTGAATATCTGCAATGACAGTAATGAGTTAATACATGTAGAAGATGGGTAACATTTGCTGGTACATTAAAGCATGTAATAAAGTAAGGCAGTTTTTATAGTAGTAGTGGCAGTAGTAGTAGTCATCATCATAGCAATAGAATTAGTAGTAGTACCCAAAATCCTATAGAAATATAAGAAATACTGTCTATCCAGGGTGGTGGCCCCGTGTCTGTAATCCTAGTTACTTAAGAGGTTGAGATCTGAGGGTTGTGGTTTGAAGCCAGCCTAGGCAGAAAACTCCATAAGACTCTTATCTCAAAGTAAGCAACAACAACAACAACAACAAAAACCCTAATTAGCATGGTGGCTCTCTTGGTAGAACACTGGCTTTGAGCAAAATAGCTCAGGAATAGCACCCAAGACCTGAGTTCACTTCCCAGGATCAGCACCATGTATATAATTTTAGGGGTAGACTATTCGGGATTCATGGCAGCTATTGAGCTTTTAGGATCTGTGATATGATTATTAGATGCTTTTAATCATCTTAAAAACTACTAAAATTTTTGTCATAGTTCAAATAATGTTTTTAAAGTACACTGAAAGACAGGTTACAGTTCATTGAGAGAAGGAAATCAGAAAATATAGTAAAAGCAATTTACTGTAATTTAAAGTACAATTATTTAAAGAATTATTTTAAAGAGCTTTTTTCTTGGCTCAGTTAAGAATTTTACAGAATGTTAACTACCTGACAGGGTTGTTCAATGAAGAAATGACTGCAATTCCAAAATATGCCATTAATGAATGCTTACTTAGCACTTCCATAATACTTTTTAACAGTGCCCAAATAGAGGCTAAGAAATGATTAATATCTGTAGAGATATTACAGGGGATATAAAACATCTACCCAAACCTTGTAGGCAATAATTTCAGAATTATTTCTCAATTCCCACATTGATTTCTTAATGCCTTTCTGTCTAACCTTTTTCTTACCATCCCCACACTACTTCCCAGTTTCAGGCACAAATGTTTTATTATCCAAGTTAATTTTGAAAAAAAAAAACTCCATTTCAGTTGTGCTGAATAATAGTGCTTTCTGTGCCAACACAAATGAGGGTTACTATGAAATATCTCTGCTCTCATCACTATCATACCTTTCCTTTTCATACCTTTTAGTTCCAAATTACTCAATTGTTTCTCAAACCTCTCTGTTATTAAAGTAAAACAATTGCCAGTATGGCATCTGTCACAGTCTGTTGATGGAGAAATGACCTGAAACAAGAAAGATACTTGATAGTTTCTATATTTGCATTGCATCCTAATCTTTACTAATAATTATTTCAGTCATAATAACAGCTCAGTTATTAATTAGATCTGCTTCCCCAAACAGTAGAATGTAGCAGTCTGATAGATCTAAATAATTGAAAGCACTGTTTATATACCTTGATGAAAGCTTAGGTTTAAGATGGGTAGAGAATTTTAAGAATCCCAAAGTGATTGCTTTCTGAGGGTAAGCAACAAGGTGTTGTATCTATGAGTTTGAGGTTTTTAGTGAACAGTGTTATAATCTCTATAGATAAATGTTCCTTGGTATAAAATTCAGGAAGGAATGGAAAAGGCAAATCAACCATAACAGGGTATTGCTGTTGCATTGTTTTGTCCAGGGCCATCTTTGCCTCTCAATTTGTTGTCTTGAAAAGTCTCATCCCCTTGTACAGTGGCCTTCCATGTGTGCATGGTTCCTAAATGGTTATCTTGTCAGCAGCCATCTCTTGTTCAGTGTATCTGTGACTGAATTCACTGTTGTCTCCTCAACCCTGTTTTTCAGTACATGACACTGCCATCCACCATTATTAGAGTTCATTTACACCTCCTTTCTACCTCTCACCTTCCTCACATACATCTGTCTTACCCCCATCCCCGAAATGTCTCTCAAGTCCTTCAATTTCCCCACCTCCAAAATGTCTCTGGAGTCCTTCAGTTCCATTGCCATCCTCTTACCTGAGCCATTGCACCTCACATGGATTATCTAACAGCATCTTCCCTGGAACCCCCTTCTCCAGACATAAACATCGCTCCATCCCTCCCTAGTCCACTCTTGACACTGTAGTCTAAGATAAAAAAGCTCGTAAATTCATTCTCCTGGTTACTGTTTTTCTTAGATCATTCGAGATTCCCAGTATCTAGCCAACTCCTATGTCACTCTTCATTCCTAGTTTACATGGTATCGCATTTTTCCATTCTGTGTCTTGAATGAATGTGGTATCTACAAACCACACGGGTTTTTAATATGCAAGTTAATTAAGGGCACATAGAAATATTTCTTTGGTGTACAAGCCATATTTCTTTATTTAACAACCTCAAGAGGCTCGTGGCTACCAAACTGTATAACACAGATTATATAATATTATTTTTATCATTTCAGAAATTTCTATGAGAGAGTACCATGTGTGTGAACTACTTTCATTTCTTAGAACTTGGTTTGGTTCTTTGAGATGATAGTCTTTTTTATCTTTTTTCCTGAGATGTTTTCTAATTATTTTCATCTCTCCTTCTTTATCAGTGCCTGTATTTTATCACCATCAGTTTTGAAAATTAGTTCTGTAATAATATAATTGAGGGGGCTGGGAAGGTGGCTCAGTGGTAGAGTGCTTGCCTAGCATGCATGAGTCCCTGAGTTCGGTTCCTCAGTACCACATAAGCAGAAAAAAGACGGAAGTAGTGCTGTGGCTCTAGTGGTAAATCGCTAGCCTTGAGCTAAAGAGTGCACAGAGTACAGGCACCATGACCAACTTAAAAAAAAAAATAGAGGGGCTGGGAAGTTGGCTCAGTGGTAGAGTGCTTGCCTTGCATGCATGAGGCCCTGGGTTTGATTCCTCAGCACCACATAAGCAGAAAAAAGCCGGAAGTGGCGCTGTGGCTCAAGTGGTAGAGTGCTCGCCTTGAGCTGAAGAGCTGAGGGACAGCACCCAGGCCCAGAGTTCAGGCCCCACGACCGGACCCAAAAAACAAAAAAAAAAAATAGAGCATTTCAGAGAAACTTTTTGTTCACATCATACTTGAGCAGAAAGTAGGATTTCATATACCCTCTGCCTCACACATGCACTGTTTTCCCTACTAGAAAGTCCTGCACCAGAATAGTACTTTTTTTGTGTTTACAATTGTTGAGCCAACATTAACACCACCACCCCCCAAAGTACATAATTTGCAATAGGAGTCACTCTTGTGGTTGTATGTTCTATGTATTTGGAAAGATGTATACTGATTTGTGTCTGCCATTGTGGCATCACAATGAATAATTTCACTGCCCAAAAAAAGCCTTTGCCCAACATTTCTTCCTCTCTAATTAATTCTTTTTTTTCTTGTGTTTTTTATTTTGGGGCCTGAACTCTGGACCTGGGCGCTGTCCCTCAGCTCCTCAGCTCAAGGCTAGTGCTCTACCACTTGAGCCACAGCTCCACCTCCAGCTTTTTTTTGCTTATGTAATGCTGCAGAATTGAACCCAGGGCCTCATGCATGCAAGGCAAGCACTCTACCACTGAGCCACCTTCCCAGCCCTCTAGTTAATTCTTATCCTGAACTCCTAAGTGTGTTTTATCTATCATTCAATAACAGATTCCAATTAAGCTATTGAACTTTTACATATTTTCCTTCTCTGAAGTCCTGTGCAATTGCAAGTATGAATATAAAGTGATCCCTACTTCTTGAAATGAAGAAGAAACAAAAATCTATAAATACTCTTAGAATGCCCCCAAATCATTTATTCTGGATCAACTTTCTTATTGCATGACCATATCTGTTTTGGCTGTTGTCATGGTCTGTTTTGTGCTGCTATACAGAATACTACAGACTAGGAAAATTTTGCCTCACTTTTACAGGCTAGGAAGTCTACACTAGAGAATATGGTATCTGGTGAGGGTCATTCTGGAACAGAAAGTCAGTGGATGTAGGAAAGTGAAGGGAGTCAAACTCATCTTTTCTTATATATAGCAATCCCACCCATAAGGGTGGAGCCCTAACTGCCTACTTATCACTTAAAAGTCCCATCTACTAATACTATTACAATAGTAATTTAAAGGATTAAGCATTCAAACACAGCAGTATGTAAGGTGGTACTATCCCGTCCAACCCACTTCTGCATTCATCTCTCTTGGTTCATTCCAAAAACTGAAAATATTTTCAAAATATGTTAGTTTTAAAAAAAATCATACATCACAGGGCTAGACACTGGTGGCTTGCAGAAATGAGGAGAATTATAGTTCAAGGTCAGCCAAGGCAAAAAGTTCATGAGATCTCATCTCAAACAGTAGCTGAGCATGGTAGCAGGCATTTGTCATCCCAGCTGAGGTGGAAACATAAATGAGAGGAACATGGTCCAGTCTAGCCAGGACAAAAGCCAGATTCTCTCTCCAAAATAACTAGAGTAAAAGGGTGCAGCCTGAAAGTATGAATCAAGTGGTAGAGCACTGACCAAACAAGTGTGAGGCCCTGAGTTCAAACCCCAGTACCACTACACAACGAGGTATACATCACAACCTCAAGGAAATACTATAGCTCCCAAAATGTTTTAAACAGTATCTATGTCTTTTTTAATATGCTCATAGATGGCCAAGGTGATCATTTTTGTTTAGGTCATTCTGAGACACTTCTGAAAAACAAATTACCACACCAAAACCTATGGTTTTTACTTTTTTAAACTTTATATTCCTGTTAAGATTTTAAGAGATGATTTGATGATTACCTGACACATTGTTTACATTGTAAAGTTGTACCTATTTCCAAGTTTTATTGACATTTTATCTGCTTATATATTATACCTCCAAGTACGCAATAAAAACTATTGACTTTAGTGTTCTCTACAGCAGCTCAAGTTGTTACTAATAATAGTTCATAAACAATTTACAGTTTCCATTGCATTTTTAGAGATATGATTCCTCCATTTCCTCACAAAGGCCTGGGAAGTTGGCATGTTCTCTATGACCCATGATCTACAATGAAGAGAAAGTGTAGCTAGCCTTTAGTATGTGCTATGGCAGGCCTGTAGCAAAAGAGGAAGTTGCCTAATTACACTGGAGATTACAGAGGATAGGGTGATTTTTCTTTTCTTCAGGCTATAAATCCATATTTAAGGGCCACTACAGACTCTGAAGGCCATTTCTGGGGCACTGATAGAAGCTACATATATACCAGAACCCATGTCTTCCACTTCATTGTACAGATGAAGCAGTCATCTTGGATATTTATAGTCATACATACTATGCTTTTGCTCAAAGGTGTTTAAATATTTCTGTCAATTTAAGCATAAATTTGCGTGTTTAAATAACAGCAATTATATAAATTAAAATACAAATAGTAGATTCTAATAAATACTATACAAAATATTCCAAATATTATCTTTTACAGTCTGATGGTCTATCTTCACCTTTTTGTAACAATCCAAATTGTTTTCAGTGTGAGAAAATTCTAGCTGCTTTATAATAGAAACTCTGAGGAACTCTTTCATATCTTGGATAACTCCATTTTCATTATATTCTTTTTCTATATCATTTCCTCTTAAGTGTCACCCTAGACATTTCTCTTTTTAGATATTTGTGTATAACTTGAGACATATCTAATTCTCAGGTCTGGCGACAGTTCAGGACCAAGGGACAAGGTCACAGAGATTATAGACTGTTGAATGTGTGACAAGGCGGCTCATAAAGAATCTGGTCAGATGTCCTTCATTTACCTTTAATTAACTACAGCTGCTTTTTATGTTGCGAGCTGATCTTTGATCTGCTTTTGCTTCAGACCTCTGTGCACAAGGTAGTTAAAAACAAACTAGGAGGCCAGTTTTAAAGACAAAAAACGAAAAGAAAAGAAAAGAAAAATCCCTTAGGGGTAATCAAGTGACAGTCAAAGCAGCCATAAGCTGTTAGCTTTATTCATTAGAGAACTTTAAACATGTCAAGAAATAGAATAATGTCCCTGCTGTTAGATCAGCCTCAACAATGAAGATTACAACAGCTTTGGGACGCATGAGTGGGCAAACTTCTTGTGAAAACAAGTTTATTGAGGAGCATTTTACTACAGTGGCACTGAATCTAGCCTGCAGTCTTATAGCAGGAATATTGATTCAATATGCATTGAGAAAGTTGGCCCACTAAGAATGGCAGATTTACAGTGCAACCTCACTCTAACCCAAATGGCCCCTGCAATTAGGTTTACAAAAACTTCCTACAACAGACTATCCTGCTAAAATGTATGGCCTCTGTTATACCACAGAGCTTTTGCTGAAGCATTACCCATAGTGTATGGTCAAGAATAAGTTAAAGTTTGGTAGTACCTGTAATTCTTGAAATCTTTCATAAGTCTATGTAATTGATACAGTCTCTTACATCAAAATTTTGAATGCCAATCTGAACAATTTTAGAAACAATTTATGGTGGAGTAGATAATATTGGAGTAGAGTTTAGGAATTGTTTTAGAAGAGATTCCATTCTAATTATGTCTAAATTGGACTCACCTTACCAGTTTTGTTCCTTATTATCATTCATAGCAATCGCTTCATGATTTGGAAGTGGAATGCATAGTACCAGAACAGAAAATCTGATTTAAAAGGGAGATTAAGAACTTCCCAATCCATAATTACTCATCAATTATTTTTCAGTATTCATAAAGCCAGAGAAAGACTATAATCTATGAAACCTCTTATTAACCTGTGAAATTTAAAGCAAACACCATTTTTTTTGCGGGGGGGGGAGAAGGGGGGAAGGAATCTGGTCGTGGGGCTTGAACTCTGAGCCTGGGCGCTGTCCCTAAGCTCTTCAGCTCAAGCCTAGCGCTCTCTCACTTGAGCCACAGCACCACTTCTAGCTTTTTTCTTTTTGCTTCTGTGGTGCTGAGGAATTGAACCCAGGGCCTCAGGCATGCAAGACAAGCACTCTACCACTGAGCCACCTTCCCAGCCCCACAGACACTATTTTATATTTCACAGTTTCTTATTTTTTTAATGTTGCATTCTTGCTCAAAAGACATATTTTGGACAGCTAATATTTTTCAGATTCTCTTAAGTGTAAAATGAGCAGTCCATTTATTTTTTCCATAACTACTGGCCAAATTATGAATCAAGGACTTTTGAATAGCTGAGCTTATAGTAATTCACCAGTCATATCACCTGTCTGTTTTTTAAATCTTAACAGCCATTGACTGTCATTGATTCTAGCCATTGTTTCTATTAGAGGATACTCTTTCAAAGGATAAGAATTCACAAATGAGACGAGCAGTGTATAAGAGAAATACGTACAGTTTGTTCTCAGTTGCCTAATGGTTTATTCTAACTATTCTGTACTTTAAATTTCAAAGCCTTTTCTAAGAACCAATAGGGAAAGGGAAAGTGATTATGCTCATCTCTTACTTTGGACTACTGTCTAGGAATACCAGCAAGACCAGTGGGAAGGGAAGCAGGAGAGCCAGCTATGACTGATGGGATCATTCTCCCTATCCTCAGTGCCAGCCAATTGCTGCGCTTTTGGAAAGATGACACAAGGAAGCCAAACATTTCAAGGTTTCAAATAAACTGGAAATCAGATTTTTCTGTAATATAAAAGCTCCTGATTTTCAAATGTTGCCAACCAACTCATTTTTAAAATAGTACTATGTGAATGGAACAAAACACATCTGTAGACCATTTTCTGGACATAGTGCTTCCATCTTAATTTGCTTGGGCAATCCATGTCACAACTCTTAAAAAAATGATAGATGATTTTAAGTTCTTGTAAATGATACTAGATAATCAGTAATAGTCACATGAAGTAAAAAATAATGGCAGCAAAGCTGGTAATAGCAAATAGTTGTATGACTTGTGGTAAACTTTGTTATTCATACGTAATGTTACATATGTCAGTGAAAATGAGAAACAGGCCAAGTTTAAATGAGTAGATGCTATAAGACAGGAATTTAATCAGATTTTCATTCAGAAAACTCCAATACCAAAAGTATTAGTTTGAAAGAAGCACATAACTTCTAATGAGTTAATTACCTCCTTATTAAATGTATAATCTTAAGAGTTTCTGAAACCCGAATGTTTATTATATAAACGTGCATGAAAGATTATTTTGTTATATAGATAACAGTTGAAATAGAAACTTAAGCTTCAGGTAAACATTCAAAAGGTGGACTTTACCTAGGTATTGGTGGCTCAGGCCTGTAATCCTAGCTCCTCAGAAGGCTGAGAGCTGATGATTGTGGTTTCCAGCTTGAGCAGGAAAGGCCATGAGTCTCTTTTTTCCAATTAACCACCTAAAAGCAAAGTGGGGCTGTAGCTCAAAGTGGTAGAGCACCAGCCTTGAGCAAAAAATGCTCAGGGACAGTGCCCTGAGTGCAAGTCCCATGACCAACAGAAACAAAATCAAGAACAAAAACAAAACATAAAACTTGAATTTTTAAAACATTTTACTGTTATTTGATTGAAGTAAAACAAAAATAAGATGCATTTTTAATTAACACAAAATAAGTCCACATTTTGCAGGGCACAATGTGATATTTCTACATTATATATAGTAATATAGTTATTTGAGACAGGCAGTAAAATGCTACATTTAGAGTTTATATCTATCTATCTATCTATACACACACACATATACATACATACAGTGATCAAATAATATAGTTGTTAGCATATCCATTGCCTCAAACACTTATCATCTCTTTATGTTGGACACATTCCATATTCTCTCTTCTATTTTGAAATATATAATAAAATAAAGTAAATGATGGGAATTCTCCTGTGCTACAAACACTTGGATGTAGTCCTCCAATCTAACTGTATTTTTTTATACCTATTAGCCAGATCTTCTCTATTCCTTCTCTCCCTTCTCTTTCCAGAACACAGCAACCACAATTCTAAAGAATAAGATTTGTTTCTGTCCCTCTAACTTCTTGGGATCCATTTCCACTTAAAGTTATTCAGATTTATGAAGTTTGTATTACTAGTCCAGTTTTAATACAGAAATTTTGTCCTTATTTGTAGAAATATTTTTTCCATTAAATAGTACTTTTAGGACTAAAATTAGAACTAACATTTTATAGTTTCTTAAAAGAAATCTTTATTCTTGATTTCTTTTTCATATAGTTTATAATCCTATTTTTAACACACTATGCACATCATTAATGTTTATGCATTTCCCACTGTATCACTTTCTCTAATTTTTATAAATAATAGTTAACTATTGTTTAGATAATTCTAAAGGTAACATTTTACTGCCTATGTCTCATATAACTATGAGATTACTAATCCCATGTAATTTAACCACTATTTAGAAGGCTTTTCAGTCTTTACCTCATAGATTGTCTGATTACTTAATGTCTTCTACTACTCCTTCAGATCTTTTAAAAAGATTGTCAAAACTCAACTTCTTCCAGAGAAAATGTAGCAAATGTATCTTTGACTTGTCACAGATCTATTGCTAATTTTACAAATTGATGTTTCCTTTCTTATCATTATTTTCTGTCCTTGCTTCCTGCCTCCTAAGTTCCCTTTTGGATTTTCATGTCATGACCTCATTCCTTGGATTTTTTTTTCCATGAGGCAATGTTTGCACACAGATGTTCTGTAATGTATAGCATAAATTGGCTTGCGAATAGAAATTTCACTTCTGTAAAGTGGTTTGGGATGTACTTTTTATGCAAGATGCTATGCCAAATTGAATTGTGGATTGTGACATGACGCCAAAGTTACTTCTGGCCCATCAAGATGCAATTCACAGTTTCAATAGTTGAGATGCCCTCATGCAATGGGTTCCAGAGCTGTTATGTAAACCTTTGAGGCAGAGATTACATTTTCCCTATTGCTGCACACCTTTCCTGATGTGATCCTTTAAAAATTACAAGTTTAGCTGATCCCGCCTTATCCGTGAGTTAACATAACATCTTATGAAGTACATTTGGACTTAAAAGTTGAGCCATTTCATTTCCTTTCCAAGTGTTCTAATCTCACAGGAATATAGAATAACCAAGCTATAAACTAGAGCTCCTAGTAGGAAAGTGCTTTTTAGGAAACAGTGCAACTTGCTATTCCCAGTACCGTTGTTGGACTGTTAGCAATAATGGACTGTAGAGCAGTAAGCACAGAGTGTTTTTAAGTACACTAAACACAGTCTTACCATTTTCCAAATTGTCAGGAAAGAACCATTACTAAAAGATTTAGCACTCTAAGCTTCTTTTCATGATCCTCCAGCCAGGGGAGGGACACACATGTGTGACCAAAGATCTTCTAATCCAATGGCCCCTCCTAGTGCTGGCTACAGTGATTGTCAGGGATTCATATGTGACTAAATGAGGCACCACCCAAAATCTTCCTTGCTGGTGCCAGCAAGGAAGATTTCTTCTGGCTTCTCAAGTCTTAAAGATCATGGCAGTCGGAGGCTCTGCAAGGCAGTATACTTTTCCAGTAGCAGGAGTAAATAAAGACAAGCAGAGACATGCCACAGTGGGAAGGAGAAGGAAAGGTCTTGGAACAAAGTATCCCTGCCATTTCTGTCATTTCAATTATGAGCCAACAAATTCCTCTTTTGTGTTTAAGCCGATTTGTGTTGAAGTTTGTCTCAAACAACCAAGAGTCCTGACAAATTATTTTTGTTGGACTTAAGTACCTGAATGAATAAGAAAGCATTGCTTCACTCACATAGATTTTCTCCTAGTTTTCAGTAGTAAGGTAAAATAAAAACTTAAAATAATTGTTCATTCTGCCATTGTAAGAGTTCTTTCCTTTAAGAGTTTTTCTGAATTCTGTGAAATCAATATTTTTGACAATGCATTGTAGATTCTATTTTCATTTAAATGGAAATATTATGGCACAACTTGAGCCATATCTTCCTTACTGAATATAAATCACATGTCTGGAGACTTCAAACCCTTTTCAAGTGAAGAAAGTTCTTAGGAGTTTGAGTGAACCCAGAAGAAACTCCCAACCCTTGCTGGGCAACTTCTTCTGGGCAGGATGAGGAAACTGCTTTCTCTCTTAGTACTAGATTAAATTTAGTTCTGAAAAGGAGCCATTTTTTAAAATTCACATTCCAAAAAAAATTGAAAGCTCATTTTATATGCAAATTAGGTTTTTTATAATTTATTTCTATGTATTGGATATGATGATGTGTTTTGAAATCCTATTTCCAGAATTTAATTTTCTGGTTATTAAAAAAAAAAAAGACAGGGCTGGGAAGGTGGCTCAGTGGTAGAGTGCTTGCCTTGCATGCTTGAGGCCCTGGGTTCGATTCTTCTGCACCACATAAACAGAAAAAGGTGAAAGCGGCACTGTGGCTCAAGTGGTAGAGCTAGCCTTAAGCTGAAGAGCTGAGGGACAGCGCCCAGGCCCAGAGTTCAAGCTGATGAAAAAAAAAAAAAACAAAAGCAAAAGCAAAAAAACAAAAAAAACCCAAAAAACAAAAAAACACGGGTTTTCTTTTTCTTTTTTTCTTAAAAATTGTCAAATGTAGTATCTCAAATTTGTAATCCTAGCTACGTGGGAGATAGTGACTGACAGATTAAGTTCAAGGCCAGCCTGAGCAACAAATTTTTCCAAACTTCATTGCACTCAAAGGTTGGGTGTGATGGTATTTATCTGTCATCCTAGCTACAGGAGAAACACAATGGCTGGGCCTGGTAGAATACATGCTTGTCATTCTCAGCAACACAGGGAAGCACAAATAGGATGATGAATACTGTAGCTGCCTGGGAAAAAAGTGAGAATCTACAAGTGAGGAAAAAACAGTGTAAAAAGAGGCTGGTGGTATAGCTAAAGTGGTAGCATACTTACCTAGCAAGTTTAGTAGGAGTACCTTCAAATGTACATACATATATGCACATACATAATACATACACAAGCATATATACAAATACACATTCGTATATACAAATACAGATATAAAATATACACATAAATATATAAACAAATATTCTCTATATATGTACAATCTAAATATTAAATTATATATTGTATATTTATGTGATATTAAGTACAAGAATGATATGCTGTCTAAATATATACTATATATAAGTATATACTACTTAAATATAAATATTTAAAATATAAGCATTTAATATATAAATATATATTACGTAAGTATATATATGTGTGTGTGTGTATTACAGTATGTGTTGTGGACTAAATAACTAAACCTAGTTAGTTGACATATGAAGTGCCTCACAACTGTCATTTTGTGTTCAGAACACTTTACATCTATTCTCATAACATTTCATAAGAATGCAATATATTATTAACTAATAATCATCGTGCTGTACAACAGAACTTCCAAAACTTATTATTCCTATCTGGAAAAAAGAAAACACACACAAAAAAACAAAAACTGTATCCTTTGAGCACGATCTTCCCAGTCTCTCTTCTCTCCAGCTCCTGGTGATCACAATTCTACTTGTAGTTTTAACAAAAATATTGCTCTCTACATTTGACTCTGTATAATAAGAAATATCTAGTAGTTCAATCTAGTCTCTGAGTGGATACAGAAACCATGCCTCTCTGATGAAGTCATCAACAGAATATAAAGTAGAAATGTGGAAACTAGATTAAATGTTAATTTACTCTTTTGCAGAGAGAAAGTGTCCTCCACAAATTATTATATCCATCAGTGACTTCACACTTCACTGACACCTTGTAGAATTCCGTGATAGATTGTCAGTGCTTTCATCTTCATCTCTTGAGAGATTCTGTTTATCAAGGACATATTTTAAATTGCTTGACAGAATTTTGGGGCTGTCTTTCCCAGAAAAAAACAATTATGTCTTTTAAATACTTATTTGAAAAGTATTTATTTCATTAATTATTACTGATCTTTCCCCATGATATAAGTGTATGCATTTATTTTTTGAAGACTTTTCTATTGTAGATCTCAACTCCTTCCAAGTAGTTTTACTTTTATTCTTAGGAAAATAACCTATGTTAGACTTGTATAATTGTTTTGTTCCATGTTTTGTACTTTCTCTGTTTCTACATGACTGCTGTTTTCTTCAAGTGCACACATTCTGGTCCTTATAGAATCTTAGCTAAATAGCTGTCCAAACATAAACTCAAACAAACTTGGAAGATCTAGTCCAGACAAAGAGACCATCTCCTGATTCCAGTTAAGAGTGTGTTGAGTGTATTATTCATCTATCATGTGGCTGTATGCAAAACCCTTGATATTACTCAATTATTCTCAGTCAATTATTAACTTGCTACAAAGACAATGTGTGCCATACCTGTGCTCAACACTAGGCATACAGAATAAAATGCCAAACTTGGCACAATTAATATATTAATAAAAATGGATGGCAGCCACCAGTGGCTCACACCTGTAATCCTTTACTACTTAGGAAGCTGAGAGCTGAGGATCACAGTTGAAAGCCATCTTGGACAGAAAATTCCCTGTGAGACTCTTATCTTCAATTAACCACTCAAAAACTGGAAGTGGCATTATGATTCAAAGTGGTAGAGTGAGTGCTAGCCTTGAGCAAAAGAGTTTAGGGACAGGGCCCAGGCACTGAGTTGAAGCCCATGACAAAAAAAAAAAAAGGGGACTTAGTTTTTCTTAACACTAACTTCAGTTCTTATCCTTCCTTTTCTCTTTGTTTCTCTGGTACCCTGACTCCAGTAGAACCAACAAGCTATTGCTCTTACTATCATGGTCTTCATATCCATTCTTAAATTCCCAGGTCAGTCATTACATTCACTTGTTTGCATACACTCAATCCTTAGCCCACTTTCTCTTTCTCCTATTTCATTTGGTAAAAGCTTATCCTGGTTAAATCCTGCACTGTCTATTCTGTAGCCTGCATCCAGCAAGTTGAATGTACTTGGGAAAATTGCTTTGGCCTCAGGTGAACCCTGTGGTACCCAGGGATAATGCCCATGTTCCTGGCTCTCTCTTCTATTCCCCCAGAGGACAGTGTTGTACTTTTCCCTGACGTCCTCAACACCTCCTGCCTTATCTTTACTTTCTTCTTATGCCTTTGCTTCCTATTCCCTTCACAAAATGGAGACAGCAGAAGAGAACCAGAATCTAGAACTGAGCTGGAAGAACTATGCAGTAGAAACTTACAAAGCTGTTTGTTGAATGTAAATCTTCCTGGACATAGACTAGTCCAGCACATAGAAACTAGTGTGTAACCATAACTCACAGTGCTTGTTAGAACAAGATCACATAAGCACATATTGCCTATTGAACTCAAATTTAAGATTATAAAGTAAAATCCAACATTGATTTCTATGTGCGGAATGTTTCCTATCATAAAAATGTTTGCTGTAATTGCAGGTATATAGTTATATAGTAGTTTCTCTGCCTCTGTGTTTATTACAGCATTATTTGTGAATATCTAGATTATCACTGCTCACATGGCAGTTACTTTTATAAGGTCGCTTTCATATTTGTAAGTTTTTCATAGCAGAAATAAAGAATAAATTAACCCATACTTAGTATAAAACCTGTGTACTTGAATTGTATCTGTGCCTATGGAAGTGATGGTATCCCTCAAACTGAATCAACTTTCTTCTACAAATTAGACCATGATAAAGAATGTGGTGTGTGGACTTTACCTTGAACACTTAACTCTGTGGGTTGGGCTTCCTGGGAGCCTGACATGGGGGCTGGTATGAAATAACAGTTCAAAATAAGAACCTGTTCTTTAAAATGAGGGAGATCATGCAACCTGCTTTTCTTTGGGTCTGGCTTACTTCACTTAATATAATTTTTCCCAACTCTTTCCATTTCCTTATGAATGGAACAATGTTATTCTTTCTGATGGAAGCATAGAATTCCATTGTATATATGTACCACATTTTCTTGATCCATTCATCTACCAAGGGGCATTTGGGTTGGTTCCATATCTTGGCTATGATAAATTATGCTGCAATGAACATCGTTGTACTGGTGGATTTAGTGTGGCCTTGTTTGTGGACATTTGGGTAGATTCCCAGAAGTGAGATTTGTGGGTCATAGGGGAGCTCTATGTGTAGTTTTATGAGGAACCTCCGCACTGCTTTCCAGAGAGGTTGAAAAAGTTTGCACTCCCACCAACAGTGTAGTAGCATTCTCCTTTGGTCGCATCCCCGCCAACATCTGTTGTTAGATTTCTTGATTATGGACATTCTAACTGGTGTAAGGTGGAATATCAATGTTGTTTTAATTTGCACTTCTCTTATAGCCAGAGATGTTGAGCAATTCTTCATGTGTCTCTTAGCCATTTGCATTTCTTCTTCAGAGAGTTCTCTCTTAAGGTCTTTACCCCACTTTTTAATGGAGTAGTTGTTTCTTTGGGGGTTTGGGGGGAATTTAATTTCTCAAGCTGTTGGTATATTTTAGATATGAACCCTTGTCCTTACATGGGTGGTGAATATCTTCTCCCAGTCTGTGTGGTTTTGCTATATTTTGCTAGCTATGTCCTTTGCTGTGCAGATGCTGCACAGCAAAGGTTTAATGCAATACCATTTATCCAGCATTTCTTTGATTTGTTGTGTTTCTGGATTTTTATTAAGATAGTTTAAACCTGTTCTGAGGAGCCCTAGTGTTTCTCCTATTCTTGTAATATTTTCGAGGTATCTGATTTTACCTCGAGGTCTGTGATCCATTTGAAATTGATCAATATTCTTAACAGGGGAATCTTAGTAACCCTAGTGTTTAGTGCACAGGATGATATATAATGAAGCATATTAACATGAACTACAGTTTATGGAAACAAAAGGCTCTCCTTAGACCCTGTATATAGTTGGTTCTTTTTTCTCTATTGTTATTTTTTTTCTTTTTTCATTTCTCTAAGTTTTTTGTACCTCATGTTTTGCACAATAGATAATGCAATATGTGGAAGGGAAAGGGAATCAGAAAAAGCAGAACAACAGATGAACCACAGCAACATTGATGCTCACTTGACACTATGTTGGATATGAACATTACAACTTGGGGCAAGGGATAGGGAGAGAATAAGTGGGATATAAAGAAGGATGACTGTGCGTTACTTATATAACTCTCTAACTCATCACCTTTTTAATGAAAAAAAAAAGAATGTTGTGGGGAAGAAGGAAGGAGAGATTAGAAGAGAGGGATTAGAAAGCATTTATATCTTTGATGATATCTCTGAGCCTCTGAGTTATGTTTCTCATGATTGTATAGGCCATTTAGTGGACAAAGGTGTTAAAGCAGCTAAACTCTTATTGATTCCTTCCCTTATAGAAAAGACACATCTAGCAGAGAAAGAATTCTGGAGAAGTGGTCTGTTTTTCTTGTAAATATGTTGATGATGCAGCCTCTTTGAAAATAAACTATTTTTGCCTGGAAAAAAATAAGAACTTGTGTAGATGTGGGTCTGAATCATTCCACAATTATAAAATTAAAGCTAATGTCTAAAGTATTACAGCAGTGTAATTAATGAAGAGTTTAAGGAATCTTGGCAATCCATTAATGAAAAGCAATGATAGCAAATACTTTAAAATCCAAAAGTCACTCTATCAAGATGTCTATGATTTCATTTTAACTACAATGGTAATTAGAAAGCATGGTGATTCCATCTTGCTCTTTTTTTTTTTAAATAGTAATCAGTGTCAGTGCCTTATAGGAAAGAAAGTCCTGGAGTTCAACGTGGTAGCTCATGACTGTATTCCCAGCTTCTCAGGAAGTAGGTAACAACAGCCTGAGCAAAAATTTAGTAAGACCCCATCTCAGCTAAACAAGCATGACATGGTAGTGTGGCCCTGTAATTTTAGCTAATGAGACACATGGGTAAAAGGATCACAGTAGAAGACTGGTCCCAGGCAAAAATTTGAGACTCAAAGGAGGGAGTAGGGACTAGAGGTGTGACTCAAATGGTATGAACAAGCATAAAGCCCTGAGTTCAAATCCCAGTGCAACCAGAAAAGAAAAAGTAGAAAAAACTAAGTACTGGCTACTTGTGACCCACATATCTGAATTCTTCACTTAGATGCTGTTCATCATCATTTTCTGCACTCAGTAGTTTTGCAGCAACCTTTCTTATTCCCTCTTCTCAGGTGTTCACGCCTTAAGCAGAAAGCAAGGGAGCTATTTTCTGAGATAGAGGAGACTTGGTGTGATTCTGAATCTCTAAATGATCAAGAAAATAGACACATAGCCAGTGACGTGGCCAATCATAGGCATGATGTGAAACTTGGAGGGTTGGTTAGTTGGTTGATGAGTTGGTTTCCTTGAATATCTAGTTGCAAAGAGTTGTTTTTGTTTTAAATTTTTTGATGTAAGGCCATAATTTTTATTAAATTATGGGGAACAGAATCTAAACTAAAGATTAACATTATGGCACCTTTGAGAATTTGTGCAAACTATGTTTGTTATTGGAAATTTAGGGAAAAAACCCAGTGCCAACCCATAATAATTTAAAGCTATATAAACCTAGGCTAGGTAACAGGATTTATGGTCAGATTGAGACAGAAGTCTGCTAGTCAATGTTTCATAATCAACTTTCTGTAAACTAGAAAAATCCTTGGTTGTGGTTCAGGGTGTTCACATTTCTAATCCAGCTATAAAAGAGGTAGGGATTGGGAGGATTATGATTCAAGGCCAATTTGGGCTTTGAAAACTAGTGGCATCCCAATATAAATAAACAAGTCAGGTGTGGTGGTTTACATGTGTAATTCAAGCTATGTGTGTGGTATAGGTAGGAGGACCAAAGTCTGAAGGCATGAGCAAAACCTTGAGACTCTTTCTGAAAGATAAACAGAAATAAAAATGGGGGATGTGGCTTAAGGGGTAAAGCTCTTACTTAGCAAGTAGTAGTTCCTGAGTGCATACTCCAACATTACCAAAATTACAAAACAAGGTACCTTAGCTGTTACTAGGAGATTTGATTTCCCTTTATAAGTCTCACAATGCTTGTAATTCAGTTGGGCTACCACATTTTCTGGGCAGGCTATCAAGTTGGATGTTGTAATGATTTGCTTGACTAGTAGAGTAGATGAAAAAAATGTTTTTTTGGTTGCTGTTCTATTTTTGAAGTTGAAATTTGCATCATGAAACTATTCCTTTGTTATTCTCTTTTAAAATTAGGACTATTCTTTTACATCTTTAAAGAGTTAAGGATATCAACAAGGTCAGTTAAATAAATGGTTAAAAGAGCATGAACACACAAAAAAGAGAAAACTAGAAGAGAGTTCTTGGAATTAACCTTAAAATACCAAAACATAGCTATCGTTGATTTTCTTAATATTACATAAGTAAGGTAATGAGTACATTTCTTCTTAAACATTGTACCCTCTCCCTCATTTTCTCCTGTTTATCTCTCCCTACAACCTTATACAACTATACAACTTGGAGGTGGGATTCCAAGTTGTATAGTTCATTTCCAACACAGTGTCAAGTGAGTACCATTCTTGCATTAGTCCATCCTTTATCCTGCTGTTTCTGTAAGTCCCTTTCCCTTCCACGGACAAAGGGTACAGAAAACTAAAACAGAGAAGGAAAAAAATGAAATAACTACCTACAGGACACAACAAGAACCTCTTGTTTCCAAATCTGTATGTTTTTATTGAATAGTTGTGCAAAAGAGTTTCAATTTCAGAAGACAGGTTATATGAGATTATATGAGTACACACATTTTTATCAATATCACCCCTTCTACCTTTCTCCCCCAGCTTTCCTCATTTTATCCATGCTGTTAAATTATGTAATTCCATTTTCACATAATGTACATTGACTATAATGACTGCACCTACTATCTTTTCTCTCTCCATTCATGAAGCCTCAATTGGCTTCCACAGTGTCTTTATTATAATATTCTGGATAAATACTTAAGAGTGCTATCACTGAATCATTAGGTGATTTTTTTAGTAGATTTTTCACCTGTTAAGATAGATTTGATTGGATCTTGACCTGTTAGGGTAGCTGAATAACTCAATACTCTGCCCTGTTTTATAAGTCATAGGGATATTTTCTGCCTCATAGAATATTTCTTATGAAAGTTATCTTTGGAAGTAGTTCATTCTTCATAGAGTATAGCTATGACCTCAGAACCTATCAGTAGTGATTTTGACAAAATATCCATATATCTCAAAATGATCTGCACATTGAATACAATCTCTATCAAAACTTCAATGTTTGCTTATTATGTTACTGTGATAAGTTACCAGTTGTCTCAAGTGAAAATAGTAAATGGAACTTCCTTATATTCTGTATAATTTAAGGAAATGTATTATTTTCATGTTTTTCTAATTATTTTCATACTGTGGTTTGGTTAAGTTTTGATTCTGCTTTTTTGTCCACAAAATGAATAGAAGGTTCAAATAGAACAGTACATTTAAAAATTAAGTCTAGTACAACTCTTTAATGCAAGATTTGGGGGAGGGGATAATTTTTTGAATTATATTTAAATAGTTGTACAAAGATGTTTCAATTCAGTATATCCATATGTGAATACCATGAATTTTGGTCATTGTCACTTCTTTCATTATGCTTCCTCCTCCATCTGTTCGAATCCACCAGCTTGTAGGTTTGAACCTGAGCAATGGTAGCAACACCCATCCTCAAACATAAATATGATAACATAAGACAAAAATAAAAATAACAAAATGGACTTGATTTCTGGATTCCATACTTTATACTGAACAAACAGATAAATGACAGAAATAACAATCCAGGAAGACATTTCATCTCTGAAGTGTCTACTAGTCTGGTTTTATGATCAAACACCAAATTTATATTTAAAATCAGACAGAAGAGAAAAGCATTGGTTCAAATCTGTAATTATTTTGGTTCTTATGCATTTTTTGCTCCCCCCCAAATACTGTGAAATTCTAGCTTTTCCCCCTGGGAAAAGTGGTTCTATGGTTGACAGTTAGCAATATAAATTTTATTTTATGCATGAACAGAGATCAAACCATTTGGTTTTGTATTCATCTGTGACTGGTGACTTTAATAAATGCCAGGTTGGTGAGAACAAAAATGTCTAGGTCTGATTCTTCTTCAGATCAATGTGTATTAAATTGATGGTTAGCACAGATTAATATTTAACTTATCTTTTTTCATGTAAGATTTTCATTTTTATTTTTTAAAAAGGTAAAATTGCCTAAATCTGTGTTCACTAACCCATTTAGTTTGTGACTTCATATGTAGGAATAGAATTGTCAAGAAATACACAGTACAGTTCAGTTTCTTAGAGTCAGTTCCAGGCTTATGGTAACGTGGTTCATATGATTCTATTTTTATGGTTACCTCTATAAACGATAATCATATTATCATAGTTCTTAGCTTTGCACTGGAGGACAGCATCAAATCCCATTCTGAGTGAGTCCAAATTTAACCTTGAAACTCTAATTAAAATCAGAACATTCATACCATGTTTAACATATATTCATTTTTGTATTGCATGTGCTTGCACCAAGGCTTGAACTCGGGGTCTCATTCTCTCATTCAGCTTGTTTTCTCATGGTTGATGCTCTACCTCTTTTTTTTAAACTGTGAAAATACTGTACAGAGGGGTTACAATTACATGGGCAAGATAATGAGTACATTTCTTATCAAGCATTGTAGCTAGCCTCCTCCTCTGTTTCCCCTTGCCATCCCCTCCTCTTTCCACCCCCCTACCCGACCCTATTCTCCCCCCCACCAAAGTTGTAAAATTCGTTTTTGACATAACTACCACTTGAACCATATATTCCAGCATTTTGCTGGTTTATTAGAGATGGAGTCTTGAAGACTATTCTTCCTGGGTTGGTTCTTCTAATTAACTTTTTGAGAGATGGACCAACCAGTGTTATTTGATTAGTCCTCTAAAGTCAAATAAGAGAAACACTGTACATATGATTCTAAGTAGCTCATTCAGAGGAACTTATTAAATTGATGCTTACTGTAATACTTGTAAGAATGCTGTTTTACAAGTTAAATTTCCAGAATAAATTTTATTTATTGGATTAGGATCTCATTCTTTTCTAATTAATGTAATAAAGCTGAAATTTGAACTATTACTATATAAATTTTGACATACTGACATGTGAATTTGATTTTAGAGTGATACCAAAACAAACAATATTAGACCTTAGACTTATTTTGGATTATTTAATTTTTTCTCTTATCAACAAGGATCTAGTGCACCATTAGGTAAATGACCATTGCCTCGAGCACTAGGATAATAATTCTGTTCAGCTAATTCCTTACTTTCATATAAATGTGAATTTTTTTATTAATTAATTAATTTATTTATTTTTTGTCAGTCGTGGGGCTTGAAATCTTGGCCTGGGCTCTATCTCTTAGCTCTTCAGCTCAAGGAAAGCACTCTACCGCTTGAACCATAGAGCTACTTCCCTTCCAGTTTTCTGAGTGGTTTATTTGAGATGAGAGTCTCATGGACTTTCTTGCCCAGGCTGGCTTTGAACCATGATCCTCAGATCTCAGCCTCCTGAGTAGCTAGGATCATAGGCGTGAGCCACCGACGCCGGGCTAAATGTGAATTCTAAAGCAAGGGGAATTGTGTGTGGACTTTACAGGACACAAAAGGGATACATGCCTATGATGTCCTGAGTCACTGGGCTTACTTCCTGAAGCTGAAACAATGGCTGATAAGTCTGAACACTGTCTTGTGATACTGTTACCAGTACTCCCATGCCTTTCTCTTCCTGTTTCTATGCAATGGAACTCTGACTGGGTCAGTGACTTGGGTTTCCTTTGGGAAAGACATGAGTAATAGATGACTATTATTCTTGATCAATATGTCTGACTGTAACCTATAACAGATACATGCAGGAAGGAACTGAGGTGAGCCTTTGGTTCAGTACATGTTCTTTGGGCTTTTTGGATGAGTCCAGTATGGAGAGTAAAAGTTAATGGGCAAGTTGAATTTAATTACAGCCAAACTCAAACTGAGTCAGCTTGAAAATGGAGGCAACTGTTTCTCCCATAAGACTACCCAGAAATTGGAGGTGTGGCTCTACGGACCAACAGTTGAACATTATCAAAATCAGTTTGCTTATTTTAAAATACATATGGTCATAAGAGCCTTCCCAGTAGTTGTACATATCAGTGATGATGTTCACTCATGTTCATCATTATGTACTGTTATGATTATTATTACTATAATATTATTAACAACTACAACAGCTAGAACATAAAAACTACTTAAATAAGTATAAAGATTCCTTGGCAGAGGTTTATAATTGAGTAGCTTTCTCTAGCAGAGGTTTATAATTGAGTAGCTTTCTCTCTACTCGGTGACACAACAAGTGATAGGGCTTTACAAATGATTTGAAAGAAACTATAAAAGCTCCATGCTGTGTTATTGTTACGATTCCAGGCTTTGTGGGAATTAAAACTACTTATTAGATGGGACATCTTAGACAAATTATTTAATTTTGTGTTCCTCAACTATCTCATCCATGAGAAAGGAGTAACACAGAGTTCTTGTGAAGATTGAATAAAATTGGACCAATGTGGAAGACATAAGTATTCAAATATCCTTTGTTAAACTATAATTGTATTGGATTCTTATAACTACCTTGTAGAAGAAGAATCATAATTATCTTCATTTCATGAATACTAGGACTAAAGTTTATGATTTTGCTATGATATGGGAAAAGTAAATCAAAAACCTTTTCCCCATAATTCCTTCTTTCTCTTCCTTTATATGTGTGTGTGTGTGTATATATATATGTGTGTGTGTGTGTGTGTGTGTATATATATATATATATATATATAAAATAGATTTGGATGTGATATTTCCTGCTTAGTAGTAGTCTGATTCCTTTTTCATTTTCTCACTACTCTATCCTACCTCCCTGCACTTGTAAGAAAGTACTCTCTTACATATATTACTCCCACTGAAATAAAATCAAACTGTGCTTCTATTTGCTATCATGACCAAATTTCTAAAGTCTTTACTTAAATCTTCATCTTTGAGAAATTGTTAGGGTCAAGGAAATGAAAGCCAGTGTTTACATATGTGTTTATTGGACTTTTCTTTATCATCTTTCAGGTCTTGTAGAAATTTGCCTGATGCACCCCCTCGATGTAGTGAAAACCAGGTAAGGTTCTGCATGAACAAGTTTTATTGACTTTGGCAGATATCCAAATTAAGATCTGTCAGATCTTATGCTAGAACATGTCCCAGGATGGTAGCTTCTCCCTACAATAGCATTTATACTTGCTTTTTAAAGAAAGTACTATTTGACAGATAAAATGTGAGCAGTGAAAAGCATTTCTGAGTAGAGGTCATCTGAAGGTATTCAATATTTTACTGCTTTCACATGACAACCATAAGGTATGATTTGTGGCTATACTAGCAAATGGGATAAATTTATCAAAATGATATAAAAACTAAACTTTATCCAGTGAGTTATGATAGAAGATTTTCATTTGGCACTGCATATTATACATTGCTTTTTAATAGCATTTTGGTGTCAAGTTTCAAATTTTTAAGTATGTTTCTTCAAGATGTTTAAAGAATTTATTCCTGTAACTCTTTGCCAATGTAAAGTGATGTATTTCCAGAAAAATGCATTTGCTTTTAAAGGGAGATACAAGTCAGGGCACTATATTATTAAATGTATGTACCAAGAACAAAAACAAAAGTAACAACTTGTGAGGTTTAATATGATCTAGAGAATGTTTTTAGAAGTTTGCCTATGATTTGATTACTGAACTCCTTATTTTTTTCAATTTAGAATTTCTTAGAATATAGTGAAATTTTTCGTTTATCTGCACTAAATAAAACAAAAAAGCACCATGCCTCAGCTGGAGTATAATAGACAGTGCTATGAAGCTATGGTAATTGAACAGATCATTACTGCTCCTGTTAGGAAACACTTGATGAGTCAGACTGTCCATATGGTGGATATTTTCTTTAGTCTGCTAAAGAATGTGACTACATTTTCCTCCTAATGACTACATACACAGATGAGTAGCAGAAGAAAACAAAGATGAAAAGTAAAAGGCATCCATTAAAGTATGTGGATTAATCATATAGAAGAAATATTTTGATGGAAATTAAATGTTGGCACCTGTATTTGATGTTGGTATAATTTGGGGAGTGAAAGGGAAAAAACAAATTGTTTAAATAGGGATACAGGTTGGCCCATTGCAACAATGAAATGTACAAAACGCTATGTTAGTTGTGGAGATAGGAGGGAAGGGATGATAGGGGAAAAACAAAGAAAGAGGCAACAATGCTAGATAAGAAATGCACTCATTACCTTGCTTATGTTATCGTAACCCTCTGCACAAGATTTTCACAATAAAAAACTTACTAACAAAAATAAAAGTTGGCAACTAAGATATGTTTACAACCACATGCTTCAGCTGTTACTAAACATATTGAGTTTGAAGCCAGTCCAGTATGACTAAGTGGGAATACATACTTGAGACTATCCTTAATTTGTTTGCAAAAAAAAACCTCTAAGCCAATAGGAAATGTAAGAGGAGATCATTTTTAAATAGGAATAAATTCATATCAAGGAACACTATTGTCTGTTAACAGAGAGAGAGAAACAAAAGTGTTTTTTGAAGAAAGTTTAGGAATAAATTTTTTGAATCAATTATATTTGTTCAGTAAAAGGAAAGATTTGGCACAAATAGAATCCAAGAAAAAAAAGTACTTGAATCCAAGAATTCAATGCAATTATTTTTTAATTTATTTTTTATTGTGAAAATACTGTACAGAGGGGTTACAATTACATGGGCAAGATAATGAGTACATTTCTTATCAAGTATTGTAGCCTCCTCCTTTGTTTCCCCTTCCCATCCCTTCCCAGCCCCAATCCTCCCTCACTCCCAAAGTTGTAAAGTTCGTTTTCGACATGACAACGTGTACTTCTCATTGTTGCAACGGGTCCACCTGTATTCTTATTTAAACGACTTGTTTTTCCCCTTCCCCTTCCCAAATTATACTGACATCAAATACAGTGAAAGCAGTGTGGGGGAGGGACATACAAAGCAACTAAGAAATAATCTTATAAATCAGCGCAATTATTTTTCTATACTCTAACACATGAAATATTGTGGAAAATGTGCTATATCCTTATTCATATTAATTCTTTATACCATCCTTAAAGTAATAATATACACATCCTTAAAAAAAAACCCTAAGGTTTGACCTGGTATTCCCATATTCTGCTTTGACAATGCCTACAACAACTTAGACTCTAATACCTTTAAAATACCATGTCATTACAAAGTGACCTGCTAAAACCAGGGTTTTTATTTATGTATTATCTCTTATAGTTCCTTTTATTTTCATCAAAACAGTAATAGATACATGGCATAAAATTTTTATGGGAACACAGTGGCTGTTATCTATAATCCTAGCTACTCTGGAAGCTGAGATCTGAAGATAGCAGTTCGAAGCCAGACTAAGTAGGAAAGGCCATGAGAATCTTCTCTCTAGTTAACTACCAGAAAGCTAGAACTGGAGCTGTGGCTTGAGTGGTAGAGAAATACCCTTAAGTAAAAAAGCTCAGGGTAGCATCTACACCTTGAGTTTAGGTCCCAAGCCTGGCACAAAAATAAATAAATGAATTATTCACTAAACAGTTTCAATCAAGATAGCCCAGCTTATGCATCAACAAGCCTCAAAACTCAGTGAATCACAGGATTTTCCTCATCTCCCACTTCATGTCAAATATGAGTACAGGTTAATTCATTCAGAGTGCTACTGAACAGCAGAAATTTATTTCTCAAAATTACAGAAGCAATATATCCAAGATCTAGGCATCTGAAAATGTGTTGTCTTGTGATGATCTGTTTCCTGGTTTACTTACTCACCCTGTACTCATGTAGCTGAGGGGGGCCACATAGAATCTTAATATGTATCTCTCTTATCAGGCACTAATGAGGTTTCCATTCTCAGAACCTTGTCAATTCCTCAAAATTCCATCTCTTAACACCATCCCTTTGGAGATTAGGATTTCTACATCTAGATTTTAATGAATACAACCATGAAAGACTGCTTACTGAAGTCATGAAGGTTGATGACAGAAGATCCACTTTTATCCCTGATTTCACCATTCTTAGGGCAAGAAGTACAAAGCTGGACGGTCTCTTACTGACAAGTACAGCTCTGATCAAAAGTGTCATTTTTCTGCTGGAAATGAGGCTTAGTAGTAGAGTGCTCACCTAGCATGCAAGAAGTCCCAAGTTCGATTCCTCACATAAACAGAAAAATCCACAAGTGGAGCCATGGCTCAAGTGGTAGAGTGCTATCCTTGAGCAAAAGAAGCTCAGAGAAGCACCTTGGCCCAGAGTTCAAGCCCCAGGATAGCCCCTTCCCCCAAAAGTGTTATTTTTCTCCTTGGTCTGTGGTTCAGAATGACCACAGGTCAACCAGAAAAGAGACCTGTGATCTTCCTCATTGGCCAGAAGGAAGGGACCTGGGTATTTATGTTCTACAAGCATGTCCATCTTAGAGTTGATAAGCATAAGCATCATCCATCTCACCCATCAGCTCCATTCCAGATGTAAAGACTTTTGACTTATGTCCATTATTTCTTTGTAGACCGCACATGCATTATTTCTAAATATTATCCTGATACTGGTTGCATAGGGTGACTAGTGCTCCACACTCTAATTTATATCCTTCTTGGAACCTCAAACCTAATTTAGAATTAAAGTCCCTGAAGATGTAATTAGTTAAGGAAACAGTTATTTAAAAAAAAAACCAAAGTACAGCCTAAACAGTTATTTTAAAAAATAAGGTACAGCCTACATGTATTCTTACAAGAAGAAAACAGACTCCAAAAAACAAATATAGATAGAGGAAAGATAGCCACATTATACTGAAAACAGAAATTGGAATTATTCATCTGCAATGCAATATACACCAAGGATTTCTAAAAACCACCAAAAGCTAGGAGCGAAGAATGGAACAGATCAAAATACTAATAATGACACATTTTCTTAATTTGATGATTTTAAATATTATTCATGATTTTATAATTGGGGCTTATACCTACTTCCCTTCTCTTCATCTGTCCCATTATTGTCAATTAATCAACTGCTTTATTATTTTAACTGTGAAAACATTGTTCACTGATGAATCAACTTGTTCTCAATGGTTGGTTTTCCTTGAGTTAATTTTTGTCTTGTATTTACATTCTTTATTCTTCTGTGAGATGAATGCTAATTTCTATTTCTTCGCAAATACTTCTATAGCTTTTTTTCTGTAGAAAATCAGAACTGATATTTCACTACTCTTTTCCACATTGTCACACCATGGCCAACATGTTGAAGGTAAACTTCTTAGGATGATCATGTCAATTTTAGTGGATCTTCTGTCTCAGTAAGACAATCTTTTGCTCAGGGTTCTATGTTGTATCACTATGTTTCCAGCTTGGGACCAGAAGTCCTGCTATCTGCCATGACTGGGAACTGCACAGGTTCAGTCTGCAGACAGTAAGCCTGAAGTGTTCAATAGAAAGTTGGCCAAGAACATACTGATCCTAGAAGAAATCCTCTTCTTTTCAGTCACCTTCCAAAATACCTAGTGTTTCCAAGACCCAATACTTCCCTAGCTCTTTACTCATGTCTTCATCCTCAGGTATTTCACAGTATAGCTTCCTTTATCCATTTTCTTCACTCATGTTCATCTTACAAAAAGGTGCTGACATTGCACATCTATGTTTAGTTCCTCCCTGGTCCTTTTTGTACTTGTTTATAACTATTATTCTTTGGCCAGCTGTATTAGCCAGGGCCCAACAAGAGAATACACCCACTCAGAGTATATGAAACAATGGGAGTTTAATGTAAGGGATTATGTGCACAGATGAGAGAACTGCTGAGAAGTCAGTGAAGCAACCCAGAAAATAACAATAGCATTACTACTCCAGATTGGCCTGACAAAAGGAGGAGGTAGAATTGCCATCCTGTTCTCTGCTGGAAGTTGAAATTTGTTGATTCTGTCCTATGTGGATGGCATCCCAGAGGAGACTCAATCACTGCTGGACTTTCTGCCTGCAGCAAAGAGAAATGGGAAGAAATCCTCTTCCAGTGTCTCTCTTCTGTCCACCTTCTGTTTCCACACACCAGTGCTTCTACTGGCTGAACCCACGGAAGCCTAAGAGAACCAGTCTTACAGAGGTCAGCCCCTCTATGTTAGGAGCAGAGCAGGACAAGAGAAGAATGAGAAATGGATCTGAAGACAGAATCAGAACCAATACACAGTCATGTCAGTAGACTTTAATGAAAGGGCTGAAACAAACATTCACTTCCAAAAAGCATTTTGAACAGAAATCCCTATCATGTTTTAAGTGATTCAGAATTATAATTGATAATTAAAGGATGTTTCATATAGTTGATAATTAATGGAGAGATTTCAGGAATTTTGAAGCTATAGAGAAAACAAATTATTCTGTTTAATGTCGGCAGAGGGGCAAACCTAATATGGGTATATGCTACTTATGAATAGTCAATAATATTTCTTGCATATTCTTTCCTTCCCTCTCTCCATATTTCCTTTTCTGATAAATTTTTCATTTTTGGTATTTTCTCCCACTCAACATCAGATGCCCCAGCAGTCTACAGCCAGATGGTCCTTGGTATATGTGTATAGCGGTGAATAGTTTGGCTGTAGAGTAAGACTTCTTGGATGCAAGTTCTAACTCCTTGGCCCATTATTTGTCTGACCTCTTCTTTTTCTTTTTCTTTTTGTGTATATTGTGGAGCTTGAACTCTGGGCATGGGCACTGTCCCTGAGCTCTTCCACTCAAGGCAATCATTGTACCAATTGAGCAACAATGCCACTTCCGGTTTTCTGGTGGTTAATTTGAGATAAGAGTCTCATCGACTTTCCTTGCCCAGGCTGGCTTTGAACTGCAATCCTTAGATGTCAGCCTCCTGACTAGCTAGGATTACAGGTGTGAGCCACAAGCACCCGGCTTTGTGTGACCTCTTTAAGTCCCTTAACTTGCTTGAGCTCAGTTTTTTATCCCTAAATTGAGTAAGAGTGGAATAGACACTATTGTGAGAGAAAGATCATGCACACACAAATACACATGCACACAATCACACACACATAAAAGTATGATGTTTCCTGCTGAGTCCACAAATAAGAGTTTTTGAGGTAGCTAGGGTAACACTAGTGAGTATACCAAGTGTGAAGGAGAGAGCAATACAGAATTGAGCAGTTTCAAGTTTCTAAGTTGGAAAACTTGTTATATAGGCACTGCATTTAAATCCTTCCTCAGAAGTGTTCTTTTGATTCAGAGGACAGGACAGGATTGGTGTATATGTCATTGTTGGTGTCATTCACATACCATTTTAAGGTTAGTAGAGGTATCTCCTATGGCTAGCAGAGTGCCTGGCTTAAATGCGTTACCTAGTACATGGTAGTGAACAAACAAGTATTTGTTACTAAGCAGAATGATAAACCTCTTAATCCTATGACCAAACTGGAATATCTAGAAAGTGAGGACTATGGAGGCATATTGTCTTTACTGAACAATGCATGATCTCATGACATAGGTAAGAAATAGATTATATGCATATATGGAAATATTAATGAAATCCCTTAAAAGACTATCATTTACCTGGAGAGGGAGAGAGGATAGAAATTGAAGATTTCATAAAAGAGGTAGGAAGCAAGAATCTGTTGAAATACATGTTCATTAAAGCATTGTTTATCATAGCTAAGATATGGAATCAACCCAGATGAATGTGGTAAGTATACACAATAGAATTCTACGCTTCCATCAGAAGGAATGACATCACCATATTTCTAAGGAAATGGATGGACATGGAAAAAATTATATTAAGCAAAGTAAGCCAAACCCAAAGAAACATGGGTTGCATGGTTTCCCTCATTTGTACTTAGAATGTGTCTATAAATCAACAAGTAAAACCAATGGATAGTAAAAGACAAAAAATTATACTTGGACATGATTAATTAAACAGGACTGTAAGCATTTACACAGAGATGATCATAAGCATTCAATAGCTATGTGCATATGATCATATAAAATGATGCTAATCGAAATGAACTCCAAGAAATGGAAACTGCTTGCAATTCTTTTTTACTTCTTCTGTTTTTATCTCTTTTGTCACTGTTTTTGATTTCTGTACCCTTGGTCTTGTATATAAGTTTACCTGATTTGGGGAAGGGGAAGCATGGAAACAATGTTGGGACAAAGTGGTACTCACTAGACACTATGCTGGAAATGAACTATACAGCTTATGGGGCAGGGAATTTGGGAGGGAAAAATTGGGAAAAAAATGAGTGAGGAGTGACATGAACTCATTACTTATGTAACTGTAACCCCTCTGTTCATCTGCTTTACGATAAAAATTAAAAGGAATCTGTTCAAATACAAAAAACGAGGTCATCACTTGATTGAATGGTGAGAAAGAATGTTTCCAGCTTGTTGTAGACTCTCTGAGACCAGAATGAGGTGAGAAGTATTTTCTTGAGCATGCCTAGCTAAGAAGTAAAAAGAACAAACTATAAGAGGGATAATGATGCTGATGGAGCACACACAGCTAACCCCAACTTTACCTGGAACATCACTGACTCATAGAAACAAAATGCAAGCCACCTTCATAATTTTGTTTTCTAAGAGCCACCTTTCAAGAAACAAAAAAAGGATAAGATAAATATTAAAAATACATCTTATGTAACTTCAGATGTCTAAAACATTGTTGTAATAACATGTTAATCAACTTAAAATTATTAATGAGATATTTCCCATTCACTTTCTTCCACAATAAGTGTTTGAAATCTGGTGCCCATCTAATGGTTAAATCACCTCACAATATTGACTAGTCAGCCACATTTCAAATGTTCCATTGCCACATGGTTAGTGGCTCCTGCATTCCACAGCCCAGGCAAGAGGAAGGACAGATGTCCAGTGGCTCACTTGGAGGGAATTGAAAGTTACAAATAAGCAGGGTCCAAAATGGGGTTGGGATTTTACAATACATGCCTTTGTAGGTTTGAACCTATGTGGATAAAATACCTTTCAAAAGCCACAGGGATTTATAGGAGTCATAATCTGAGGAGGCTGTAACTTAAATCTGTTTCATGTTTTTATTCCCAAGAAGAGAAATGCCTCAGGAGATTGTGCCTCAAGAAGAATTACTAAGGTGTTCATTCTGTTTCACCCTAAGTCATTCTTGGTCTTGTCTGTTTTTTTTTTTTCAGTTTTCAATTGGGCATAAATCAGGTGCAAACTAAATAAGTTACCAATAATATGAGTTTTAAGCTTTTAAAAGCATTGGATGTCATGATACCACTTGAGGGCATATGTCTGAAGGAATATAAATTGGGATACAATAGAGATATTTGCATAGTATGTTCATTGTATTGTTATGTTTCCTCATTTTAGGTAAGATATGGGATCAACAAAGGGTCTCATCAAAAGATGAATGGATAAAAATTTGTGCATATACATAGTACATTTATTCTCCATAAAAATGAAATTATATCCTTTGCAGGAAATGGATGGAAGGTGAGATTGTCATGTTAAGTGAAATAGCCACATTTAGAAGACAAATACTGCATGATTTCTTATATCTAGACTCTAGACCTAAAACAGTATATGTACATATACTTGTACTATATCTATACTTATACATATTAATTATAACATGACAGGATGAGGGAGGAGTAGAAGGAAAGAATTTGATAGAAGATTGAACAATAGTAAAGTATATTATGTCTATGTATGATGATGGTATAATAAAACCCACTAGAAAGTGAGGGGGAGAGCAACAGTAACTGATAATCGGATTGAAATACAGCATATGCATACGTGAAAACTACAGTGAAATTCTTTGTAATATCAGTGTACACTAATTTTTAAAAGCAACTGGTTGTCAAAGAACTGCAATGTTCTAATAGGTGCTGGGCCAGGTGAGAAGGAAAGAGGCAATTTCATATCTCTTTGTGGATAGATGATTATGGACCATGGACAGGCTAGTACATACCTTGGCTTTAGTCCTTCCTTTCATCAGGAGTTAATTTGCATATTCAACTTCTCATATTTCTCTCAAAATTGTAAAGACTCACATAGGTTGAAATCTTGGCATCCAGTGTTGTTATAATTGTGCTTTATGGTGTTTTTATTTAGGCAGTTGAGATTGATTTACACACTCCTTAGGTAGCTCACAAATCCCAAAGCTACTGAATCAGAAATTTTGATATTTCTGTTCAACACCCTTTAGGTGATTCTTATGTAATGGCTCCAGGCTTGATCAATGAATACCCTATAGGCACTTATGTAAAAAGTCATGTAGAGAATTGCTTTCAAAAGAAAGTAATTCTGTTCATTGTTTCATTATCCTGTGATTCTTGTTTCATTTTTATAAACTCCTTGGTTAACAAGGAATGAAACTGAAAGACCAAAAAACATTTCTTGCAGAACTCATTTTGTGCCTTGTGAGACTGATACAGGAATCTATGACCTAGAGCCAGAAACAACACATTGTGTCCTGCTGAGTGGGGTCACAAGGGCGAAAACGAGCACCAGGGGATGGGAGAGGAGCTAGCACTGGTTACTCTAGAGGGAAGGCAAATGGGTAAAAATGATTTAGAGACAGAAGCCCATCTGAAACTTTATTAAAAAGAGAAATCTGAGGATGGACTATGGTGAGAAGCTGCTTTGTGGGGAGTCCAGCAGAGAGTGAGGAGCCAAGACCTGGGAAGTATCCACATCCCCCTTTACCAAGGAGGAGGGGCAAACAGCAGTGAACTTTAAAATGGAAGCTTAATTTAGAGGCTGGAAAAGGGGGCCTGGAGCAGCTTTTGGAGCCAACAGAACAGTAGGGTGGAAACAAGAATACTTTTCTCCAATAAATTTCTTTTTTCTTTCTTTGTTTCTCTCTTTCTTAATCTCTTAATATATTCCTTAATTTCTTTCTTCCCTTTCTTTTTCCTCTGTCTTTTTAAATCCTTTTAAAATGAGGAAAGAACCAGCAGAACAGATTTTAAAACATAACAGCGTCCAGAAGGTTATTTCCATGTGTTAATAATTTTGCCAGTATTATAAAACATTAAGATCACATTTACCGTTAGACCATGGTTACTGTTGATATCTACTACCAATAGAAATTTAGGGTGAGCCCATTGTCATGCTTCTAACCATCAATAGAATATGTCTAAAGTGAAGCAAGCAGAGAGTAGACCCATGTTTGTATAAATTATGCTTTTACTAGGTCTTTGTCATATAAGGAAAAAAATCTTTGCTTTAAAAAACAATTTCAGTTCTCTATACCCAAAATAACAAGATTATGATGCAGTAAATCAACTATAATTCACTTATTAATCTGGAAATGTTTCTAAATTAATTACTTGTAAATGAAATTGTGTTTAAAATCACTCCCCAGGGGAACATGTTGTATTTGTGTCCCATTGTATAATTTTTGTAACATGTTTATTACTCTCTGTATAATTTGTGTTCTGTCTAAATCTTAAAGTACGAATGGTCTATTTATAATACGGTAGCTATTATGCCTGAACTAATTAAATGGCCCCATAACCAGTGCAGCTAATAACAAAAGCTGTGTTCAGCTAATAACAAAAGCTGTGTTCTGTTTTGATATTGCATCTGTTTTCTGCTCAACTGTAAAGTCTTCTCCGTCTTAAGATGATCCTGGGCAGAGAACAAGAAGAAAGGGAGACAATACAATCTTCATGCCTGTCAGTAGGGTTCTGCACACATCCTTTTTTTAAGCTGAAAGGTAAATAATTCCTAAATGGCTTTCTTATCTTTGCCATGGGAAAGTGAGCTACTTCTAAAAAGAGCACCAGCCATTTCCTTTGCTCCTCCCTCCAGTCTCCATCCAGAGTGTTGCCCCAACTGCTCTTAAATTTTCACAATTAATCTACTTATTCAATGCCTTTCATGTAATGAGGTTTTTTGCTTAAGTCATGACTTAAATTCCAATTTGGAGTTATTATCATTTAGTACAAATTAGTATCACAAAAAAAAGAACTGAATAGGCATTACCTGAATTAAGAACAATAGGTTGCCAGGTGCTGGTGGCTCACACCTAAAATCCTAACTACTCAGGAGGCTGTGTATCTAAAGGATCTCTTCTTGAAGCCAACCCAGGCAGAAAAGGGCGCAAGATTCCATCTCCAAAATAACCTCTAAACAAAAAGCTGGATGATGGGGTGGGAAGGTGGATCAATGGTAGAGCGCCTGCCTTGAATGCATGAGGCCCTGGGTTCGATCCTTCAGCACCACATAAGCAGGAAAAAAAAGCTGGAAGTGGCACTGTGGCTCAAGTGGTAGAGTGCTAACCTTGGGCTGAGGAGCTCAGGGATAGCACCCAGACCCAGAGGTCAGGCCCACGACCGGACCTCCCCCCTCCTCAAAAAAAAAAAAAAGCTGGATGGAGATCTAGCTCAAGTTGTAGAGTACCAGCTAAGCAAGCACAGTTTCTAAGTTCAAACCTCAGTACCAGAAAAAAAATGGGTTATGTTTTCAAATATAACCCATATATTGTTATGCAGTATATTGTTATAGCTGATCAGCTACATGAAAAGTCAGTGTTCTTGGTGGGGGATACTTTAGAACTTTTATCTTGTGTAGTCTCAGTTTCTATTCAAGGACTATCTGAGATAAGCTGTAACTTTAAAGAAGGAAAACAAAATTTAAACAAATTGCTTGTTCCTTGGCTATATGGCTACAAAGAGCAAGTGCCCTTCTCAGAAGAATTAGGAATATCTCTTAAAGCCATGGGAGGAGGAAGACAGGAGAAGGAGAAGGAAAATGATCAAAGTAAGTTATACTCAGGTATAAAAATAGAGTAATGGAACTGGTTAAAAATTATCTTTAAAATGGAGCAGGAGCAATAGGAAAGAGCGATGAAAGTGGTGAATTTTAGCTAAGAATATATTAGGCATGCATGGAATTATTATAGAGAAACTCTGTATAATTGATATATGCTTTAAAAAAAAGTCATGGGCTATGAAGAAAACTCTTGGGATGTGTACTTAGACTTCCTGTGGTGTAAGAAATCCTTGAGGAAAAGTTCAGCTGTTGGCTAAATGTGACCCTTAAAATCTGCTTCTAAGGTATTCATTCAGTGGGAATTAAGCCTAATGAGGTCTAGAATTAGGATTCTAGCACAACTGAAAAAATGTAGTTATGATTTTCTAAAATTGTTTTCTATGATATATAATTAGTAAGTATCCATGTAGAATATAAGGACATTCTACCAGATTGCTTTCCTTTTTGTGAAGCAAGAATAAAAATTATAAATTGCTTTCAACAAACACAAATTTGAGGCTAAAAGTAGAATATTTGTAACTGTGAACCATGACCAACAATTGATAAAAGTGTTTAACATTCTTGGAAAATCAATTAATCCTTAAAATACCCCTGCTGAAATGGCTAAATAGCCTTTTTGTATGTTCTCTGTATCCAGGGCACACTGAGATTTAGTTTTGACATAATGAAGAACTTTGCAAGATGACAAAGCTGGATACAACTTGTATACTCTAGGCCAAGTTCCTGTAGGATAAAAATTTTCCCATTTGAGGCTTATTGAATATATCCTCTATGGAAAGTTTTATATCTAATAGTCACACTGTTCCCTATTATATGGGGGTAGGGGGGCACCTTCTAAAATTAAATTGAATACCATCGAAGTTTGGTAATCAAAATTTATTTGGGATATGCATTTCTCTTTTTATGAAAGAATATAACCTATTTTGTAAAATTCTCATTATTAGATCTAACTCAATACTGCTAAATATTTTAGAAGTTAAGTGATCTCTCATTTTGTGTCCTTTTACATGATGAAAAATTTAAAAGTCCTCATCGATTTTTTAAAAAGTACTATCCTGAAGTTTGAATTAATTAGAATGCCGAGCCATTTTTGTTCAGGATGGACAAGTTGGAAGACATGTTCCCTAGTGTCAGGCTGTCAGGGTCCAGGGGGAGTGAAATTTACATGCATCAACTCAGAGAGGTCAAAATGAATCCATTCCGGGTTGACCTAGGACTCTTGCTGTGTGAGTCAAGTGAACTACTCTGGGACTTGATTCCTCACCTGGAAATTGAGAGTTCCCTAAAATGACCTTGGAGGATTCTTCCAGTCAGATGTGCTGTTTCCCAAGCTATGCTTTCATTGTTTAAACATAAAGTGACTTTAGCACATATCCAGCAGTGGGATTTCTCTATCCGTTACACTCTAGTTCTCTCCTGTCTCAGGACCTTAGCATCACGCTCTCCTGGAATGACTGGCTCCTTCTTAGATTTCATCCCTCAGCCAGCTGTCATCTCCTCAGAGAGATTTCTCCGGCTGCTTCTTCTCAGGTGGCTTTTGTCTGTCTGTCGTTCTCCTTACCTTATTTATCATTTTTGTAGTCTTGCCATCTCATCAAGTTTCTGCGTTTGTGCACAGAGTAACATTTTTGTGCACTTCCACTAGAGTTTGGGCATTCTAAGGGCAAAGGGCCTTTTTCTTCACTTACATATGTGTATGGGGTCAGCAAGAGTATTGGACTCAATAAGTACTTAGTACATGCTCCATAAGTACTGAATGAATGAGCACATGACTATCGTTGAAAAATAGCTAGAACATATAGTATATTGTGAAATGATATATTTAAAAATTGAAACACAAAAATAATTCTAGTTTTTCTCTAATCATAGGTCAGGCCTCATGTTTGGTAAAATTACAGATTATGTGTGTATTTTTTGGCTATTTTCTTTTGGCTATTTCTGGGAATTTGATTTACTACTAAAAGAGGCACTCACTTTAGACAAAATAGAAAAAAGAGAGAAGGAGTGGGGGAGGAAGGAAATGAAGGAAGGGAGGGAAGGAGGGAGGAAGGGAGAAAGAGAGAAGAAAAGAGAAAAGAAATGACCCTGAAATTTGTCCTCAGGTTGAAGAATTGGGAAAGAGCCATTGTTTTATATTTTGATTTCCCAGAATGTGAGGAAAGTGTCCCAATCCGGATGCTTGCCAAGTTCTGAGAGAACATGTGAAGAGCGTTTCTTGGGTAGCACAGGGAGATAGTCCAGGGCTTGTATGCGGGTGTTCCAGGTTTCAAACTGTAGCAGGGGAATGGGCGAAAGGATGGAAGCATTCCCAAATCAAACATAACTCTCAGGAAATGAGCCAGAACACCTGTGAGAGGTCGTGGGTCAGAAAATACAAACTCAGGGTTCAGAATTTTTATCTCATCACACAAAAGAAAATGGTCATAGATGGCAGACCGAAGAAAATCTGGAATCCTAGAGAGGAGTTAGGAATTAAAGATTCTGTCATTCTAAAACTCCTTTCTCCCATGACTCTCTGCTGTTTCAAAACTATTTTCAGAATTGACTTGGAAACTTTCTGGTGGTCTCTTGTTGCTGAAGCATCAGGGTGAGAATTATTTATCTCTTTCTCTTAATTCCCAGAGGTTCACTTTTACAAACCTCTGAGCTGGATTCTTTGGCCAGTACTTATAAGGCTGTTAGGATGGGGGTGGGGAGGTATAGCACCCAGAACTGTAGAGACACTGCAGCCCTGAATCAATGAGAAATTCACTTCTAGGAAGAGAAAAGAGGTTTTGCAAACGTTGCTTCATAGGACCTCCTAGGGTACTGGAGGGTGTTTTTCCATCTCTTTTCCCAGCCCTCAGCTCTCTGAGTTCAGCTTGATTTTTGCCAGGTGTCAAATTATAACCCTCCCTGTCAACCACAAATGACTAATGATTAGCCTAATGACTATACAACAAAGTTTGAAACTCACATTGACATTTTAACTTGCTGGCTATGTTGTGTTTTCATAAATTGTGAAAAAAATCCCTCCCCCCCAAAGCCAATAAAAACAAAATGTTAGATTTTTATTTGCAATGTTCGCTTGCAGTTACTGACCCTGGAGTTACTGAAGGAGAAACAAAATGGAGCTGTGGCTGACCCATCTTCAGGCTTGTTCTGGCCAGCCTGGCAAATGATGCTAGTGGCCCTCTCCTGGGGAGAGTTAAGTGATGTCAGCACCGCTGGGCAGAGCAATATTTGACCCTTAAACTACTTTACATATAAGCAGCTGTTTTCTTCTTTCCACCATTTCCAGGGAAGCAGGAGGGCTAATGTCTCTGATAGTCCTTTTCAGCCACCTAAAGAAAACTGAAAACTTTAACTGAGTGATTTTACTGTCATTCATTGTTTCGTAGAAATTTTCAGAAAGCCTCTACATTGCTTCTCTTCTCTTCGCATTTTTGGAAAAGTAGCAGGGTCTCAGCAAGTTTCCTCCATATTTACGCCGCCTAGCTCTCAATATATGCCTAGCCCTCAATGTGCGCCTTGAGATCTCATAAAAACAAATCTGCCTTTCAGCTGGGCAGTCGGTAATGGGACTTGGAGCCTCTCTCTGCAAGGTCACCTGTTTAAATAGAGACTCCTGCCGTGCTGCCTGAAAGGTGTTTCCATCCCAGGGATGCTGGGCTTGCTCCCTGCCTGTCTTTTAAGGAAGCAGCTTCCAGCATTGGTCCGTCCTCCAACAAGTCTTCCTGTTGGCCAAGCTGTGTTGCTGTTGATGATGAGAAGTGCTGGAAACCCAAACTAGGCAGACCCAGACATGCGCTGTAGCATGGTTGAGACATTACAAAGAATTTCCTTTCAAATAAAAACAGAACTATATTCATCAAATGGTGATAAATATGAAAAGACTCCCCTGAAAATGTGAGAGAGATAAAAAATCACGTTGTAAAAAAGATGCCAATAGTTGTTCATAGGAGTTACATGTCCTTTTGCATCCACAGCAAGCGTCCTAGGGAAACGCAGCAGACAGACTTTCCAAATTACTTGGCCAGAGAGCGAGCCAAATACCCATGGCAATGGTGGCACTCCTGGGTTCTTTCCAAATGACTCCACATTTTCTGCATAGGATACACTTCCAATCTCCATAGCTGCCTCCTTCATGCCCTTGCACTCCTTAAGCACGCCCAATTTCTACATCCTACAAGTGCTAGCAGAATTCACCAATGAATCACTAACCACCTCTTTCCAAGATGGCTTCCTTAGCATATGCCAGTTTAAGGAGGGAACAGAGATAAATTAAGAACTTCTGGGTGTCTTTACTATTTCAGCCCCGACTACTGGACCTAAGCAGAGTTTACCACTACCATTCACTGGCCCCCAGACCCCTTACAAGCTCTGTCTGAGCAGCAAGAACTTAATAAGGCTGAGATCCAAATCAGGACTGGCCTTACTGCTTCAGAATCAAAGAATGAAGTTGAGGTAGAAACAATATACAGAAAGACAAACTCAAGAGAGAGCAAACAAAGCTGGCAGTTCCTGGTTAGGGTCATAAAGCTCTTACTTCCTTTACAGACCCGACAATAAACAGAGTCACCTACCAATCAGTAAACATTCCTTACCACACTAGTGAGGATTTGTGTTCAAAGACACCAGATTGGGTGCTGACTTGTTCAACCTGCCTTTCCCTTCCCCCACCTTAATGGTGATCCTAAAGAAGTCTCCTTTAAACAGTCAGGGTTTCTCAGTCTCTGCTCTACTGATGCTTTGGATTGGAAGATTCTTTGTGTTGGGGATCTGTTTGAGGCGTTATAGAGTATTTAACCAGTATACTTAGGCTCACTAGATGCCTTTTTCCCAACGTTACAACTCAAAATGTCTCGACTTTGCCAGAGACACACCACTCTATGTATTTAACCATTCTTCTTCTTCTTTTTTTAAACCTGTTGAGACCTACTGGGTTAAAGAGAGGAATTTATTGTCTCATGTAGAAGAGGAATAAATATTGATATGTCACAAATTCCAGAATAGTATATCATCAGGAGCTTACAGTGCTGTATCTGAGAAGTTGTTCCACAGATAAAGAGGCCTATAATCCTCAGAGCATATGTCAGATCACCTAGAGCACTGCTTAAAACCTAAATTGCTGATCGCCAACTCAGAAACACTCAGTCAACCTGGGTGAATTTCAATCATTTCCAGTTCTAAAAAGATCATGCTAATAGTGGTGGCCCTGAATACCACTGCACTGGACCTTTCTGCATTGGTATTTAACTCAGCAATGGTAACTTAGCTATAGATGAAGCAGCAATATTATTTTAATTTTTTCATTGTAAAAACACTGTACAGAGGAGTTACAGTTACACGAGTAAGGTAATGAGTACATTTCCTATTGAGCATTGTTACCTCCTCCTTTGTTTTTCCCCTACCATCCCTTCCCTCCCCACCGCCCCAACTCCTCCCTCCCCCCACAAGTTGTAAAGCTCATTTTCAACAAAGTGTCTTGTACATCTCATTGTTACAATTGGTCAACCTGTATACTTCTTTAAGTATTTTGTTATTTCCCTTCCCCTCCCCAAATTAGAAAAATGTATATACAAGATTCAGGGCACGGGAATCAAATGCAGTGAAAACAGGGGTTATACCATGGAGGGAGAACATACCAAAAAAAAACACAAAAATATCACATAGTACATTATAAATATGTTAAAAACAATAGCAAGAAAAAACCACGTGTGTCCCTATCTTGGGGTTCATTTCACTTAACATCATCTTATATGATCATAGCTTTTGACCTTTCTGCTTGTCCTAGACATATAATAGTTATTGCAGATAAGGGAAACCATAGGATCTATGTTTTTTTGGGCCTGACTTACTTAATACAATTTTAGGAATATTATTTTAAGCCTCTTTTCTCTTGCCTTTAATTTTTAATTTTTTTCTCTTGATTACTCACCATCCGGTATCATTTTCTCAGAGTATACCTATCAGTGCCTTTCCATTCAATTTATTCTCCTTGGGAATCTCCAAGGGGAGTAGGTATATTTGGCTGATTGCTTCTCAAGACATTTCTTGCTTTGGAATCAATCCATGCCTAAGAGACAGGCAGTTCTTACAGAGTATCCTGCTTCTAGGTGCTTGTTAAACATCTTTTGATTTCACAAAACAAGCTATAAGCAATAGCTTACCAAAGGACTGGTTTGCCCAGCAGGGAAGAGCATATTGTATCACTGATATTGTTTAGAATTACCAGGGCATGAGAATACAAAAAGGACAACAATGTTGATTATTTTGCAAAAAAATCTGTACAAATGTTGCACTCCCTTCTGCCTGCACCCTAGGCACACTACTTTCATATTGGCCTTTGCAAGTTCTAAAAGGCAGCAACACATATCCTGTGCCCCTAGAACAACATAGAAAACACCAAGTACTCCCTGATTTCCAGCATTCTGTATTTTTCTGTATTCTGTAATTCTTCCCACAAGCCCAAAGAAGAAGCATGATTATTATCTCCATTCTATAAGTGAGGAACCTGACACTTAAAGAGCTTAAGAAGTGAGAAAGACTCAGAATTCAAGCACTCTTTATATTTGCTGTTATTACTCTTTCTCAACTAGCTTTACTTTGGGGAAATTTTCCTCATCCTTCAAGTCCCAACTCAACTATAACTACATTTGTGAATCCTCTTCTATATCTTCTTGAATCATCCCTTCCTCTGACACTATGTAAAGCTCAATATGTACATGTGTCTATAATAAATATAATATTCATGTTTCACATCATAATGTTAGATTTTTGTTTTTTAACTTTTACACACATCATTAATAAAGGGTTTTCAGTTCAACATACTGGTTTATGAATATTATGCATCTTGATCAACTTCATCCCTTCCATTGTTTTCTTCCATAATATTCAGTTTTATGGTCTCCTTTATTAAAAAATATGAGCTCACATTACATTTATAGTTGAATTCCCAAGATCTAGTCCTGTGCCTGGTACCAAGTAGGCATTAAGTGCTAAATGAAAAAGTTAATGAAGAGATGATACACCTCAACTTTATTGCCTTACATATATGCAGGCCACATCAATCTACTAGCCATCAAACTTGAAATTAACACTTAAACTTATACTTCTGGTTGCAGTAGTTTAAAAGATTTTCACCCTACCTACTTTTGAATGGAATTGGGGGGGGGGGAAATCACAGACTATAAGGGCTATACTCTCTAATCCAAGTGGAACAACACCACTAGATGCATAATGTAGCAGTGTTTGTTGGAGGGTCTCAGAGGACACCTAAGACCTCCGAATAAATAGGGTGTTGGCTGATGAAAGTCCCAAGGGTCAGACCATTAAAAAGCTGTGGCATTTGTCACTGGTCCAACAGAACCAAGAATAGCCAAGTTGGAACAACCGCAGCAATTCGATCCTATTTTTTTGTTTAACTAACTATTTAGTTGTGTGAGAGCATGTTTGCCTGTCCAAGTGGGCAGAGGGAGTACTTTTCAGTCAGGAGATATCAGTCAGGCCACACAGAGTAGACCTAAAGAGCAGGAGTCCTGAGAAGTAAGAGAATCAATCCAGTATTGGGCTGCTAAGCATCTTAGGAAGCGAATACAAAGTAGTATGTTTTCAAAATACCATGTGTCAGAGGCTAAGAGTTTGTGAAAGTTGATAACTAAAGGTAGTGTAATGCTATGCTGTACAATGTCCAGACAGTGTGCTGTAAAACGCTTTACTTACATACAAACTTCATTCAGGCAGCTTCTCAGAGTTGTAGAGTGGGGAGGCATTAACAGAAGCAGAGCCCTGCTAAAACATTTATCTAGAGTATGTGATTCAGACATTACAGGCTTCAAATTAACAAATATTTGTATTCTAGTGTGTTCTCGTTTCACTGTAGTTCTAGTTTGTATGCTAATTTCAGTACCAAATTCCTTAGTTCTATTCTATTTTATTTTGGTTACTAAGACAGTCTTATAGTACATTGAAAATACTCATGATTTTCACAATAAGAATGTCACAATTTATTACCAGGGTTATATTCTAGCAGATTTATGATTTTCCTATTTCAATGTATGGAAGTAATTTGATCATATTTTATGTTTATGATATTCATTATATTCAAATATAGTGTATTTGGTTTCCATGTAAAATTTTAGGAGAGCTTCCTGTATGCTTTTTTTATGATATATTTAAATCTGTATATGGTTAGCTGTGTGTTTGTCTTGGAAATCTTAGAGTAATGATTTTCTCATCCAAAATTTTATGTGTTCTGCCTAACATAAGATGGTAAATTTCAAAGAGTACTAGTGCCATATTCTACACACAAAAGAAGATAACACTCCATAATTTTATGTGAGATTATTTCAATTTTTCTAACTTTATTAAGTTAGTGAAAATTACATCACTTCATGTATGTGAATGAATTTTTCTTGGGTCCAGTTACATAATGCTATAATTACACTTTCAGCTAAAATAGCCAAATAATGCATAAGGAATTATGCTGACACTTTAATATGCTGTCACTTTAAGATACAACATGAAGTGTGAATAGTGTGCAGGACACATTAAGCAGGTGTGTCTAATTGTTAGTTATTGAAGGTGTTTTGTGGTTTGCTAAATAGTAATGGTATCATTAAGAAAGTATGTACAATCTAAAAAGAATGCTGAGTGGATACAGTGAACTAACTCAGTTCATGTTTGATGGTGGTGAGCAAAAGATTAGACTTCGATGTTATTTTCTGAAAATATAGATAATTTTGTATTTGGCCTATGCTTTTTTTTTTGTTAGGTCTTTCCTGCTTTATTGAGTGAAGGAAAGAATACACAGCATTCTCATTTGGGTCAGTGGTGCATATTTTTCAGTACTTTTGGCTTTGAGTTAAAGTCTGGAACTGCAAAAATAATCATAAGGTTGGTAGGAAGGGAAACAGATCTATTTCTACTATTTAAAAATTATACAACAGTGTTTTCATTAACTCATCCAAATGATTAATATGCTTGATATCCTTCCAGAGTTCCTTATTCATTATTTAAAAATTAGAAAAAGCTGAGTGCTGGTAGCTCATGCCTATAATTCTAACTACTCAGTAGCTGAGATCTGAATGGCTCAAAGACTTACAAGGAAGAAAGGTCAGTGAGGCTCTTCTTTTTTCATGCATTTTTTATTATTATTATAAAGGTGCTATACCAGAGGGTTTACAGTTATGTAAGTCAGATAAAGAGTACATTTCTTTTTGAACAGTGACACCCCTTCTCTCTCCCAGTTTTTTCTCTGCCCCAAATCCATTTTATTTTTAAGTACTTTTTTATTGTAAAAATAGTATACAGAGAGGTTGCAGTTACATGAGTAAGGAAATGGGTACATTTAATATCAAGCATTGTTACCTCCTCCTTTGTTTTTTCCCCTACCATCCCTTCACTCCCCACCTCCCTCACTCCTCCTTCCCCACCACAAGTTGTAAAGTTCGTTTTCAACATAGTGTCTTGTACATCTCATTGTTACAATGGATCAACCTGTATCCATCTTTCAACATTCTGTTTTTTCCCTTCCCCTCCCCAAATTAGAAAAATGTATATACAAGATGCAGGGCACCAGAATCAAATACTGTGAAAACAGGGGTTGTACAATGGGGGAAGCATATACGAAAGAAACAAAAAAAAATCACATAGTATATCACAAGTATGTTAAAAACAATAGCAAGAAAAAAAACCATTTATGTACCTGTCTTGGGTTTCATTTCACTTAACATCATCTGCTTGTCCTGGACATATACTATTGATTCCATCCCTATCCGCAAGTTGTATAGTTCATTTTCCACATAGCAATATCACTGCTACATTTGTTCACCTTTTGTCCCACCACTTCTGTGCCCCTTCCATCCTCCCAAAGGCAGATTAAACAAACAAGACAAAAAATAAGGAAAACAAAAACAGCAACAAAGAAAAGGTTCCTTGTTGGGGCTGGAAAGGTAGCTCAGTGGTAGAGTGTTTACCTCACGTGCACAGGCCCTGGGTTCGATTCTTCAGCACCATGTAAACAGAAAAAGCCGGAAGTGGCACTGTGGCTCAAGTAGTAGAACACTCACCTTGAGCTGAAGAGCTGAGGGACAGTGCCCAGGCCCAGAGTTCAAGCCCCACGACTGACAAAAGAAAAAGAAAAAAAGACAAGAAAAAGTTCCTTGTTATCATTTCCTGGAATTCATTTACATAAGTGTTATTTTATACGATTAAGATGCACAAAGGCATTGCACTATTGTGTTCTTCTTCTAAGAATATCCTTCCCACTGTGTGTGAGTGCCTAGAGATCTGTATAATTTATCATGTCCCTGTGTATTTTTTGTCTCTGATTAATCAGCAAAAACAGAAGTGCAACTCTCTCTCTCTCTCTCTCTCTCTCTCTCTCTCTCTCTCTCTCTCTCTCACACACACACTTAAAAGGAAACTGTCCTTAGAGTTCTGTGAATTAGCAACTAAGAGAAAAATACTCATTTTGAAATTTTACATTAAAATGGGAGACACAATATTTTTCAATAACCAGATATTATGGCATTGGGAGTAATAATTTTGGCCTAGGTAATGATTCCCCATTCTGGCATAGATTATCAATTTTTCTCATAAGCAACCATATTTGAATATTTAATTCATTCTTCTGACTTCAAATTTCGTATTTTGTTCCCCAGCAAATTATAATAATCATAAAAAATACTCTTTCTTACCCCAAGTTAACAGGTGTCTCTGTTTCTTAAAATGACATGGGTTAGGGCTGTTGAATAGTCCAAGGTGACTTGCCTTTCTAGTTTCTTAAAATCTTTCTGGCTGATTACAGAAACTCATGGATATCAACTTGTTAGCTGGACCCTAGTTAAAGTAAAGGAATTCTGATCAATTTGCTCAGAATTGTCTCCAGCTGTGAAGGTTTCCGTCCTTGGTTGAACAGAAGCTAACCAAACTCTCCCTTAATTGCTTGCCTCTTTTTCTTATGCCACTGAAATTAGGTGTGCTTGGCCCTTAACAAATCATGTGATGCATATTGCCATCAAGTTATCTTATATCCTTTATTTTGTGAATAGTTAACCATCTATTATGAATGCTAGCATCCAAATCTTGTGAGTATTAGGAATTTTTCTTCTAAATGGAGACAATAGGCAATTCCCAGCACATAGTATATGCCACATTTCAAAGTCTTAAATGGTATCTCTTACTGAAAGAGGGCTTTAGTGTGTCATAATCTTTAATTTCTGTCTTGCTATTAACATTTGTAGTAGAGGATAAGAATGGTTGGAAACAAGGTTCTATGTCTGCCAAGGTCCCCATGTGCATTTTCTGGGTTATGCATTAAGTCTGAATGTCTCATAGAGAGAGAAGGAGTCCCATGGAGCATAATCAAGACCTAAATATTGCTCCCTTAATAGATGCTGACTCCCTACTCTCCTTTTTGGCTGAATGGTGTTAAAGTCCATTCAGGGACTTTAGTTGGGCTTCTGTGCCCTGTTACAGTTCCATTCGATGCTTGGCTAGCATCGAGAAAGCAAAATGTTATAACAAGCAATGAACTACCAATCAGCCTTTTGGAATGGTTACAAGGTAGGCTGTGGGCATCATTTTTTAGGGATTGGAAGGAAAAGTCATGAAATCTGAGGTGTAATTAAGTAGTTTTCTGGGATGATGTTCCGTATCCCCAACAGACACCGTAGCAGGGCCCTTCCTTCAGTTTCTTTCCCTATCTTCTGAAGCTGGCAAGCTAAGATATGGAAACTATTTCATTTTAGTGCAAGATAGATTTAGATAAACCTACACACAGATTTACTAACTTTGATTAATTACTGACTTGATCTCCAGTTCTGTAATCTACAAAGTAGAGCAGGTGACATCCACCTCATCTCATCCTGTGTCACATACATCGATGTAAAGTGCCCTGTTACCCTGTCATTGGTAATAATCACAAATTCTTGGCAAGTATGATCTGGTATGACTGGAAGCATACATGAATGCCTTGTTTTCTTAGTTGGAGAGGCTATTTGGGCATTCACATAGGCTTGGGTCTTCAGCCCTCCCTATAGAGCTGTCATGATCTTGCTGTCGTTTTCTTTTTGCTTTTCCTGTCCTCTTTTTCTCCCAGGAAGTTACTTTCCCTTCCTCAGTTCTGTGCTGCAAATGTCCCTTCTCTGTTTTCACTTTCCCTCTGCCTATGCTTTTTTTCCTGCCACGCGATTCTGTCCTCTCTCCTTCTCACTCCTCCCCACTTTCTGTGGCTAGTAGCTTTTCCTTTACCCACTGTTTCCTCTGGAAAGCCGGTGCCCACCCTGTATATTCCCTCATCAAAGAACTTCACTCACAAGTTATTTCCAGTAGGTAAGTGCAGAGGTCTGCACTTACTTGTATCCACATTAAATAAAGAGTTGAGTGGGCTAATGAATTAACCAGTAAATAATGAGTAAATAAAATAATATTTTAAGTCCAAGTCCTTCATTCTGAAAACTGAACTGAGCAAGCAAATAGATTCTATTGGTCTCATTTCCATTCTGGCAAGAGAATTAGCAGAAAATACATTTTGGATAACTGATTTTTCAGGTTCCATCAGAGATCTTGATAGACTGTCCAAAATGTCAGCATAGGCCAAATAGTTTCAAAAATACCCTTCCTACCTTATTTTGCTATATATTATTGAGAGTTTTCCTTCCTTTCTTCCTTCCTTCTTTCCTTCCTTTCTTCCTTCCTTCCTTCCTTCCTTCCTTCCTTCCTTCCTTCCTTCCTTCCTTCCTTCCTTC